>NC_135434.1:1143000-1474500 GCF_051991255.1 Vanacampus margaritifer
TCAGAAAAAAAAGTTTGTTTCTACCTTATTCCGTTTTTCAGTAATCAACAATAGAAAATGGTTAGTTTCACCTCTGTTTTGAAACAAACGTCTTTTAACGTCTTTGGCACTCCTCCCTAGGATTTTACTAAACGTTATTTAACGGTTTTGGCAGTCAAAGAGTTAACATACTTCAGCTGTAGTTGGCATCCGTTCCCGGAGTTCTTGATACAAAAGAACGGCATGCAGATGAAATGTAAAGAATAAGCCTCAAGCTCTCAAAATGGAGTTGAAAATGAGCACTTTGTGGACCACTAAGAAAAGTGGTAGAAAATCCAGCGGGCAGAAGTGACGCTAACATGATAGCGGCTGGCTTACTTTTTACGACTTAATAAAGTCAGATGGTGATATAGCACCTAGCGTAGCTATGCCAGTGTTCGCCTAATTTAAGCCTGGGCCTTTATTTTACACCCGGCGACTCGTACATCAAAGTCATACGCGGCTAACAAGGTTAGCGACGTAAACACGCGCGCGCGCGCGCTCGCGCACATAAAGAATAAAAGTGATGAGCTTATTGTGGGTTGATGTAATTGGACGCCTGCTCATGCCTTCTCTTATCAATGTATGGAAAGTGAAGGGAAAAAAACGGTACTTTATCAACATGCTTACATATGCATTGTTTATTATTTCCTGCTTGAAATGCATATTTACGCTTGCTCCGCCTCACTTTTGATGAGGGCAGGCAATGAAAAACAAGACTTTTGACAATTTGGGGGGGATAATTATGGTGATGGTACTAATGTAATATGACTGTATAGTAATAATAAAAACAATAAAGAAAGAAAGAAAATGTGAAACCCTAGAAAAAGTCTCATTTTGTTTAGAAAAACGTACATGGCAGTGACACAAGACAACCTCCAGCCAGATTTCAAGGAAAAAAATACGATGAAAACCCGTAGAAATGCGTTGAAATTTTCAGAATAAATAAGTCCATCCATTATAATATTAAAATTGCGTCGAAAATATATAAAAATGGAGCAATGAAGGTTCATGTTATGCCCTCACACGGGGGGCAAGGAGAGCCAAAAACTGTAAAACACAACTAAATGAGAAGAAAGCTCGCAAGAAGTGACTTGAGCTCCCGCTGTCACTCACTAAGCCACGCCCCTCAAAGGCATACATTTATAATAGGGCGTCCGGCGTGGCACAGTGGGGGAGTGGTTGTCTCCCAACCCGGAAGTTGTGGGTTCGATCCCGTGCCATTGTGACCACGTAGAAGCATCCTTGAGCAAGATACTGAACGTAAAGCGCTTTGAGGGCCTTGAAAAGTACTTTTTGGAAGAAGTAGCATTTACCATAAACACAGAAATAATGTTTGTCCAAATACTTTTGAGCGCAAGTGTCGTTTTTGGACTCGTTGTTTGAGTGCGTCTTGATGAGCCTCTAATGGATTACTATGTGCGCGTCAGTACACACCTTTCGCTGCATATCCTTGCGCGTGACTTATCTGCATGCGCAGGTGTGTGCGCTTGCTCAGATGACACACACTGATTGCAAGCCGTCTAAACACGGTGACTATTTACCTTCCCAGATTGAAAATCATTCCCGCTACTTGCTACGGTGTGTGCGTGCGTGCAAGTGTGTGTGACCCCCAAGGTACGAGTGTCCTTTGAAAAATGTCAAACAGCTGTTAAAGTGACCTTATGTCAGACAATAAATATAAAAAAAAAAAAGAAAGATCCATACGTTGCAATGACTAAATTGTATGGATGATGCAGTGGAGTCATACTACAGGAAATATATTTGATCGTAATGTGAAAAAAAAAGACTTTTTTTTTTTCTAAAAACAAAAATAGTAGTAGCACTTCTAAAAAATAAATACATTTTGTGGTCTAAATAGCACCTTTCCCCAAAAAGCTTAAAATAAATAAAAAAAAAGATCACTGATTCAATCACAGGATGAGCCATATTATCTATTTAAACAACGTTTATTTTTTTTTTTTGAAGCTGACTGCCATCATTTGTGAAGGATAGGTTCGAGCTACCCTGGCCCATGGATAGCAAAAACCAACGTAGCATTGACGCCAATTGAAATGCATTTTGAATCATGATAAACCGCC
Source organism: Vanacampus margaritifer (assembly GCF_051991255.1). NCBI lineage: Eukaryota > Metazoa > Chordata > Actinopteri > Syngnathiformes > Syngnathidae > Vanacampus > Vanacampus margaritifer. Next base: position 1,145,100 of record NC_135434.1, read on the forward strand.
AAAAAATATTTTCAAAATGCTGATAAACATTAAATATAGCATGTAACGTCATACTTCGTGGAGACGATCAATGACGTCATTGGTCGATCGGACAAATTAAAATACTTCCGTGGATCACTGATTGTGCATAAAATGCAAAATATCAGCCAGATCGCCAAAAGGTCAATTTTGCACCGTTGAAAATTGCCGCTTTTTTTTCCTCAAACGATGACTTGAATCATTTTTTTTCTCCCACTAAGTATGGCTAAAATAACAACAACATAGTTTCATCGCAAGGAAATACAGTGGACACACAAATTCACGTGTAATAAAGACTGGGCCGGCCCGTGGATGGGCAAAAATCGGCGTATAAATTCATGCCCATTAAAATTGCATTTTAAAACTGATCATTTAACACACAAAAAAATGAATGAATATGCGGCAATATATCGTCAAGACAATAAGAAGCGCTAAACAATTTTAAAAGAATTGAGAAAATAATCCACAAAACGGTGAATCCGGGGACGCCGAAAAGAAAATTAAACAAATTATGAAAAAGGAGCTTTTTTTTCCCCCTTTGACTGCCAGACGTTTTCAGAAAAGGGATGCCGTGGGTGCCAGCCGATTTAAGCATTTTGACTGATCTTTCAAGGTCCACAGAAAATGATGTGTTTGGACTATGGAAACACACATACTACCAAATGAAAGATTGGACTCTCATCTTTCATCAGAAAAAAAAGTTTGTTTCTACCTTATTCCGTTTTTCAGTAATCAACAATAGAAAATGGTTAGTTTCACCTCTGTTTTGAAACAAACGTCTTTTAACGTCTTTGGCACTCCTCCATAGGATTTTACTAAACGTTATTTAACGTTTTTGGCAGTCAAAGAGTTAAAAGAAGATTTTTGTTGCCAGTCTGGGTCAATCCAATGTGAGTGACTGAAAAGCTTCCAGAAGTGCACAGAATGACTTTGAAGGATCGGAGGACACTTGACGTAAGAAGAACCGTCTTCAGATACGAGCACAAGGAAGACGATGAGAGCGTCAAAGTGTGTCCTCGGGGGGGCTGAAGACGCTCATCTGGGCTGCCGTCTGAAGATTGCGAATCCCCAACACTCAATCCGGATGTTTATCTCCCCCCCCCCCCGAGGATGTGTATTACCAAACAAGCCGTTTTATTTATCAAGGTAAGCAGACGGGGAAGAAGGAAGGTTGAAAAGCCACAAGCAAGATGGGGGAACAAGACAAACACATTTGTACAGAAAAACATGGCATTTGCTCCACGTGTCTATCATCAGTAGTTCCGCAAAAATGTCCTAAGAAGCAAAGCCGAAAAATGGCACATGAAGTCTGAGATTGATGGTTTGAAGCAATTTCTAGTAGCCTTTCTAAGGCCAACTTGCCTGGGAGAATTTTTGAAAATTCAGCCTCCGAAGCCGATTTCACAAAGCAACGTGAACTCGGGCAGACGTGTTTACCGTGAGTTGCCGCACAAAAAAAGTCAACAAATCAAACTGCAACAGACACGGGAAGTCTGCCATTTTGATCTGAAGCAAACGTGTTACGGACATTCTGGTCATTTCCGTCCAAGTTTTTAGACCCTGAAGCGTATTTGATTTAGCAAGATGAAATTTGGTAGACATATCTATCACAAGTAGATCCACAAAAAAGTCTCAAGAAGTGATGCCGGAAAAGACACAGCACGTCAGCCATTTGGGTTTGAAACGCTGATTTTAGGGTCACTTTGACCGTTTTCAGGAGTCAGAATTGTCTAAAAATGTGTTGCCCAAAACAAGTTTCACTTGGCAGCATGACATTTAGTAGACCCTTTTATCATGTCAAGACAAAACAAGTCTCAAGAAGCCTAAATAGAAACAAGAAGTCTCCCATTTCAGTGACGAGCAGATTCGCAAAAAAAAAAAGTCTCGTGAAGTTGCCCCCAACATCCGTTTTGCTGAGCAACATGAAACTTGGCAGGCAAGACTATCATGAGTTGACTCACAAACAAGTCTCAAAGAGACATTCGTGAAAAGACAACCAAGGGGCCAAGTCAGCCATTTTACGGCGATCCCCTTTAACTGTCTAACCTCTCACCCGTCCGTCCGTGCGTTTCAAACGGAAAATGAAACCATTTTGATTATTTTTCCTATCTTATAAAGCGGAAAACAAAAATGGCTTCGCTGGAAGAGTATCTCAAATTGCCCCCTTCATAAACAAGAGAAACACGCTTTTTTGTTGTTGCCGCCAAAGCAAATGGTCAGCAAATATTACCTTGAATGGCGGCGATGGCCTCACAGATTAAATCTTGCTCCACTCAACTGGATTGAAGCACTCGGCCCCAAAATCCTATAAAAGATGTTTTAGATTTATTAGCCGCCGCGTATGTGAAAGTTTGTTCTCCCCGAGGAGACAACACAAGAAGACGAAGATCCTCCTTAATGGCCCTGTAACCTTTTTGTTGGTGTGTTTGAAGAATGATGATTTACAGGGTATGTCGCATTTTAAACAAACCGTCAATCGTACAAGACGGAGACAAAGTTTTAATCAGGAGAGATTGTGGTGAAATGATTCCGAGCACAAAAGGAATGCAGCATGCAAGGTCTTCCAATTGCTTATTGTTTGATAGCTGGTTGCTAACTGGAAGTTGTTGTTAGCGACTTGTTGACTGGTTTCTCACTGGGTCCAGTGTGGCTGGCTGTTTAATGGTGCACGGAGTCGATTGCTGTGTTGGCGTTAACTCATTGCTAGCTGGTGGTTGCTGGGTCGCTATATACTACATGTTGGTTTCAAGATGTCTGCTAACTGTTTTCTGACTAGTTGCCATCGGTTACATGTGACCAGCCAATTGTTTTCTAGCCTGTTGCTAACTGTTTTTTTTAGCCAGGTCCCAAATGACTGTTAAATGGTTGCTAGCTGAGTCGTTACTGACTCGATGCTGTCTGCTTGTTGAGTGGTTGTTCTGAGGTCAAGTTGGTCGCTAACAAGATGTTCATTCATAGCAAGCTAGCCCGGTGTCAAGTGGCTGTCGCTAACTGGATGTTAAGTGGTTCCTGAGTGGTTGTTAGCTATTTGCTAACTATGTTGATGGTTTGCAAGTGAGCAGCTAACTGCTTTCTAGCTGCTTCTTAAATCTATGTCAAATGGTTGCGAGGTATTTGCTGACTTGCTAATATCTGGTTGCTAGTGGTACTAAATGGTATTAGCTAACTGGTTTCTAGCCAGTTGCTAACTGGATGTGGAATGGCCAGTCAGTGGTGGCTTTTCCTTTGTTTCCAAATCCACGTTTCTGTTCAGAGGTCTTATGTTCCACTTCTCCTTGCGCTGTCAAAGGCAGCAACAGCTCGAGCAGCCGACATCGGAACGGGTCGTGCCTGTAATCGCGTCCCCGTCGGCGCCATCCATTCTTTATTCTGTGGTCTGCTTGTCATTTTGTTGCTGTCACTCGGCCCCTCTCTGCCCGTCCGTCAGCATCCGTCCTCCTCCTCTGCCATCCGTCACTCTCCGGAGGGTTTGGCTAACAGGCTGCTTGACAGGCAGCGAAAGTGGACTTCTTTCCCTTTTTTTCCCTTCCTTTCCCCAGCCAGTCAGTTAGTCATCCGAGGCTAATTAAATACCGGCGCAGTCCCACCGCGACTCCACTCCGCTCGTCATCGCCTCTCTCTCTCTCTCTCTCTCTCTCTCTCTCTCTCTCTCTCTCTCTCTCTTTCTCTCTCTCTTTCTCTCTCCCTCTTCGTCGCCCAGGGTGTCGTACGCTAAGATTAACCTCCCGCTGTAAAGATCACACACACAAAGTAACAGCAGCCGACAGCAACGCCCCTCAATCAAATGTTAAAAGCATCCACTTCAGGAATGTTTCTTAAAGCATTATGACGTACATTTATTTTGTCAGGGAACAGTCGGTACATTAAAACAAAGTAACAACGGTCCTGAATAAAATGTACTAGGGTCCACTTGAGAAATATTTATTAGAAAGAACAAGCGTCATTATTAACCTTTTGATTTTGTCAGTACACAGTTTATTAAAACCTTTGTACTTGATTTGCTTTGTGGCAAAGTGGTTGGTTTTGTTAAAACAAAGTAACTGCGATTGTCTCCCTTCTTGACAGTTTTGTGACGTGTCTGGAAACGGCAGATTACTACAACAAATGACAATAAGTTCTGTTCTTGACAGTTCTGAGACACCCTACGACACTTTTAAAACCAAAAGTAAGAAAAACCTGATCCATTCTCAATAGCGTTGCAACTCTACATGTCTTGTCGGAAAACATTTTTAATAGAACATATGAAGATCTTTTTGACAGTCTTGTGACTCTTAATAGTTTGTCGTCAAATGTGGTTTATTAAAACAAAGTAATAACAATCTGACGGCATTGTGACTCAAGAAACCGTTTTATAGCAACAAACTTTTTTTTTTCTGGAGAGCTCAGTATTGTTCATTCGGTAATTTTACCGATTTGACATGTCATCATCATTGCGCTCTTTTTTTTTTTTTTTTTTTTATAAATTTTTATTTTGTATGTGGGTGAGTATGTATGTGTATTCAATAGTTCACCTAAAAGAAAAAATCAAAAAAATCCCATACCGTTCACCTAAACCGAATACTTCAGAATCCAGCTAGAGTCGTGAGGTTGTCAGGAGACCCGAGGAAGGATCAAAGTAAAGAAAGTGCAATCCAGCACCGACCAGACATAACCTACCACCCACCGGGTTACCAACCCCAGAAACATCTAAATTCCAACAAATTAGGCAGACCTCAAGAGACCAAAGGAGAGACTGAGGAAAGGAAGGAAGGACAGACGAAGCAGAGTGAGATCCACAGACATCGGCCTCCACCGATTCAACGACCAGAGGAAGAAGCAGATTGTGTTTGCGTTTCGGTAGATGCCGGTGTGGTGGATCTGGCATGCAAGAAAATTTCCACCAAAGAGGGGAGCCGTCGACACCCCTGCCAGGACAGAACAAGCGCAACATAGCAACAACCTGATTCATTCTTGACTCTTTTTTTAGTGGTCCCAGTAAAAGGCAATTTTGTTAAAACAAAGTACCAACTTTCTTTGAAATGATGACTAACATTTGAATTTGCAGGCATACGTTTTGCTGTGAATAAAAGTCATTGGTTGGGATTGATGACCCCGATATATTCAAAATCGGTAACCAAATCGTAGAGCTGAGTGAACAACTCGGACTCGCCTCAACTTGGGCTGAACTAAAAACTGACATGACTGAGACACGTCATAGCTCCTCTCACTCGCACAATCAATGCATGTTTAAGTCACTCGTGCAAAAAGCCAAACGTTAACGCGGAGCGATCTCATCTGCATGGCTGGAAATAATTGTGCTCCGACAGCGAAAGCATCCAAAGGCCTTGACAGCGTGTGTCCAACAGGCTGACAGTGTGCGGTTCCGCCTGTTGCACACGGCAGCCCAGAGTGGGCGGATGAAAAATTCCCTTGAATTTGTCCAGAACACGCCAGATAACGTCCAGGCCAGAAGGAAGACGAGAGGGCGACCGGTCATCACGTCTGCTCTTTTATTTCCGGCTTTTTATGCTCATTCCGCTTGATACTGATTCAGCCTTTCTCCAAGTGTTGTTTTCTTTGCTTTTGGCTCATGGCGTGCGTCTGTCGGAGAGACTTTGTGTGTTATTTGGACGCAGATGGACGATTAGAGCGGTATTACACGGTGGCGCGCGGCAAACAAACACAAAAAGCAACTTGAAGCTGCAGCCGGTGATGGACGTGCCCTCGCTGCCACTTTTTCGTGGCAAATCCTTGAAATGATCAAACTTGAGCGCCCACGTTGGATGGCGCAGGCTCAGAAAGCTTCATGATGTAGCGCCGACCATCTGTCTACGGTACCTGCTTCTCGCTGGGGCTCATTTGTGCAAATTCCCTCGTCAGAGTCACTTAAGTCACAACTGTTATTATTTATCTTTTTTAAGAATATGCGACATTACACAGTCAGTCAATCTTTGGAAGAGTAATCAGCGATTCCAAAAACACATTTTGTCATTAAAAGGGTGGTTTATTAAAACAACACACATGTGACCAAACCAGCTCAGTGGTCTAGTGGTTGAGTGTCCACCCTGGGACTGGGAGGTCGTGGGTTCATACCAAAAGACTATAAAAATGGGACCCATTTGCCTCCCTGCTTGACACTCAGCATTCAGGGTTGGAATTTGGGGGTTAGATCACCAAAATGATTCCCGAGCGCAGCTCCTGCTGCTGCTCACCGCTCCCTCAGGGGATGGGTCAAATGCAGAGAATGATGGCCAAAGTCGAGAATCGAACAGTAGACCTGATTGAAAACCTCTCACTTAGTTTAACGCTGAGCGGATAACAACTCTGGCAGTGAGAAATTGTGTCCCGTCACCTGTCACAGGTAAGAGTGACCAGACCACAAAAGTCACTGGTAATGACTTGTGATGTCCGATGTGATGGCCTGAGAGAAAAACAGAGGTGAGCTGAGAAACTCGGTGCAATGTTGTTCTAAAAGAACTGCAAACAGCCACGGGGACAGGCAAACAGAAAGCAGGAAGAGCTAAGGTAGAACTCATCGCCGAGAACAGAAGGCTGAAAAAAGTAAGGCAGGAATTGACAGGCATGCAGAGTTGAAAATTGGAGGTCAGTCCAAAGAAGTGCGCCGGAGAGTCTTGCTCGGGAGCAAAACAACAATCTGGCAAAGGGCGAGTGAACCGAAGAGGCCTAAATAGTGGTTGGTGGCTGATTTGAAGCACCTCTGAAACCAGGTGAGCAGAGTGGCTAAGGTGGGCGGGGCTGACTGGCAGAGTCAAGCAAAGGCCAATCAACGGAGCTGAATTGTTGACACATCATTCAAAACCCAAATGTGGTTCTGTTTACGGCTTTTTGAAACGGTGTCTAAAAATGACCTTGGACAATAAGTCACACGCTGCTTCACTGAGACATGATTTGTTCACAAATTGTTTTGTATAATCATCCCCAATTAATCCCCAACCGTCCTTTATATTTTATTGTAGAAAAAAACCTTTCAAAAATAGTTTTCACACTTTTCAATTCCTCTGTCCAATCCATCGGCAAACAATGACAAAGGATGACCAAAAGATGGCGGGGGAAAAAAAGAGCAAGGACGCAGGCTAGTGGTGTTGGGTCAAGAGCCCAATCTATCTGCGAGATGAAAAGCAAACGGCAATCGTGTGGCACAAACATGCGTGTCATCCCCAGGAATTGGCCATCGCCTCATCACAATCCTCCTCGCCTTTTTTCTTCTTCTTCTTTCCTGTGCAAATGGGAGACATATTGAGGAGAAAGAGGGGGGGGGGGCATATATATTTCATTGGATGGGATGCGACATTGCTGGTTAAGTTGATGCCACAACTCTCCAGGGCAGAGCTCAGGGAAGAAGAGGAGGAAAAAAAGAGCAAAGTGCAAGAGATGAATGAAAAGCCAAAAAATAGAAAGGTCAGCGAAGAACAAATATCCATGGTGAGAGAACAAGGGGGTGGGGTGTGACCAGTTGTTACTGTGAGTGGATCAGAGGGGATTTACACAGAAAATGAAGACAGAGGAGGTGGACAAGAAGGAAGACCAACATCCGAGAGAGGAGATCTCCGAGTTGAAGACGAGGTCAGACGTGAGGAAGTTAAGAGCTTCAAGAAAAGTGTGCAAGGCAAAGCTTGTGAAGAAGAAACACAAAGCCCCACTCATAAGATCCACATCCCGGAACAAGAGCGCTCCAATTTGAAGGCAAGATCAGACATGAGGAAATCTCTCGCGCAGAAGGAAAATTTGGTTCAAGACGCGTACAAATCCCATTTCCAGAAACTCCTACTTTTAGAGTCCTAAGGCTGGGCAAGGAACACCCGTTGGATCAAGGTCCGAGTCACAAGAAGATGGCCTGGTTGGGAGAAGACAGAAAACAAGAAGAAGAAAAAAAAAAAGATCAAAGTCAGGAAATGACAAATGCTTTGTCACTATCTGATAACTGATAAAGATCTAAACCTTGACCGAGACTACCAAAAACCGAAAGAGATTTACAAGTTGTGGGCATTTGTAGAACGAGAGCTCCACAAAATCGATTTGTTTCGTTGTGGGGAAACTTAAAACATCGATGCAACAATGCGGAGATTGGGAAAAGGAAACATGAGATACAAGATAAACAAAGATAAACGGAAAGGCAACGACTCTCTGATCTGAGTAAAGATCTGGGACAGGAGTCAATAACCGTTTTTAAAAATGGCAGCTACTTCTTGGCTAGTGACTAATGTTGAAGGGCTTCCAGATTGATACAAACATCTAAAATAACAAACTTGCTGAAATTTCCTTTCAGTATATTTTATTCATCTCGTCGCCGATGGCGTTTGCTTCATTAGTTTGACTTTGTAGACACGGCGCGTTCAATTCCTGCTCGGTTGCCGTGTGACTAATTGCGAACGGTTGTCCGTCCCTTTGATTGACCGTCAAGCAGTCCACAGTGTCGTCTGCCGTTCACCCCAAGTCCCGTGCATCTTCCAATGGGGTACCGCACGAATGCTTTTTTTGGACCGCAAGGTCACGTGACTTCAGCAGTTTAAACCGGAAGGAGGTAAAAAATGAACGAGCAAAGCAAGTCGTGCTTGTTTTGTTCTCGTTTATCTCCGGAAGAAGAAAAACATGCCGTTATGGAACTTGCAAAACGACTCCAGAGTCACTACGACCGTCCGCATAAGAAGGATGTGTTCTTTATTCGTTTCCTGACGCCAAAACTTGAGAGGGATAAATGTGGGATGGAACATTTGGCACCAGCGATATCATTCTTGGACAGAATTAGTAGATTTAGCGCGGTAAGACATCTTGCTAGTAGACTGTTTACATCCGTTTAGCACGACTGGCTCGCCGAGTTTGACCCCCTCGCTAGACTCATGAATATTAATTGTGGTGACTTGTACCTTGCGGTGCCCCATTCAAAAGAACAGTCTGCCTCAGTTTCCAGTTAATCCCATTTCCAGTGAGTCCAGCTTCACGCAATCCTGGCCGAGATGTGCGCGATAGAAAATGGATGAAAGGAGAGCTATGTAAGCGGGACACACTGACCCTGTTGCTGACTTAACAAGGCAGGAAACACATCAATATCAATTTGAAACGCTTCATTTCTATACATATCTGAAGTGTTCACTTCAACAACATTCCCGGGAAGTTTTATAAGAAGTTGCTCACATGGTCCTACCTCCAACCATGATAGGAAGAGCCATCATTTACAAGACGGGAAACAAAATCTTCGCCACAAGGTCCAACACCAGGACGGAAGAACTTCCCGATAACATGATGGCCGTTTGAAAAAGTCACATGTGGCTGAAGAGATTCAGAGGTACGGGAGAGCTGAGTTGAAGGCGAGATCTGAGTTGAAGGCGAGATCTGAGTTGAGGGCGAGATCTGCGTTGAAGGCGAGATCCGTTACGCCGGAAAGAGAGAAGATACCGGTTTTGAGAAGAATCTCAAAATCTCAGACAGACAACATCCTTGTGGAAGGCCTTGTCACCGTCTTATGCCGATGTAGCCTCATCTCGGAGGAGAACTAAAGACCCAAAGGAGCTCTCCAAGTAACGGGCACGATCAGAAACCAGCCGAAGAAAACTTTGGAGGAGATCCTCAAGTAGTCAGGGTAAGGTCCCGCACCAGGAGGAGTGAAACCAACTTCACAACACCTGAAAAGAACTTCACAGCATCTGACAAAGTCTTAGCAAATCTGAAGTTGGTAGAGGATTATTCCATATGTTGATTGGAAGCCACTGGACTCTTTTTGGACTTTTCAAATAACGGTAAAGCGTCAACCAAGAGCCCGGTTGCCTCCATTCACCTTCTGCAGATTGACATGACCTGAACGACTGACAATCTACCAAGAAGTACTGGACTAAGTCAACCAAATTCCAATCGAATGACCCAATGAAGAAGCAGAGGTGGATCGGTCAACGACTCACTACTGGGAAAAACTTGTAACTCACGTAGGAGGAAAAAAACCTCCATGTTGTAGCCAAGGTCAGACACGTTGAAGAGCAGGAATGATGAGAAGAGAAAAGTAGTTGGAGTGGGAGATTGATATGAAGTGCGAAGCAACGCCAGGCCGGCATCTGATAGCGAGCGAGCGAGGAGAGTGTCGGCCGAGTGGAGTCGATGACGAGAGCTGAGAATGTCCTGATCCTCGGGAGCCACTCGGAGGCATTAAAGGCTGAGCGCGGTAAAGTCCGGAGGAGAGAAAGTCGCATTTGAGCAGGATCGAATGGCCACGTGTTCAAGCCAAAAGTTTTATCCGCACGCACGCGTGTTTCCATCCACTTTTTCACATTGGTTGTGAAAGTAGACGGAGCGGACATCGTCGCTCTGATGCCAAATCCGAATGATTTGGGAAAGACGTACAACAGGACTTAGGCAGCGACATGTTTTGGGTTTTTGGAATTGCTCACTTCCTACGGAAAATGCGCATCACAGCTTCATTTAGATGGAAGAAAGAGAACAAAATCAACACACCTGATTGGGCAACTTGTTGACAAAGAAGGTGAAAAGAACGCATATGTCAATAAATGAGGAGAAAATGCGGAGCGAGGAAAAAAAGCAACACCTCGTTAAGTGGATAAACATTTGTTTTTTGTTTTGTTTTTCTCTTCATTGACTTCCAAAACCCCCAATGGAAGTTGTTGTTGTACCTGCTGAGAGTCGTGACACGGTTTGATTTTTCACCATATAAAACAAAACTGCGTCTTTCAGAGTGGCCTTTCATTGTGGGCAGTCTAAGGCACACCTGTGCACGAATCAGCATCTTGCTGTATGGCACATCTGTGAGGTGGGATGGATTATCTCGGCAAAGGAGAAGTGCTCACTATCACCGATTTCGACTGTTTTGTGAACAATATTTGAGAGAAATGGTGATTATTGTGTACGTGGAAGAACTTTTAGATCTTGGAGTTCATCTCGTAAAAAATGGGAGCAACATTGTGTAGCGTTTATATTTTTGTTGTGTATGTTTTTTATTATTTATATATTTTCCGAAACCGTAACCTGTGCCTTCATTACATCCCAACTGGATTACCGTAACGCGCATCATTTTGGAGTCAGCCAGCCCTCCCTTCAAGGTCTCCATTGGCTCAAAATGCTGCCGCTTAACTAGAAGACATAAGATGGAGCGCATACAGCCCCCCCCCCCCCCCCCCCCAGAACTCATTTCTTTTATTCCGTTTGAAAATCTTGTAAATTAACTATCTGAATGTTTTTTTGTACCAGTTCGCATTCTGTAGTCAAAATGTGTGATCTGAATCGATGGCGCCATCTTACGGAGCCACGATTCCATCCATTAGCGTCTGGACTTGTTCAGCCTTTTTCGAGTTGCCGTTACTTTTGACGCCGCCGCCTCTCCACAGCCATCGAGGCAAGGTTGAATAACAACACGGCTCTCGTCCCGTCGGCTCCAGTGGACTTTTGAACAAGTGCCCTTGAACGCAACACTTTTCTTCTCTTGACTTGACATTTGTCTGCTGGCTTAAACATTTTCTTTGAATGGACTCGACTCAGGGAGAATCGCAGTCGGCAGCCGGGACGGGAGAAAATGTCGCTGTCCGGCATGATTAGGGAGAAAATGGTTCATCAGTAAGTGAGAACATTTTAGATGGCTAGCTTCCTTTTTTTCAAGTTTCAAGTTTCGAGTTGCCGTTACTTTTTTTTTTTTTACAGTATGTGAAAGTGGACATTTTTGTATTTTCCCATACAAATGACGATATGGCATCAGACACAAATGTTAGAGCCCACAAAGGACGGAAGGCAGCTTGTTCACAGAAATATTTGTTGTATTTTGGTCAGAAACTTGTACCATTTGTGGAATTTATATATATATATATATATATATATATATATATATAAAAAATATATATATATATATATATAAAAAATCTATATATATATATATATATATATATATATATATAAAAATATATCTAAAAAAAAATCTATATATATATATATATATAAAAAAAAAATCTATATATATAAATATATATATAAAATATATATATATATATAAAATATATATATATATATATATATATATATATATATATATATATATATATATTTTACCGTTCGGTTCGGTTTTGTTCTCATGGTTTTTGGTTCAGTTCGGTTTTCAGTTTTAGAAAAATCAATTATTATCAATTGTTAAAATATTGGACTTTCTACTTTTATAATGAGCATTTTTCATTTATTTATTTATAAGAAATAAATTATTATTGCAAAATATTTATTACATGTAATGAAGTTTGGGGAAAATGTCCATCCATTTTCTGAACCAATTTATCCTCACTCGGGTCAAAAATCGTTATATATATATCGTTGTACTAACCTGATAATCACAAGCATCCAATAGTTTCACACCTCCTCAGAGCGGCATGTACTGGACTAACCACATGCTGCTTCACCAAGGCCCTAAACGTTATCTGCTGCCCGCCATGTAGCAAACAAGCGGCGTCTCTCGTAAAACGTAAGCCCCTGGATTTATCCTTGACAGATCGGAGATACCGGTGCAGACACACGAGCAGATGCGAACGGGGCAGGGGGACTGAGGGACGGGAGGCGGGGGGGACGGACGGTGGTGGCGTGGGGACAGATGGAAAGACGTTGATGGATCCCGACAGGCAGCCAGCCACGATACGGCAGCTCTTTGGCCTCCAGCCTGAATCAACAGAGCGAGCTGACGGCTATATCTGCCCGGCTTTATTAACATGGAGAGGTGTGAACGCACACCTGGACGCGCGCACACACACCGACACACACACGCACGCACGCGCACGCGCACACTCACCACACGCACGCCGCCGTAATGTGACGGCCAAGACGGGAGAAAGTTTGTTTGGCAGCAAGCTTGAATGAGCTCCGGGATTCAGGTGCATCATTCATTTTATGATTATCCCCCAGCAGATTATTTAAAAGACAACCTGCAGCATGCCTCGACACACACACACACACATGAACACACACACGTGAACACACACACACGACTGATTGTGAAGGCAGAAATGTTAATGATGTAAATAGCTCGCAGCGAGGAAAGAACAACAAGCTCGCTCGCTCGCTCTTGTTTCTCTCGTTGTTGGATGAAGTCAACTTGAATGAATTGAGTTCATACGCTTGGATCATTCCAGTTGGATCACTGAATGAATCATTGAGAAGTCGGGAAATAGTTGTGGGGGGGGGGGGGGGACCTATTATTTAAAATGATGCATATTTTTCTCCCAAAAATTTGAACAAAATCGATCAAATTTTGATAATTTCACTATGAGAGATTGAAAAATTAGACGTTTCTCAAAAAACTAAATAAATATTTTTTCTGAATGCATTGGTATTTTTCTAATGTTATTGTTACATTTTCAAAAAATAAATTAGAGTTAAAAAATTAAATGAAAAATGTATTTTTAAAATTTTGATACATTTTCCAATTGATTTAAAAAATAATAGAAACTACACTTTTTCATATTTCTAATTTTGAACAATGATTAAAAAAAAAACAGTACCACTTACAATGACAAATTGACGTTGGAAAATAATTTATTCAAAGAAATTAATAGTAAATATTTTATTTTGAATCTTTAAATGTTTTCTAATTCCAGTAAATTTCAGCTGGATGGGGGGGGATACAACTGTAATTAATTGAATAGCATAAAACTGATCAATTGAAAAAATTGTTGGAAAAAAATATTTCCATTAAAAATGATTCATTAAAAAAAATTACTTTTCACAGTTTCCCCCTAAATGTAACAAATGGTTTCTAATGTAATTTAGAACAACAGTCACTGATAAATTGTTAGAAGTGGTTACAAAAGAAAACGATTTTCTTTTTCTTTAAAAAAAAAAAAAATACATTTACAAAGGAATGAAGTTGTTTGAAAAAATGTCTGAAATGATTTGAATATGTTTTATTATACCACCTGAATGTGTGTGTTGGTGTGTGTGAGACATGACAGCTGGTTGACACGGTGGGTTCTCTTCTGATGGGGTATTTGGAAACCACATCACCTGTCACAATGTTTAATTAACACCTTAGTGCGCGCGTGCGCGTGCGCGCGTGCGTGTTGATTAGCACATTATTATATGTAAATATGTTATAATGTGTTTTCACGGCTCCATATGTTTTGCTTATGTGTTATTTGCATGCATTTATGCGAGGAGCGTATGTACATGGACTTTCCTTTCAATATGCATGAATGAGGTGTGTGCGTGCACACGCGTGCGCGTGTGTGTCAATGACAGCTGAGGTCACTCCTGCGGCTTTTTAATCTGGACTCGCATCGGGAAGTTGGAAGGTTTTGTCGGAGCTTCCGCCGGCTACCCAGAGGTTCGCCAGCTGCACCTGGGATTGCACTTCCTGCCGACGGTGCGCACACGCACACGCACACGCACACGCCTGAGCAGTCTTAATCACAATTCAAAGGCTTTGGCACGCATCCTCTTTCTGTCCATAGTGCTAAACGCAAACACGTTTCGGGCGGGAAATTTGGTAGGCACGACTATCATGAGTAGAGCCACAAAAAAAGTTTCAAGAAGACATGCCAGGAAAGTCACAGGAAAGGAAACGTTTTGGTTTGAAGCAGCTCAAAAATATCCACTTTTCCTTGCCGGTTTCCACAAACATCACAAAATTTGGCAAACGCACCAAAAATATGTCTCAAGAAGTCAGATACTGTATGGCAAAGGAAGTCCGCCATTTTGTTTTGAAGTAGCCCATTTGGGGGTTATTTTTGATTGTTTCTGGCAAGTTTAGCGCCTCCAGAGTTTTTGGAAATTCAGCCCTCAAAACCAGTTTCACTTGACAACATGAAATTTGGTAGACAAACGTGTAACATGAGTCGACCCACAAAAAAAGTCTCAAGTGGCCATGCCTGAAAAGAATCCGCAAGTAAGTAATTGTGTTTAGAAGCTGCCATTTTCTGGTCATGGCCATTTCCTGGACATTTTACAGATGAACGCATTAAAGATCATTTTTGAATTTTCAGCCCTCAAAGCCAGTTTCACTTGACAACGTGGAATTTGGTGAACACGTCTAGCAAGAGTCGAGTAGATCAACAAAAGTCTCGAGAAGCCACACCCAGTAGGGCAAAATGGAATTTGATAGACCCGCAAAAGGTCTCAAATCGCTATGCCTGAAAAGACTCACACGGTCAGCCATTTTTGTTAGAAGCAGCCATTTTAGGACATTTCCAGTGGCCCTTTAAAAATGAATTCCAATTAGAGATTTTGATCAATTTGGACAGGTGGAAGGCGGCCTAGTTGTTGTTCTCTGTTTAAAACACGGCCATTTTCCTCCACGCTCCCCCTGCGTCGCATTGATTTTTTTCACACACACACACACACACACACCCTTATTTTGTGTGTATTTGCTTTATTTGGGCAGCCCACTCGCATCCGAGACATAGTCTGCAGGGACGCTGATTGCGGCGGCGCTCTCCCCACCAGGATAATGATGGCGGCTTAATCAAGTCGATGCGGAAACAAACAATGACGGCCGTTAGCGCGGCGGTTCCGACCCAAACTCGGTCACGCTGTGTCGATGTGTTTGTGTAGACGCTCCGTTGAATAATGGAGGCCATTTCTCCTCCATAGGTTCGAAGGAATTTCACTAAATGCTGGCCGGGACACTTATTGTCTTATTGTCCTCGCGCAGAGGATCATTGGTTACCTCTGCCAAGGAGGCCGCCGTTTCATTGGCTTTTGTTTGCTAATGTGAAGGATGACGCAAAAATTGAATTGAGTTCGACAAAACTTCAACGTGGGCACGGAAATGATGCTTGAGGATAAATATTAAGATACGGAAAAATATAAAGATACAAAAACCACACCTGCAGTAAATAATATCTGCACTCACACTTTTAGAATATACTCATGTAAACACGTTTAGAGCTTTATATATTAGAGAGTGCAAAAACAATGGATAAGACAAAAAATATATATTTACAGCCTTCACTTTCTGTAAGCATACAAATCAGGATTGAAGAGGATTAACAGCCAGCAAACCTCAGCAAAAACTTGGCTGAGTTGAAATACTTCCTGTTTTCTTTTTCTTCCAACTTCCTGTTTTTTTTCTGCTTCTTTAGTCAAACTAAATAGTGTGCTGCCAACTAGTGTTCACCACTTGAATTACACCCAATATAAACTGAGGGCAGAACAGAATAGATTGCAAAAATGGCAGGACCGCAAACCCGGAACCCGCAATGGATATTTATTACAATAGTAATTAGAATAATTAAGAAAATTGTACACAAGGTGAACAAAAATGTCTAATAAAATATTC
The DNA here is from genome assembly GCF_051991255.1 of Vanacampus margaritifer. Lineage (NCBI taxonomy): Eukaryota > Metazoa > Chordata > Actinopteri > Syngnathiformes > Syngnathidae > Vanacampus > Vanacampus margaritifer. The sequence goes on from NC_135434.1 coordinate 1,161,361, forward strand.
ACAAATGTTGGCAAGAATGTAAAAATAATACAAAAACATGCAAAATACTGGACAAAATGGAGTACAAGTAATACACAAATCAGAAAATAAATGCAAATTTTACATGACAGGAAATTGGAACTGAGCTTTAATTTACACCACTGATCTTAAAACAACAGAAATGAGAGTTGGTCCACTCTTGTTCTGAGTGGCTCATTTTGTATTGCGTCTCATTAGAAAATTCATATTCTGCATCTCTTGAAAGTAGTTCATAGGCCTACCTGTGAGTGTGTCACCCGTTCCGTTACGTGTGTGTGTGCGGGCTTGTGAACGTGCGCGCGCGCGCGGCAGGATTAATGCGTGGCTGTCACGCGGCGGCGGATGATGAAGTAGTAAAACGGCGGGAGAATGAAAGAAGAAAAATAGCAGCGTGTCAGATAAAAAAGAGGACAGATGAAAAAGAGAATACTTTGCCTTCACAGAAAAATAATCGCATGAAAGATTAATGCCGTACGCGGGGACCACCGCACGGAAAAGTGGGCTAAATAACCCAACGCTCGGATAGGAACAAAAAAACAATAAGAAAAAATTGCTGACAAAGTGGCGCTCTACGCAAGTCCATGTTAAATTTTTCTTTTCTTTTTTTTCTCCCTTTTGAGAAGCGAGCGTTTCAAGTCAGATGGGAAGAAAGTGCACGCTGCTGCCTACTTAAAAATATTAATAAAAACAGGAAGGAAAAAAAAAAAGAAAACCAAAAATGGCCTTACAAAATATTATAAATTACTTGACTAAAAGGGAAAAATACTGTACTGAGCAAGAAATACATGAATAAAAAAAAACATATTGAAATTAATTGTTTAAAAAAAATAAATCAAGAAATAGACAAATATGAGAAAAATACAGGAAAAAAAAGGGAATGAGACAAAAATATTGGGGAAAGAAATCTCAAAAGCTAGCATGAAAAAAATACTTTTTTTTTTTAAACATGTAAATACACAGCGCCCTCCATAATTACTGCCCACACATAGAAACAAGCTCCTCCATGGCCATGTCAGTCCCCAGACCTCAACCCCATTGAAAACCTGTGGAGGGGTTGAAAGAGGAGCGCGGCGAGGAGAGGGCTGATTTTGAGGGGGGGGCTAGTGGAAGATCCCCGTTTCTGCATTCTCCCATCTTGTCAAACATCAGATGAGAAGATGGGGGAGGGACTGTTTTGTTGGCAAAAGGGGCTAACGTCAGAGCTAACACATGATTTGATGTCCCAAAAAAATATTTCTTCCCCCACTAAATAAATGCACTTGAATTAAAGGTTGGATTTTCCACTTTAAAAAAAACATTTAAAAAAAAAGCAAACAAAAATGTGTCTTATTTTTAAGGGAATTCATTAGAAGCGAAAGAAAACGGTGCCAATAATTCTGTGTACTTTTCGTCATAGGTCCACTTCAACTGTGAGAGACACAAAGAGAAAAAAAAATCCTGGAAATCACAATGGTAGAATTTTTTACAAGTATTTATGACTTTCGAAAAGAAGTATTTGGTCACCGGACGATTTGTGCCTCAACGTGAGCTCTGATGCGGTAGGATGAAAATGACCACGAGAACGGTGATCAAAAATCCCAGAAGGACGCAGGGCCGACCTGATGACCTCCAGACGGCTGAGTTGCATCTCAAGAACACAATCGGGTCATCATGCTTTGTGGGGACCGCCGATTGGTCTGCGTTAAGGAAAGAATGAATGCGGCCACGTATGGTGAGATTTGCAGCCAAACGAGATCACAAATTGCAGCTGCCGTGTATGAAAATCTGCTGATGACCTCAGCAAAAATTTGACCTCTGACAAGAAAAGTTACATGACTGAAGTAGATTGAGTTGTTTTTTTTTCCAAATGGACTCGAAGCGCATGACAGTCATTTCCTGCCGACGCACCCGTTTTGGAAGGTTTGCTACGGAGACGAAGCGCTCGCGCCCGACGAACGTCTCCGAGGAGCGTCAACGCCGTCTGGGCGCTCGTACCTCTTCATTCTGTCTTCATTACGTGTCCATTACGCGTGTTAAAACGCTAATGAACGCCATCAGCCTTTCTTTTTTTTTATAAATAGCTGCTTTGCCTGCCGGCAGCCTTAATTGATTTCCCAGCACGCTAATTGATCGCCGGACCAACGGCGCCGATTGAACGTTAAACAAAGCAGAGGAGGAGAAGAAGACGAAAAAGAGGATGATAAAGAAGAAGAAAAGAGACAGTGGGGACTTTGAGTTGATGAGCAAAATTCAAACAGTTCAATCGATCAAAATATTAAGTACACAATGTTACGAAGAGCCAACGGGACACCCCCAAAAAATCTACAAATAAAAAAAATATTAGGAAAAATACAGAAATGATAACTAAATCTATTGGATTTATCAAATATAACAATATTAAAAATAAACTACAAATATTTCTTGGAAGAGAGAAGAGTTTTGACTTTAAATACCAGGGACAAATAAAATGGAATTGGCCAAATACAAAAATATAAAAGGATTGGAAAATACGTCAACCTTTGTTTAAATAGTTACTTTAAAATAGTAGAGTAATTATTATTTTAATGAGTAATTGGAAGAAATTTAAAAAAAATATTAGGGGGGATAAAGACAAAAATTAATATGTTTTTACATAAAATATTAGAAACCAATTTAGACTGAAATACTAGGAGGGAATCTAAACTATTAGACAAAATAAAAATTCTAAAATAGTGGAAGTATTTCAAACGAATTAAAAGCGTTGTGCAAAGCCCGAAAACACCTGAGTGGAGATGTTGACAATGCGAGCCCGAGGGCAGTCGTGACGTCAACTTCAAGTGACTGCAGGGGGCGCTACATGACAAAATGGCGGCCCCCTGAGATGGACCAAAATGGATGCTTTCCTCTGCTTCATCCTTAACACCAATCACTACGTTTACATGCAGGCAAAAAAACCTTTAAAAGCCGAATATTGCCAATATTCGGCTTTTGTAAGGCCACAATAACCCGACTATGCTCTTATTGGTATTTTTAAAATCCCGAATAAGAACCCTGGGTTACTTCTTTCATAACCAGGATTCTTGCTCACATGAACGCATTCGGAATATCTCCATCGATCGGGGCAATGTTTTTGGCTGTGCTATTTTCTTCTTCTTCTTCTTCTTCTTGGCTTATTTGATTGGCAAAGCATGCTGGTCTCTGTAGTCCCGACTTGGATGCGCCGCGCCGTGTCAACGTAGTCACAGTCATGTGCAGCCATTTATAGCAAACAAGACTCTCCGTGAATTCCCAAAACGAATCTGCAAATTTGTGAATTGCAGGCTGACTTTTTGAAGAAAAATATCGTTGGATTTTTTTTCACTTTTTATCGTGCTGTAACCAGTTCGACTTTCTTCTCCGTTTGAGCGGCGAAATGTGGCGCAAATGATCAACGTCATTGAAAACAATGACGCCGGGCAAATGTAATTCTATCTTTGAACTTCCCGTGTCATGAAATCCCCAAACGAGCCTTCGAGTTAGCGTTGACAAGGCGGATGTATCCATTTCTACCAACTTTACTCGATTACATTTCATTACAACGTGGAGTGTGTGCGTATGTACTTAAATGTCTCCTGTTGGTGTCACTTACGCTGACATGAAGGAGACTTGAATTATTCATGAGCGCGCTCGCTCGCTCGCTCGCTCTTGTGGGGACGACTCGCGCCGGCTTCCTTACACACTAATGACAAAAAGACCAAAACACGCACCTTGTGTGTGCGTGCGTGCGTGCGTGTGTGTCATTTAGCGTTCTTCGCATTTCCCACAAGGCCGTGCGTGAGTAGCCAAGCGGCGGCTCCCCCGGGGACCGCCGTGCCGGTGCCTCCATTGTTGCCGTCGTGATGTATTGCCAGGAAAGCCCCGCAAGGCAGCGACCACTTATTTAGACATCAAATTAGGGCCTACACACACACACACACACACACACACACATGTACACACACACACACACGCACACACACACACTAATGGGCTGAAAGAAGCTTATGTTTGCATTTCTTTTCTCGTGGGGACATGACAAAATGTCCCCACAAAAGAAACGTGTCCCCTGTTAAGGGTAGAGGTTCGAGCCCCAGTAAGCTAGAGAGAAAAAAGCGTAGTCGCTTGAATTTCCAACTCCATTTTCGTTTAAGCGTGACTAAATGGACGCCTCCAACATATTGATGTGAGCAGCGCTTCCTAATTTACTGTCATGATTGCATTACCTCCACCAAGCATACACGCCGGCTTTTTACACAGAAGAGGGAGGGGCAAAGGGCGTCCACCCACTTCGTTGTCACCACTTTGGCCTTGGCGGAGGTCATGGCGCCGCTGACCAACGCCGGAGACGTTTGTTTGGTATTTGACGACAAGTGACGTCATCCGCTCGTCAGTTGCTTAATTAGCCGTGACCCAACAACGCTAACGAGCCTCGTTACGCTATTAAAAACGAATACTTGACGAGGCAAAGTTGACGTATCGGAATGTGAGGCGGGTCATCTCGTTACTCACAAGTGATGAGATGCGAGTGGGTCGGTGCCGTGTTGAGCACATTTGAAGAATATTTACGAAGGGTGTCAAAATGAGTGCGTTGATTTTGAGTTCATCTAAAGTTCCTTTAACGCCACAAACAAATGTTAACGCGCGATTAATGACCGCCCCTTCCTTGGAGAGCTTGTAATGGGGGAATTCCAGTCGTAACACAGCGGACGCGTCCACGCCAACATTTAGTCATAATAAATATATTTAAAATATATATTTGTGGAGACTGGGCTCAAGTTGTATTTTATAATTGTAAAAATGTGACTTCATGTTAAAGATGAGATCACTCTTAAAAGGAAAAGAAAAATGCACTGAGCTGTTACCTATGTCTTACAAATGCAATGATGCCATCTAGTGGCAGAAAAATGACCTCAACACAAATCAATATCACACTTGTTTTTTTACAGTACATCTTTTTCATTTTTTTAATTCAACTTTATGAATTATGAAATTACTGTATCAATGTCTAAAAGATGCAGCCATTTTTCTATTAGTTTAAGATTTGTTTTCAACTTTTATGTTAACAAGAGTATGAAAACTTTTATTGTACATTTAGAATAGGTACAAAATTTGCGATGAATCGTGAGTTAACGATTGAAGTCATGCGATTAATTAGGATTAAAATTTTACTAACTTCAGCTAATATTTTTGTGTATTTTTTTCTATTGATTTTGTGTATTTTTTTCTATTGATGTTTATGTTTTCTAAACATAAACACTCCCAAATTCTAAATGGACAAGAAATGGCCTCTTCAAGCTCATTTCAAATTAGCGCGACTGTGTTGTTGTCACTTGAAATTCAAAACGGTCCCCGCGCGCGCCAAATTCAAAATTCATCCCATGCAGGTTACTTTTCAAATTGTATCCTGCACACACAAAATTCAATTGTGACACCGCACAGTTGAAATTTAAAATGCCCCCTACAGGGTCCAAATGGGTTCAACACAGAACATTTTAAAAGAGACGCCACACTTTTAAAATTCAATGTTCATCCTGCACACTCAAAATTCAAATGAAATACTACACAGTCGAAATTCAAAATGGAGGCCCCCTGCGCATTGGAAATGTGCACTGCTCGCGCAAAATATCAAATCAACAACATTTCAAATTTGTTTTCTTTGGGACCTGAAAAGTGGGTGCGAGAGTGCGAATGACGTCAGTGACTCTGAAAGCACAACACGGGAAGATCGTCACAAAATGCACAAAATGTCACTTAGGCAAGGACACACACGCACACACACGCACACACACACACACACGCACGCACACACACAGGACAGTGTGACCTGTGAGAGTGCAGAGCAACAAAAACACTTTCCTGTAATAACTTGAGCTTCATCTAATCCTATTTCCCTCCCAGGCGCGTGCGTGTGTGACCACATCTTAATTCTTTTTCTGCTGACTCGGCAAAGCCCCCCCCCCCCCCCCCCCCGTACGACACACCTGCGCAGCCTTAAACACGCACGCACGCACGCGCGAGCGAATGTGCACGCAGAACTTTGGGATGCAAGTGAAAGCGACGCGATGACAGGAAATGGAAAGCTCGTACCTGCGTCTTGATTTGGATGTCATTGCGTTGATTTATTTATTTGAGGAATTCCCGCTGCGAGCGGCAAACTTGATGGCGCTCATCAAACGTCAGGCGCGGCAAAAAGTTCACTTTTGCTCAAACTTGGTCAGGTCGGATTATTTCTTCACGTGCTTTGTACTTCTTGACTTTGTTATTATTTCCTTTTAGCAGCAAAGTTGCATTGAATGCTTAAAAAAAAAAAAATAATGTGGTTGTGATTAATTTCTGATGTCCTTGTCTTGGTTTTGACGACACTGACAATAATTTGACATTGTGTGTGTGTGTTTTAAATAAACATTCCTGAATAAATATAGACTGCTTTTTATTTTGGGGATGCTAATGGATGTCTACAGTCATACTATCGTGATTCATTATTTACTCTTCTGAGGTACTCAAAATTTAAAACGTACGACTCCATCAAAGTAAAAGCTCAAAATGGATGAAATTCAAAATGGAGTCTTCATCTTTGAAATTAATTGTAACATTATAATATCATTCTACTACAATAAAAGTTTTTTATATATATATATATATATATATATATATATATATATATATATATATATTTATATATATTTATATGTCATGTCTTAGGTGAAGCAGCATGTGGCTCGTTTCCCAAACCTATTATGACCTCTTTGTAACTGCAAACAATTGTACACTTTCCATCGGTGTTAAATGTGAACTTGCATTCTGTGCTGTGCGTCTGCACTATGCAATGTCGCCTCTAGCCAAACGCGTGCGTGTTGTGATGTAAATGAGCTTGATTAGCATAGCGACCGCCGCTAGCGACCGCCGCTAGCGTTCACGCCGCATCCGCCACACCTGGGACGCGCGCTCGCAAAAAAATGTGCACCTGACAGATAATATGCAGGCCAGTAAACAAAAGCACGCACACACATTTCATACTGTAGGTTTAATCCCATCTCGTGCAGAGCGTGACATCGTTTTCAAAATGCTGTTTTTAGTTTGACTTGTGTGTGTTTTATTGTGATGTCACGCTAAGTAGCGTTGCCAATATGAAGCTAAAGGACACAAATAAGAAATAAATGGTGGGAAGAAGACATCGTAATGAACTCAATTGTCAAAGTTTTAGTAATGACAAATTACAATGATGGCAATGATGAAGACAAACTAGAAAAAGAAAAAGAAAAAACAAAGAAGAAAAAAGAAAAAGAAGAAAGAAAGAAGAAAAAGAAGAGGAGGAGTGTGAGAAGGAAGAAGGCGACGACGACGATGATGATGATGATGATGATGTCATCATAAAATTGTCAGTCAGCATAAGCATTTATGTCCGAAACATCTTCTAATTTGTCGGTGAACACTTTATCTGCTCACAAAGGGTCCTCCCGCAAGCCTCTGGCCAATAGTTTTCAGACTGGATTCGGGTTTGAATTTCCTGCACATTGGGTGTGTGTGTGTGCAGTGAATAAGGGAATGTGCAGTTTCATTTGTTGGCCACAGGTGGCAGTAGCGATTAATTTCAATTTCCTGCATTGAGCAGCTTTGAAGTCTACCCTGGCCTCATAAAATTCAGATTTTATTTTATTTTTCTAGATGAACTGCGTGAATGTTAGTCGCGTTCAATGTCATCTGCAATCTCACCCTGACTGGGAGGAGACGGAAGAGATGAAAGTGCAGCACGGCGTGATAGCGGGATGAAGACCTTGTGGAGAAAGATGGAGGGAGGAAATGGAAACAATGAGAAGAGGATGAGGAAATGAAAAAAAAAAACAAAAAAAACGTTTTGGGCTTGATCAATTGTCGCCTGCTGGTGGGAACGTCTCATTTTTCAGTCCCTTGTTTTGCAATCTGTGCCACCCAACAATGAAACATAAAACACACACACACACACATATAAATATGTTGCAGTGCTCACCATCTCCAGCAGATGGCGCTTCGGGCACAGGGCGGAGTCTTTTCTGCCCTAAATTAGCCCCAACATCTCAACTTGGTCAATCAACGAAGCAGCATTTTCTTTTCCAACGACATTAACCAAAAAACTAAAAAAAAGTGCAATTTGTGAAGCAGCTTTCAAGTGTTGATATCCTCTTTAACCTCCGACTTGTCATTATTATCTTTTGCGGATCTTGAAAGGACAAAAAAAAAAAAGCTCGATAGTTGATTAACATTCGCGGCAGGAGATGTTTTCATTGCGCACGCTGCAGGGCGCGCGCGTGCGTGCGAATTTGTGTTCTCCGCAGCCAATTTTGTTGACAAAAGAGGCCATTTGTGAAGTCGTGCGGGTGCTCGCGCTCGCTGTTTACCTTCTTGACGCTAATGCCGAGTTGCGCCGAACGACCCGTCGGGCAAATTGCCAATTGCGATTAATAACAAGAGAATTTGTGATCGTCACCGGCACGAATAACAAGTCCGCATCTCTGGAGTTGCTTCTTCAATTCACTTTATTTATTTTTTATTCCATAATTTGTTGTATTCATCTGGCAAATGTTTTTTCCATTTTTTTTCCTCACCAGGATCACTTTCTTTGTAAAAGCTATGCAAATGTAGCTTTTGATATCATTTGCGGTGTCTTTGTTTGCCTCAACATTGTGTCATGTTTAGAAACACTCTTTATTTTTTTCCAACTATTTATTTGAGTTGATTAGCTAGTCACTTAGTTTGTCACTTTAGTCATCCAGTCAATCAGCTAATTAGTCCCTTTGCTAGTTTTCTACCAGTTAGTCAGTCTCATGGTCAAGTGTCCATTTATTGTCCACCTAGTTCACTAGTCAGAGAGTTAGTCAATCAATCAGCCAGCCACTTTACCGGTTACCCGGTTAATTAGTCTTTTTATCAGTCACTCAGTTAGTTAGATATCAGATAGTGAGTTAGCCAATCAGCTAAAATAGTACTCACCGATACCAAGTTCTTATAGTACATAAAATTTCCACAAAAAAACAACCGATTTTTTTTTTTTCACCAACTATAGCAAATTTCATTAAAATTTAAAGAAATAAATGCCAATTATATATTTTCAATGTGCTCAAAAAGTCATTTTGCATAGAGCACACAATAAAAAAAATAAAAAATAAAATAAAAAAAAACAATAAAATGAAACAAATAATCCAGTGGCCAGAAGAAAAAAAAGTGCCAATCAAAATATGTGCTTGCACGACTTATTTTGTGAGTGAAGTGCAAATAATTCAATTCTGAACAGTAGGGCTTCAAGTAGCCTAATTTAGTAATAATAATAATAATGCACTGGATTTACATTTCTAGACACTCAAAGACGCTTTACAGAGGAATGGATTCATAATTCATGCACTCACACATTGACACTGTGGCGGCGGTAAGCTACTTAAGTAGCCACAAGCTGCCCTGGGGAAGGCAAGCGCAAGGAAGCGCGGCTGCCAGTGTGCGCCTACGGCCCCGCCAACCACCAACCAAACATTCCATACACCTTGTGTGAGTTGCACAGGAGTCAATGTGTGTCAAGTGCCTTGCCCAAGGACACGACGACATGACTTGGGGAGAGCGGGGATCGAACAGCCGACCTTCTGCTTACTGAGCGAACGTCTCTACCACGTTGAGCCTCGGCCGCCAATAATCTACCACGCTAAGAATTCCTCAAGCTGTTTAGTGTGTGATGCTAGTTACGGTATATCTTTTGGAAATCCATGCTTTTAATTTGGAAGGCTGCTCTGTGTAGGAATTAGTATACATAAAAGCCAGAGGGAAACAAAAAAGCTACATTGCCAATATCATGCAGTGTGTATAAGAGCTATAATTAGCGTCTGCAGGTCTGACGGCAACGTCGTGTTCTATTTTTAGAAACCGCAGCTCCGACAGTTAACAAGTCAATTAAGAGCACAACGAGGCAATTAAACACAGCAAAGTGAGCTACAAACATAAATCAACCACAACAAGAGTTCTTACTTATTATCAGTAATGTGCAACGAAATGAACAAGTGTTACCTCATAAGGAAACACACGGGAAACGAACGAGACGGGACAAAAGTTTTGTTCCCCCCCCACAAGAGCGGGGCGGTACCAGCATACATGTCAACCCTAGTTTGGTCCCACCTGTATTACGAACCCATAAAATCCTTATTTTCCCATAAAAATCCTTATGTCAGTTTTATCAATACTAAAGCTGTTTCATGCAATAACATTAATCTTACCTTACTTTCTTTCTTATATGAAGACATTGACAGTATCTTGTTCCAAATGACATTTTATTGCACAAAGAAAAAACAGATTTCTAAATATCACAGGGACGGTTGACTTTTTTGTTGCTTCACATTTCTCTCGTGCAACTTTGATTTCAAATGTTCTTTGACATCGTAAATGCCAGATGCCGCAACCTTAATGTCCCGTCAACAAAGCGAACATGATGCATACTCTTTACCTTAAATAAATCCGTCCATTCCGAACGAAAACGTCCGGAGTATCTTGCTTTTTTGGCCGGCCTGTCCCCCATTTTCTCAACCACTTGCGAACGACTCGCAATTTTCGCGCTAACACAAATTTCTTAACTGCGCATGTCAGGAAACTGTTAGAAGTCTCGCGCGATAGACGAGATTTTGTGACCGGTTGTTGTTTAAATCGAGCTTATGCACACGTGTAGCACGTAGCCGACAGTAAATACTAAATACATTTAAAAAGGGTAAGCAATAATATTATTATTTTCATGAAAACAGTTAAATCCGTATTCATTTCCAAATACGCCCGTATGCTTTTGCAACACTTAAAAATCCGTAAGAAATACGGACAAACCTTATGGGTTGACATGTATGTAACCAGCATCGACATCCGTCGGGAGTACCGACCATGAAATTGTGCTGGTATCGGCCCAATACCGATACATGGTAGCGGAACTCGCCCATCCCTAGTATTTAGTTCATTATCAAGTTGGTCAGACAGTCAACACATTATGCTGGTTATCTAGTCACGCTACTTAGTTAGTTAGTCAGTTAGTGAGTCCATTAGATAGTAATTGTATTTGATTTTCTTTATCTAGTTACTTGATCAGTCATTTTGAAGTTTGTTATTTTGACAGTCTCTCGTGCACAGCGTGTATGAATGTACCGGTATGTGAAATCGTTTTTTCCTCCTCCTTCATCCTCCTCATCCTCACCTTCTTCTTCTCTCTCAATGTCACCAGCGAACATCCATGTTTTTTTTTGTTTTTTTTGTCCTCCTCTCACTGTTAATTCAATTAGCAAGATGCCATCGCCACAATTAGACTTTCCAATTAGTGCGCCACGACACTGCTTTTCTCCTCTTTTTTTTGTTTGTCTTTGTACTGGAATTAAAAAATGACGATAAGACACGCTCACCATATATTTATTTCAATAGTGTCCATACACATATGTTCTTTAATGCCTAAATATCTGATTACATTATGAGTCACAGCTAGATGGGTAGAGCAATATATATATAGCTGACAAGGACCTGGCTTCTTCATCACAAATTGATGATGATGAAGATGATTCCCAGGGTAACGAGTGCGACGCGAGCGGGAAGAGGAAGCGGGAGGGCAGCGCCGACGCGCATCCCGCTCGCCGCTTTGTCAAAAGACGGGCGGGAAAAAAAGAAGAAGAAGCGTTAATTAACACGTTTGAAAGGAACGATTACGAGAGTCTTTTCAGGCGACGCTCGGCTGAGATGTCAGATAGTCAAAGCCAGGAGCGATTAACACAAAGTTGCTCGAGTTCTGAGAGTTTCCTGTTTTATGGCGAGTCATCAGACTTTGCCGCCGTGCTCCTCCCACACGCGCTAAATGACAAAATGTCACATTTTTCCCAATTGACTTTCATCAATCGTGTGCATCGCGTTGGAAGGACCCCTGGAAATGTTGAAAAAAAAAAATCAATAAAACAAAATGGCTGAGTTTTGGGAACTTTTAGTGGATCTGCTCATTTGAAATTTGACGACCGAGTAAAAAGAGCCCCAGGGCTGAATTTTCGAAAACACTTCAAGATTGGCTAAAGTACAAACGAGAATGGCCAAAATGAGCCCAAGATGGCCACTTCAAACTAAAATGGCCGACTTTTCGTATCTTTTTGAGACTTTTTTTTGTGTGCCTACTCATAATAGATATGCAAGTTTCAAATTGATAAATGAAACGGGACTCAGGGGCTGAACATTGAAAAATGTTGCATTTTTTCAAAACACTTGAATATTGAAGTTCTGTATGACAAGAACTGGCCAAAGATGAGCTTAAAACGGCCATTTCAAAGCAAAATGGCTGACGTCCTGTTTGTTTTCCGGGCTGGCTTTTTTTTTGTGGTCTCCTCTTTATAGACATGCCTACCAAACTATTCAAGCTTGAAAATGGAGTTAAGGGTTGAAATGTTCGAGTTTCTCAAGGATGAGTTTGTTTGAAGGCCCACCGGAAATCAAAATCAGCTTCAGGTGGCCAATTCAAAGCAAAATGGCCGCCTTCCTGTATATGATATATGATATTTCGGGCTTCTTTTTTGTGGGTCTGCTCATCATCGACATGTCGAGCAGATTTCCTGTTGCTGCACGTGGCTGCGTGGGCCGACCCAGTCAACTTTTAAAAGTGAAACATGGAACTTTTGTGACTGACTGATCTTCGTGATCATCATCATCATCATCATCGCTTCTAATTAATTCTCACTTTTCTTCCCAGCTGACTGATTGGCTCATTTGCAGATCATCTCGGTGGCCTCCGCTTTCATTAGCGGCGCGCTGAGTGATGATTGCACACGCGCACACTCACGTTTATTACTTTTATTTGACTTTTTGCTGGCTGACTTGTTTTGCGCTGGAGTCCAGATGGAGGAGGATGATGATGATGATGATGAGAAGGTGTTTGCGTCAGTACATTTCTCCGATGCCGGGGGGAGCCCGTCGGAGCGTCCGATCATTCAGCCTCCGCGTCGAGGCGACGGGTCGCGACGAGGCGCGCCGGGGCGCCGAGTCCATCCATTCGTCTTGCTCGCGCTTTGCCTTTAAATGAGAAGCGGGACGTCGTGTGATGTCATTAAGCAGGGCGCCAATATTTCACTTCCTGTCTTGCTGATGACATTTGATTGGCTGGTCACGCCGTGTGGGTCGTGAAGCATACACAAAACACTTGACCTTTTGGAGATGAAGTGACAGGCATTTGCAGCTCGCCAGTCGGCGGCTAGCTTGCTAGCGTGGAGACGCTAACATGATCGTATGGCTTTACTCGGTGCGTTTTAATGCCACGCATTAGGGCCACTTTTACAATTTTTCTTTTTTTTTTTTAGAGGGGGGCTAATATTACGAGAAAAAACTTTATAAAGACGCAAATTTGTGACTTTATAACGTGGCAGATATTGGAGAAAACAACTCAGAAACTTGCGAGAAATACACAAAGCGTAGCTTATAGTCTGGACGAGGTGGCGGCTTTTGTCCACCAGGAGCTAACGTAAGGATTGTTGGTGGTTAATGGAACGCTGTTTATAAAATGAAAAGTCAGGATGGAGACGGATTTCTTCTTAATTTAAACTTTACTCGTCATACACGGCAGCTGGAGCGACAACACTTCCTGATCAGCTGACTAGCACTAACCAATCACAAGCTAGCATACTTTAGGTCAATGCAAGTGAATGGCGGAGAACAGCAGATTCAACACATCAACTTAGTAAAAAAAAAAAATTTTTTTATGAATGTGTTAATAATAATTCTGGAAACATAAATGTACAAGTAAATATACATTTGAACAAATAAACTTAAATGCTTGCTCCTCAGGGTGTAGACCTTCGCAAAGCAAGGCGTCTTTGTCGCTGGCAGAAAACAACGCTTCAAATTGCAAATGCTTTACATGTTGTAATTCATCTCTGCTAAAGCAATGAATTGCGATCGCCTCATCTTAAAACACGACCGAAAAAGTGTTGGCACAAACATCCCAATAGTACGCAATGTATATTTCTCGTAAATTTCAGATTTTTTTTCTCGCATGTCTGCCACTTTAGAAACTCGCAAATTTGCCCCTTTTTTTTCTCTCGTCAGTTTGCCACTTTATGAAGTGGCAAATTTGTCAGTTTTCTAAAAAAAAAATATATATATATATATATATATATATATTTATATATATATATTTATTTATATATTTATATATATATATATATTTATATTTATTTATATATATATATATATATATATATATATATATATATATATATATTTATATATATATTTATATATATATATATATATTTATATTTATATATATTTATTTATATATTTATATATATATATATATATATATATATATTTATATTTATATATATTTATTTATATATTTATATATATATTTATATTTATATATATTTATTTATATATTTATATATATATATTTATATATATATATGTATATATATATATATATATATATTTATATGTGGCCCTAACACGCGTCGTAAAAATGAGCAGTACATATATGTAGTGGTGATTTTTGTTTTCAATCCAAAACAAAAAAAGCTTTTTTTATTTTGTTGTAAAATGAGGTGTGATTTTTCCCAGTACGGTCAAAAAGAGCAACGTGAAGGTGATATAACTTTTTCAATTGAAAGTAAAAACAGGAATTCCCGTCTCAACGTGTGTGCGTGTGCGCGCATGAGTGATGTCACACGCGATGTTTGCGGCGGGCGGGCGGCAGGAAGAAGAGCAAAGATGGCATCAAAATGTATGAAGCTGGTCAGCAATCTGACACTTGCACGCCATTCGCTGCCGTCTCACACGCGCAGGCAAACGTGTGTGCGTACGCGCACGCGTGTGTGTGCGTACGCGCACGCGTGTGTGTGCGTACGCGCACGCGTGTGTGTGCGTGCGTACGCGCACGCGTGTGTGTGCGTACGCGCACGCGTGTGTGTGCGTACGCGCACGCGTGTGTGTGCGTGCGTACGCGCACGCGAGCCATTCAGCGGTTTGTCATCATGTCAACACGCAGCAGAAGACGCGTGTCCAAATCAATACGGAGGTCACCATGCTGATTTAACATCTGCTGCCTGGCCGCCTACTTTCAGCTATTTTCTACACACACACACGCGCGCGCGCACACACGCACACACGCACGCTGAAAATGTCATGTTGAATTTCTTGGCTTTTATTTCATTTTCCAGGTCCTTTCCATCCAATGAAGACAGATATGGGGGGCCCGAGGGCCCACTTAAGTCCACGAGGGACCTGACATGTCATCAATAAAAGTTGATTCACTCAACGAAATCCAAGCATGGACAACATCAAAGAAACATTAGCTGTTATAGGAGATTTTTTTTTCCCTCCAGCAGGATTATGGCTCGGATTGAGCAAATGTTTGAAGACAAAAACTTTCACTTCCGATGTGAAAAGCGATCTTCTGCCAAGAAAGACTTTATACATCCAAACGCGAAGGGTGATAATGTGCAAGTTGGCTTCCTGTTTTTTTCCGCGTATGTCACAGCCAATCAGAGCGATCAAATGTCACGGCGGTCCGACGCCAGTTCAACGTGTCGTGACGCCCGCCACTTTTGACTCCCGACGTCGGATTGGTTTATCGAGGGCTAATGCTGCATTCGAGGATGGTCACAAGTCGGATGTATTAGAATTGTCCGACCTGAAAGCCTTCGAGGTGAAAGTAAACAACCAAGATGGCGGATAGTGATCTATTGTTTTTTATTTTGGTCCTCAAAATTCATTTTGACCTCCAGCACGCTTGCCTTCTCGCAATTTTGCTTTATTTATTTATTTTTATCTTATTTCACAAGCATTTCATACAGTTCAGTAGCTGACTGTATCATTTCATGCAGGGTGACGGCGGCATCCTGTCACGTTACGTCGAGTATTTAGGAATGAAGAAAGCTATCTGGTTTTACACTCGAGTGAATTGCGTTTTTCCATTGACGGTCTTTTTCCAAAGGGGCCGCCATTGTGAGTGACGTCACGTGAAGTCCGTCGGTGAAGTCGGGGTCCTTTTTCCCCCCCCGATTTTGCAAGCGGAATTTCCGAGTTCAAGGGGCCGTTCCGTACACACTTCCTGGTTTGAACTCGGAAAAGTCCGACTTCCGACCATCTTCGAATGCAGCATTAAAGCCGACTCCATCGCAGGTTCCGTGTTTGCAGTTGCACTTTAATCTCGCCTTTTTATTGTCGACTTCATACGTTTGCAGTCGACCCCTACGTGGTCACTAGTGGCTGTACAGTCGAACCTCTGAGTTCAAACAACTCGGAACTCGTACAAATCGGACGTGAACCAAAAAAATCGGAGTCAAAAATGCATGGGAGTGTGACCTCGTCGTCGGAATTTGAACACCCAAGCAAAGCAAGCAAAGCGGAACGTAGCTTGAACGGGAAGCCGAAAGAAGCCGAGCGATGCCGAATGCTCGCGTGGCGCTGGTCGAGACGAAACGCTGCTCATTTCCAGTCGGAGCGCGTGAACACTCCCGGAGGCATTTGGATTTTTCCACGACAATTTTCGTCACCGCGGGCCCAAAGAAAGACAGCAGTGCCAATGGCAGCAACGAAAAACGTTGTGGTACGAACCGCAGCGGATTTAGGAAGGGGATTATCGCGCCGTTGTAACTGCCGTGACGACTTCTGTAAATAACAGCACGAGGACCCCCTCTTAGCTGTTCAACAACGTGCCTGACGCTAAACAGCAGACAAGGACTCCTTAGTAGTCTACCAATATGTCCAATGTCAAATACACCAACTCGGCACTGAACTAAAGCTAGCATTAACGTAGCATTTTTCATCCACTGATGCCATCACACCACAACAAAAAAGGTCAGGTATTTTTTTTATTGTTTTAATACTTTAAAAAATTATAATAATTACTGTACAGGGTGTAAATGTAAAAAAAAAACAAAGACAAATTAAAATCGGAATTTTGTGTTTTGGGAGCTTGGGAATGGATTAATTGCATTTACATTATTTTCTATGGGAAAAAATGTTTCGGAGGTTGAACAATTCGAACTTTGAGTACCTCACAGGAACGAATTATGTTCAAACTCCGAGGTACCACTGTATTTACATTTTATTTTATATATTTTCCCTATTTACTCATTCATTTTATAGATATATTTATCAATGTTTTCTAGAGGATTTTGGGGTCTCTTAAAAAAAAAAAAACTATTTTTTTTTCCTCCCCATCGCATGTCAATGAGTGTCAATTCTATGCCGATTTTGACCATTTGCATGCTAGCTCAGTCTCGATCTCTCATGAATAGTGGGGGGGTCGACTCTATTTTGTTCTGCCGCCCATTATTTTTTAGTGTAATTCCACTGTCAAGCACTAGATGGCAGCACAGCATTTAGTTTGTACATTTAACTAAAAGTCAAAAGAGGAAGTATTTCAGCTCATCATAGTTTTTGCTGAAGATGACTGATAGGCGATCCTCTTCAATCCTGCTTTTTACACCTACAGAAAGTGACAGCTGTAGGTTCATTTTAAGTGGACATCTTTGGGCATGTTTTTTTTTTTAATTATTATTTCCAATTTGAATCCCACATGCTGTGTGTTTGTAGTGTCACAAATCATGAAGTCAAAGTAAAGCTAATCCAAATCCGACCAAAATTTGGCAACAATGTAAAAATAATCTGAATTCCATTTGTTGTCGCAGGCATTTGGATCTGGATTATTTACGATCTCCATCCAATTATTTTAGCTATTAAGATTGTAGATGGCTAACCTGGACTTGTTATGCCTCTGAGTGCTTTCGTTTTGTGTGTTTAGTAGATCCACTCTCAGTGGATGTGTTTAAACAGCTTTTAAATGCGCACACACACGTTGTTCATCACTCAGGGAGTTCATGACTGCTGCGCTTTCTTAAGCAAACGACTATTTCGTTCTTCTTTAAAAATATATATATATATATATATTTCAAGTTGCTCGCTCTTTTCCCCTCTCCCTCCCCTGCAATTACCGGCAGGCACTCGTGGCCCTCTCCCAAAAGTCCAATTCCCGTGCACGCACGGAGGAAGTCGTCTCATTAATGACACCCTCGCAGCGGCTCGGTTTTGGTCTGAAAGTGAAATGACGCTCGTCCGTCGCCAGCCTGCTAATTACACTCTGACGCGAAGCTGACAAGGACGCCGAGTGACAAGCGCCCTTTTACAGCGGGCCGCTCGCGTCAAATTATTTCTCTCGGAATACTCGGCGAAGAGACTGCGCGTGGGGGGGGGGGTTGCTGATGTGATGTTATGCAGCCACGGATCGTCCCCTAAATGTCCTCTTAACACCTTTGTGTTAAAAACATGTTGGTTCATCAATTTACATGAAAGGAACTTGGAGGTGTGAGACTTTGCATTTTTTATTCAGCACCCAAAACGTGTTTCATTTAGCAATTTTGCTAACATGAGGAGCAATTGGTCCATGTCTCCCTCGTCCAACGCAGCTGAATCCAATGTTCAGCTCGTCAGCAAGCTTTTGCCTGATAACGATTTTGATCATGGGTCAGGTGTGTTGGTGGAAGGAAACTGTCTGGATAGGGGATCTCGAGGACCAGACTTTGGAACCCCTGCTTTAAAGTACAGCGTTCCCTCGTTTTCCGCTGAGGAAAAAAATACCCGCAATAAATGAAATCCGCAAAGTGGTTAACTTTATGTTTACATTTATTCTAAATGTTTTAAGGCTCTAAAGCTGCTCACCACACAGTTTATACACTTTTCTCATTGAGGCGTTTGCATTTTCTCACATTTCTCTCTTGCTCATTTTCATTGTTCAAACCTTCATATCTTTTATAAATAGATACATTGCTGTAAAAAAAAAAAAGAAGCATGCAAAATTGCACAGACATTTTTTTCGCAAAACAGCAAAGCCGCCGAAAGTGAACTTTACCTACCGAGCGAACTGTACAGCAACTCTCCTGAGAATGTTTTTGAAAATTCCGCCTCCGTATACTGTTTCCGTAAGCAACATCAAATGTGATAGAAATGTCTACCATAAATAGACCCACAAAAAAGTCTCAGGAAGCTAAGCTTGTATGTATACAGGAAAGCAGCCATTTTGGATTGAAGTGACTATTTATTTCATTTTAGGCTGCATTTTAGTATTTGACAATCCAGCACTAGAAACTTTTATTTTTCACAAAAATTGGTGGGAAAATGTGTTATCATGACTCGACCCACAAAAAAAAGCAGCCGCGCTTGAAAAGATACTGGAGGTCGGCCATTTTGGCTTGAAACTCACATTTGAGTCATTTTGACCATTTCTGGTAGTCCTTCGAAATCTTACACTCTCATAACATGAAGTGCGAGATTAATGACATTTTACGGGAAACGGCAGATTATTTTGACAAAAAAAATGACTTCTGCTGTCCAGCGTCTTCTTTTCCACGCATGTAAAAATGGAGACAAGATAATACGACCTTGTCGTGCCTTGTTCAAGTCATTTTGAATTGATTGATTTTCATTAATGAGTCTTTCAAGTTTGGACGGTGCGTTCAAGGTCAAGGGCGTCGCCATTCAGTGGACTCGCATGCACACGCTTACATACACACTCGTATCTACACGCACGACGCGCACATGCGGAGGCGAGCATCGCGCGCTTAGCGGTATGGCTCGCACCGTCGGGCCATGTGCTGAGGTGTTAATCACACCTATGTGCATTAGCACCTTTCTCAAACACACACACACACACACACGCTTGCTCACAGTGGAAGTGACAGACCTTTTTATTCACCCTCTAACATCCCCAAAGAATAGAAGAAAAAAAAAGCACACACAAAAGAAAAAATAGAGCATTAAAAAGACTAGTGTGTGCGCCACACAACCTGGTTGATGAGTCATTAAAGCTGCCTTCCCTCATTTTTTTTTTTAAGCCGCACGCCCCCGGAAGAGTAGGCGCACCCCTTCTCCCCAGCGCAGACTTTTAAAATGACGAGATCATATCAAACGTAAGCAAAATAATGCACGTGGACGGTGGCAGTCGTCGCTTAAATGCCGCCCCACGTCGCACATACATACTAGAAATTGACCAATCGGGGGGGGGGGGGGGGGGGTGTGCGCGTACTATACTTTGGTAACCCATGGTTTAGGACTTGTCTTTCTTCCAGTTTTTAGCAAGTTTTTACAGTATAAGACACGCAACTCCTAATGATCGTCAAAAATGCCAAAATAAAGCCTGTTTAAGAATCTGACCGTATACTAGCCTCGTCCCCAATTTCTTTTTTTTTAGATATGCACCCCCTTTGAGAACTTATTAAAGTTAGTACACTCCCTCTCCCTAAACACACACGAAACGCATTCCGTAATCAAAGTAACGTATTTTGACTTGTTGCTTGCCTGATTAGAATCGCAAAAGAACTGGCGCACCCCCTGCACACCCTGGAAAACAAAACAAAATCAAGCTTGTTTTGGACCTAAAAAAAAACCCCATCAGGTTCAGTCATGCCAACGTGAATCAATCAGAGCCAAAGAGCGAATCCAAGGAGGAGTGCGCACCACACTTGGACAATTTGATGCTGCTAAATTGACCCGTTTTGGTTATGGAAGTGAAGCCGGCTTTTGTACAATATGATGGATGATATATAAAGTACGTGGACTCCACATCACAGGACATTTCGAGATTCAATTTCACAGGGCGACAACGGCTTTCATTTACGTTTACACTCGCCATTGGTCACACACACACACACACATGCGCACTCACGCACACACACGGAAAGGTTTTACTGTACCTCATCGACGCGGCATTCCCAAAGCCCTCTACTGCCACCCAGTGGCCAAAACAGTCAAGTATCACTCCAGCTGGTTTTTCATGTGGACAAAATAATACCCAATCGATCAATATTGTTTCTGAATGGTTCTGTTTTTGTGGTTGTCGCTCGGCTTTTCATGTAGCGAAGTGTGAGAGCATGTCACGCTTGAGTCTTTTGTGTGTGTGTGTGTGTGTGTGTGTGTGTGTGTGTGTCTGTGTGTGTGTCTGTGTGTGTGTGTGTGGTCGTGCAGAGTGCAGCAACGCAAAACAAAGCGCACACACACGCACACAAATGGCGACGCAAGTGTGTGTGCGCGACATGGGAATGAAAGATGGAGGCGAAAGTTATTTTCCTGCCGCGTGCGTGTGTTCCTACCGTGGGTTTCATACGGCGTCATTGCCATGTAGGAAAGAGAGCACGGAGAAAATAATCTGTTCATTTTACAAACATTTCCAATTGCGCACCCCCTTTAAACATCCCTACTGACTTGGCGCCCCCCCCCCCCCCCCAACTCGCATATTTAAAAAATGGCTCCCAGATTTTCATCTGCCTTTTTTTTTTTGAGTCACGCATGCCCTTCAGAATCCAAATTGACCTTGCGCACCTCCTCTCCTTTGCTCCTAACCTAAAAAAAAAAAAAGAGATCATTTTACTCTCCCGTACCTCCACTGGTATCACTATCACTGATTTTGTAATCCCCGATTCATTTCCCGGACTTTTTAAGACACGCCCCCCCCCCTTCAACATCCCGACAGAGTCGGTGCACCCCCAGCCTTGAACACATCCTGTAAAAAAAATATTATTCTAATAGCTTGCACCTTGTTTGCGGGCATTCTTTGAAATTTTGCAATCAGATTGAGCACATCACGATCACGATGAATCGCTTAATTAACTCTTTGACTGCCAAAAACGTTAAATAACGTTTAGTAAAATCCTATGGAGGAGTGCCAAAGACGTTAAAAGACGTTTGTTTCAAAACAGAGGTGAAACTAACCATTTTTTATTGTTGATTACTGAAAAACAGAATAAGGTAGAAACAAACTTTTTTTTTCTGACGAAAGATGAGAGTCCAATCTGTTTTTGGTAGTATGTGTGTTTCCATAGTCCAAACACATAATTTTCTATGGACCTTGAAAGATCAGTCAAAATGCTTAAAATCGGCTGGCACCCACGGCATCCCTTTTCTGAAAACGTCTGGCAGTCAAAGAGTTAATAAGGCTTTTTATCAACATTTTTGCTTGCCAAATTTGACGGGCACCCGTTATGTGTTCATTCTTGCGACATTTAATGTTATGAGGACGTCTTTTTGATCCACTGCAAACTCTAATCAGTTAATAACTTGCATAATATTTTTTTTTTAAATGACCCAAATATTGTAACATGAGCAAATATTTAATGTTATTTAATGCTTTAACTTTCACAACACTAATATATATATATATATATATATATATATATATATATATATATATATTTATTGATATAAAATAGTCTCTTTATCGCACCTTTTGGCATGCAACAGCGAAGGCAAACCCGCACGAGATGAATGTTGAAAGCGTGATTTATCATTCGTAAGACGAAAGATCAACAGAAGAGCAAAGACGCGTGCAGACGAAGACCAACGGCAGGCAAAAAAAAAAAAAAGGACGGCCAGCCAAAAGCGAGGTGCTGAAGCGTTCATGCGGAACTCATCTCCCGACATTGTTGACAGCCTGTGACCTGCATCGCACACGCACACACCGACGCGCACGCACATTCAACACACACACACACACACACACACACACACACACACACACACAAGCGGCATACAAATGTTGAATCAGGAAAGCGTGGAAACACACACAACAAATAAAGTCCAGGAAATATTTAGTACAGCAAAGATGCAGGCACACATTCTAATGTTGTACTCCGCAATCTCCACTTAGCTGCATTTTGCCCTCAGTCTCCTCTTGGATAAAATTGCTCTATTGTTTGAGAATACAGAGCTCGTAAAAAAATAATGAACATACAGACTCAAGTTAGCCTTGCCTGTTGGTGTCCCTTAGCTCCAGATAGCGCTGTCTTACAGTTCAGTCTCCACTTTGTCCTCAATCTCCACTTGGATAAAATTGCTGTATTTTTTGAGCATATAAGGCTAGTAAAATATACATAAATAAACGTGCAGGCTCAAGTTAGCCTTGCCTGTTGGTGTCCCTTAGCTCCAGATAGCGCTGTCTTACAGTTCAGTCTCCACTTTGTCCTCAATCTCCACTTGGATAAAATTGCTGTATTCTTTGAGCATATAAGGCTAGTAAAATATACATAAATAAACGTGCAGGCTCAAGTTAGCCTTGCCTGTTGGTGTCCCTTGGCTCCAGGTGGCATATTGTTACAGTCCACAGTCTCCACTTTGCTGCACTTTGCCCTCCTGTTGACTAAAATTGCCACATTGTTTGAGAATACAAGACTAGAAAATGAAAAATAAGCAGCAACATTTGCTAACATCAGCCTCACTTGTTCGTGTCCCTTAGCTCAAGACGCTGACGTGTCTCCACTTTGCTGCACCTTGCCCTTAGTCTCCTTGACCTTGAAGTAAACGGCAAAGACCCTGTTTTTTCTCCATGGTTTATCAGTGGGTCGGGTTGCACGCGATTCGTTAAATGGAAGTTTGTTATTTTTTCTGTTTGGCTCGGTACTGCCTCCGAAACACCGTCAGCCATTTAGGGCATTTAACAGCTGCATCCCCGTTCAAGCCTTCGGGTGCGTTTCTGCTTAACTCCTCGCCTGGCGTAAGGACTCGACGCCGCGGTGAAGGCGAGCGGATGCAAAGGCACAAAAGGAGCGTGAAGATCTTCAAGATCTCAGCTTTGTTGACGGCCGCCTGCAGCTTTGCTTTCATGTGTAATGAGTGGTCGTAACCTCACCTGGGGGGGTGCGCAGACGGGTAGGGTGTTAAGAGAGGGTGCGCAGGTGCACTGGAAGTCAGGAGGAGTTGAAATGAGTTAGTGTGCGTGACGCTTGTCCTCACCCAACCACGAGTCGCTTCTTTATGGTTATTACTTCCATCCATGCATTTTCCGAACCGCGCGTTCCTCATGACACGGCAGTCACAAAATGAGCTTGAAACCCGACTTTGAATCCCGAACACATCTTTGAAAATCCGCAGACTAAAAAGTGAACTTGCTTTCAAAACATGATTTGAAACCGTCATCTTGAAACCCAACACAATTTTGAAACCCTAATTTGATGCCCTAATTCCACATTGAAGGTCCAATCCTAATTAGATCAAGCCCAGATTCAAACTGTAACCCTGGCTTGAAGCCCTAATTCGAAACCCCAGCTTTGGGATCAAAGTCCAATATGAAAAAGCAGCCATTTCTTGAAATCCGACTTTGCAACCCTAACGCACTGACCATAACTCCTGCCGGGAATGCAAACTTTGACTTGAAACCCCAATTTGAAACTCTAACCTTGGGTTTGAAAGTTCAACATGAAAGCCAATCCCTCCCCTTGTTTGTAACCCCAGCCTGTCTTCGAACCTTAAAATTAAAACATGCAACCATTTGTTGAGAACGATATAACCCAGGCTTGAAACCCTAATTTCAAACGCTTAGCTAGTCTTGCTTACTTCAAACCCGAACCCTTGTGAACCAAATGCCTACCTTTATCATAAACCTAATCGTAACCTTAATTATTTTGCTAACCCTGACAGCGGTCCCAATTCCAACCCTAACCATAGTTCAAAACACAAATTTGAAACCCTGAACATAATTTGAAACCCTACTTTGAATAATGACATCACTTTGACAGTTCAATTTTATAACCAGTCATTTTAGCCGCTGTTCTAAATTGTGAACCTCCTTTGAAACCCGACTCCTACTCTGAAACACTACAGTGAACCCGAACCCTAGCTTAAAACCCTCCTTTGAAACCCTACTGCTTCTTTGGAAGCCTACTGGAAAGTGACCAAGCGGCTCTGAATGTTTTGTTTACCAAAACGTCTGAATTGAAGTCGCCTTAAGTTGTCAGTCACAAGTCTAAGAAGCTTTTTTGTTGTTGTTTTTCCCGCCGCGCCGCAACAAAGCAGATTTGCGCGGAGGAAGTCAATAAAGAGATCGCAAGTTGAACCCGACGCTCGCCTCGCCGCCGTGTCAACGTGAGCGACATCGTCTCGCCGAGTACACCTGCCGCACGACGGCAAACGTTTGTCGCCGTCGCAGCGCGCGGCCGGCGTCGTGTTGTCGCTCGCGAGCGGACTCGACGTCATCGACAGTCCGGCCGCCGCCTCGTCAATCCGACAACATCGCCGGCAAAAATCGACTCAAGATAAAACCGCCACAAACACGTCGGCGAGCTGTGATTGGTTGCTGCCTGAGCCCATTTTTAATCAACATAGCAAAATGCAAAATGGCCGCCCACAGAGATGGAAAAAAAAAGGATTTTGCAGCCTAATTTATATTCCCCAAAAGTAATATTAATCAGAATGCCGTGTTTAGCACAACATGCCATTGCAAAGAAAAAAGGACTTGTAGACTTGACTGAAATATATATTTTTTAAATTTAAATGAATGATTTCCTCCCCAAAAATCGATTTATTTATTTAAATATTTAATTAACAGAAGACTTCTTATGAAATAATTATGACTTTTTACTTCATTTTTTTATTTTTATTTTTTTTATCTCACAACCACCCCCTCAAACTTTTAAAAAATTTAAATATTTATTCTTAAACAAAAATGATTTAGTTGGATATGTTCTTGAGTTCTTTTTATTTTTAAATCATTTGAAATCATTATTTTACAACTTTTATAAGTTTCTTCAAATGAAAAAAAATTGTTTTTATTTCTTTCAAAAGTGATTTTTAGAAAGTAAACAAATTTGAACTATAATACAACATTGACGCACGGTGTTGCTTCTGGAGCGCACTCATTTCTTGGACCTTCAACACTGACGAGCACTTACCCAATTAAGGCTTCGAAATAAAACGCTCATGATACAAATATTTTTTTAAACAGCCCATAATATTAAGTATTATCGCACGTTGTCGCACTCCTTCAAAGCGCTTTGCTTAATTATGAGCACACACACACACACACACACACACACACAAATGAGTCCTTATTATTCTCTTTTCTTGTCTTTTTACTGACACCACCTTTTTTTTTCCTCCTCAAAACACTGACTTGTTGTTTTCTTGGTCTGTTTGGCGCACAAACGAGCTTTGATCACAAAGCAATGTTGTCAAAAGCCGATCATCCCCAACGCAAGTCTTATTATCATTAGTGGCTTTGCAGATATTTTTTTTTTCTCGACGTGCGTCGCTGACAACCGACCGTCCGGTGCACTTCGCAAAGCCCAAAGTTTTGTCTGCACTGATCGTGAGTCGGGATGTTTTCCGCCAGCAGGTGGCAGTCGTCAGCTCGAGTCGGCTGGTTTGCGCAATGTCAGAAGAAGAAGAGTTCAACGGAAGAAGAACAACATCGTTCACGTAAGTGAATTTAAAATGTGTCATTTTTTTCATGAATCTAAATCAATTCTTTAAAGATGTGACGTCTTTATTTATGTTTTTTTTTCCTTTTTTCCCTCCCAAAAAATAAATGTCTACCTAGAACTCACATTTATCATGGGTGATTATTTCTCAACTAAATCCTTTTCTTGTTATTTTGTTTGTTTGTTTTTGCTTTTTTGTTTAGTTTACAATGAGGATTTCCTGCGAGCTAACGTGTTTCATGTGCTTTTGTTGTTGTTGTTACTGTCAGTGGCTGAATTACCGTCATTATTTTTTCTTTTTCTTTTTTATAATAAAATAAAATATATATATGCCACTTTTGTTTTACAAAGAAATTTAGACCAAAAAAAGAAATCCAGCAAAACAAAGTCAACAAAAGTATTTTTTTTTATACTGATGATTTCTTTGATTGTTTTGTTTTCATTAACTTTCTGTGTGCTAGTGTGTGTGTTTCTTATGCTTTGTTTCTGCCGACGCGACGGTCGGCATTAGCGTCGATGGCTAATCAGCGGCGTCACTTGCTAATAGGCTAAAACAGACCCATGAACGCACACAGCAAGTGGCGTAATTGGCTGTGATTGCGTGGCACGCTGATTTGCGGCGTGTTGCCAGCGTTAAAGGCGCTTTTATTAGTGCGTAATGCTAATCATAATTAGCATCAGTAATGGGAAGTAACCATGTACAAATCCATTCTTACTGCCCTTAAAGTGATTTCCAGGCGTCTCTGCTTTCTTCGGTTATTTTGCTGTTTTTGTACATTTCTTTAATTAGCAAACATGCCACAAAATGGCGCCAAAGGCCTGTTGAAAACAATAGTAGTGCTTTGGCGCCATCTTGGTGCTTTGTTGAAGAGAGGGGAGGAGCTTCTGCGTGCGTGTAAAAGTTTGCGTGATGGTTTACAATGACAGTGACATCAATGCTAGTTGCCATGACATCAAATGTTAGCATCAAGCTAGTGGACTTTTGTTTCGGTGAGTGTTTGCTTCTTCTCATCGAAGAAAAGTTTGAATGTGACTGCTTGATTCTGAAAAGGGCCACGTCCTCCATTAGAAGAGGGTGTGTACACTTGTGCAATCACATTATCTCTTCTTTATTCTTAACCTTTAATTCTTGAAGTGATTCATCTTGTGGTATTTTTTTAACTTTCAAAACCTGGCATTTGACCAGGGGTGTGTTGATTTTTATTTTTATTTTTATTTTTTTTACATATCAACTGAATGCCTGTGAATGTTGTTGAATGCTCAGTTTGTATGTGTTGCTGCGTTACGTGCATTAAGTAGAAGCTGTTTGAAGGTTTTGAACGTCGATGCTAATTCTACAGCGTTTTGCTCGAGAAAATGAGAAAACCTCTTTTTTTTTTTAATAATTTGATAAAAATGAATTATTTTATAACTTTGATGTGATTCTTGATTTCTCGGCTATATAGACTGATTTCAATGCACTGTGTGTGCCCCCCCCCCCCCCCATTCTTTTGTGTTACGTTAAAAACATTCTATTTATTTAATTTCATGAACTGTCACGGTCAATCAATTCTTCAAATGTATTTTTAATGGCGCGTAACGATTCCACGTGGCACGTGAACCAAGTCAACATCAAGTGGTCGGAGTCGCGACACGTGTCGCCATTTGCGAAAATGTCATGACATTTTGACCGAATAGACGATCTTCCGCCCACCGCTCGTCGACCACATCGTTTATCCTCGCATGCAAATGTCGTGTAGGCGGCGGGAGACGCATCATCGACTCGAAATATGCGCTATATGTAAGTGATATTGACATTATAATAGCTACCGACGCAGCAAAAAAAATCGGCAAAAAAAGTAGAGAGTCGGCGTCATCGACTTTAGCACGTCCCTATTGAAATCCACCGAAGTGCCATTAATCCTTTCAAAATAAAGCGATGTGCGTTATCTCTTTAAGAAAAGCAACTATATCGAGTGCAAATGTGATGGCAGAGAGTGTGAAGAAAATACACTTTAAGGGGTGTGGCCTAGCAAGTGACAATTGGAGCTGGAGCAGGTTAGTTCAGTGTGAGCATCCGGGTGCGAGTTGTGACCTACAGCAGCGTTTTTTTTTTTCATTTTCTACGAGCGTTGAGTTGTCCCATAGCCACAAAACATCATCAACTCTCATGACTTTTTCAAAAAATTCTGCCCCCAAAACCCGTTTGACTCCACATGAGATTTGCTCCGCATATCAGTCATGAGGAGACCCACAAAAAAGTCTCATGAGACCATGACAGCCGTACGGGTTCGAAGCGGCCATTTTAGGGTCATTTTGCGGTTTACAAGTTTGCACATTTAAAAAGTTAACTGACAACATTGCAAAGTCTATTTTGGCATTCATCGCGTATCAACACTTATCTCGCCTGTAGGACTTTTTTTTTTGTGCCAAGAATTGCATCCAAGCCACTCTCTCACACATACATGGAGGAGACGGGGGGTGGGGGGGGGGGTATGCAAGACAAATGACTCCCAGTATGGGCGGGGGCGTCGAGTTGAGGTGTGAACATGCAAATGACAGGCGTGTGCGCCTTCTGTTTTCTCAGCGCTATGAATAAAACATGAGCTGCTTGAAGCACTGCGGAGGATTCAGACAGCGCGCATCTTCTGTGTGACATTATGAGGCATATTTACACATTTTTACACTTCCTATTATGCTTTAATGACTCTGGGATAAAAAAGTCTTTGGGGGCTGACAACTCGTCGCCGCCGTGTGCAGTGGCCCAATTAAAAGGACAACTTCAACCACTGTGGCAATGTTTACATTTCAACCGCATACTTTTTTTTTTTTTTTGAGAAAAAAAGACCATCTTACAAAAATAGAAGTTGAAATCTTATGAATACAGTAAGTGGTATTTTAAAAGATACTTGTAATCTTATTTCCAATAAGGTGCATTTTTGTGAAAGGAATTATCATTTTTTATAAATAAATAAATAAAAATTGTAGTCAAATGAAAAAGTCATTTTAAAAGTCAAAGGTTTTCCAGAAAAAAAAGCCTTAGTCAAGAATAGTTATATTTTTAAAACAATTTTAAACAAATTTTACAAGAGTCGTAATTTTTCCAAAAATAAATTTGAATCTTACAAGAATAGTTTATTTTTTTCGGGAATAGTCCTAATCTTAGTTTAAAAAAAAATAGATTACTTGTAAAGAACAAAACAAAAAGTAATTTGCCCAATTTTTTTTCTTCCAAATCGCTGCCGTTGGGCCGAAACGTCATAAGTCACAATTTGGCAAATAACTTATTTTCAGTCCACACGTGTGCTTGTTAAGTGCAATGTCTGGGTTTTTTTCATTCAATAAGGTAAATTGATTGTATTTTCTTTTTTCTCTTAATCACAAATTTCAACTTTCACAACTTTGATATATGATCATTTGTAGTCTATTTGCTCCGATAGAAATAAATGAGGTGTTTTCGAAATCTGGTTATTTGGGCACTTGACTTACATTAACACGACCCAAAAGAATAAAAACTCATCTGGGGCCGATGTCAATATTAGCTGAGGACGAGCCGGGCTACACAAACAAAATGTTCATTTCTGCTCTTACAAGAGTGTCATGTTTTGAGCGGGGGTGGAGTAGTAGTTGTTTTTTTTTTTTTTAAATTGCCAAGATTTTTTCTCTCATGAAAAGGTTGCGTTTGTGAAAAAAATGTTGTATTTGTTATGTTGTGCTTGAATGGATTTGGGACCCAAAAAAAATCTGCCTGACAGTTTGGTCGCTGATGTGACCAATTAAAAGGACCCGCTGCAAATGCTGCGGGATTGTTTTAAGAAGCTCACTTCAAACTCTGGTAGTTTCTTGAAAGTTTCTTGAAAAATCATCAGCCTTTGCCACCGCAACAGTTTGTTCATTCTGCGTTTATTATGATAAGAAACGCTCAAAAACCCAAACACAAAATTTTGCGGGTTTGTTTAAAAGGGATATTTTATGGTTGTCTTTGGTTGTTTCCAAGGTTCATTTCCAAGACAGTTTTTGAGTCATAGACCCACAAAAAAAAAGCCTTAAGAAGCCACTCCTGAAAAGACAAAAGACGTCTGCCATTTGTTTTGAAATGGACATTTTTGGCCATTTAAGGGTCCTGCCCACAGTTTTGGGAAATTCATCCCTGGAACCATGAGCTTCACTGGATGTTTGGGTTCAAATTTGTGTCAAAGTGTCTCAAACGATATCGAGGTACATATGGTATGGCCAACCCCAATTGGGAGTGCGTGCGTCATGGCGGCAAAGTCTACCTTGCCTGCGGGCTTGAACCCGAGTCTTAATTGAGTCCTCTGCAGCCAACACACTACATTTACCGTCCTCGTCTTGCGTTTACGTGACATTTTAGGTGTCGCCGGTGCACTCGCGGTGACAAATGCGATGAGAATTTCAACGATGTGAAGTGGGATCGCCATTAAGGTCGACGGCGGCCTGACATTTACGTCAAATGGAGGATGCGCTAAATCGCCTGGAAGAAAGATGCTAAAAGGGGGCGAGAAAGATGAAACGCTTGCACACAAAAAAAGGGCACTAAATAGCATCACGCGACAGCATGGACGTGTGAGTGTGTGTGTGTGTGTGTGTGTACTTGTACATACTACATTGTGAGGACCAAAATATGCCTTTAACCAACAGATTGAGGACATTTTTGTGAAGTGAGGACATTTTGGCCCGGCCTCACAACTCAAGACCTCTTTTTGAGGGTCAAGTTTAGGTTAGAATTGGGTTATGGTTGAGGTTAGGGTAATGAATGGGGGGGGGGGGGTGCAATCATTTTTGGATGATTGGGGTTAGGTGAAGGGGCTAGGAAATGCATTATGTCTATGGATGTCCTCACAATTACATAAGTACAAGTATCCGTGTGTGTGTGTGTGTGTGTGTGTGTGTGTGTGTGTGTGCGTGTGTGTGTGTGTGTGGGTAGGGTGCGTGCGTGCGTGCGTGCGCTCGTTGGCTGCCAGGGAGACGCAGGTGCCGTGTTTGGGGCAACGTAGCCTTTGGAGACTGTTCAAACCACTCAGGACCTAAAAGAACATTTGAAAAAACCCCGACAACCTTCCCTTCTATTTTTATTACTAGTCACTACGCTCCTAGCACTTTGTACTTCACCTAATTTTATTTAAAAAGATACTTATTCTCGCGCTCTGACAGGCCAGGGCCAAGCTTTGTGCATGTAGCGCCATCAGGTGGTCAACTTGACACATGGCAGCAAGTTCAAAAGTGCTTGGAGGTCGAAACTGGAGCAATCTGGAATTATTTTTGTGTGCCTTATTTGTTTGTGTATAATTGCTCGATAATACATTTTTTTAAATGGGTAAAAAAAATCCCTAATATTCTAACATACCATTTTTTTAAACTATTTTAATTGCCTTCCTGTAACGATGTTTGATATATAACTACTACATGCATTTCAAGTATTTAATTATAATTATAGTTCGTCAGCTGGTAAATAAAATTAATGTCTCGCTGACCGTAGCAATGCATGCTGCTTCTACCTGCTTAAAAATATCCTTACAACATTAATGCCAACAACATTTTTAAAGTGTTTTTTTTTACATGACGGGTAGGTTGTTAGTCAATGTGTTATACAGCAAAAAAAACCACAACAACAACAAAAAAGCTTCACTGCAGCAAACGATCGCGCATGCGTATAAACAAGCGGAAAGGAATCGGAAGTGACGTTTATTTTTCGCTCTCCTGTTTCCGAGACGTTCAGGGTCTGCTGTTGACGGACGTGCTCCCACAGACACCAGCCGCGTCTGCATGTCGCTTCCGACGCGGACGCCGATCATTCCCACTCGCCTGCCACCGTCCACGAATGAAGGTAGACTCTCACTGGTGGAATTTGTCGCTTAATGCCGCCATGTTGTCGACGTCGTCCTGGTGCCTTGTACATGTACAGCACTCACATGTCGGCCGGTAAAATCGCCTGTGTTGCTCTTTCATGGCAGACTGGTTGACTTTGTTTTACAACTTAAAAATGTCTCACTTGAGAACCCCTCGGTTACTCCTAAGTGCTTTATTCGACATGTTTTTATTTCTACTCGTATAAATAAAGTCGCTTGCCCGGCTCGAGGGCGCGGCCATACCTGCCTTGCCAGGTGAGTGACAGCTGGTGGTCACGTGGAGGGCAGCTATGTTTGGATCCTCCTACGCATGCGCATACGCGTGCATGCATGCCTCAGCTGTTGCCCCAGCTGATAGACACGCTGCATAGTTTCCATTAGCTTTTCTTTTTTTTTTTTACTTTCTTTTTTTCTTTGCTCCCTCTTATCCAAATAACTCTTCAAGGTGCGTGTGTGTCTGTGCGTGTGTGTGTGTGTGTGTGTGTGTGTGCGTGTGTGCGCGCGCGCGCGCGCGTGTGTGTGTGTCAACAGGTTATGTAAGACTTTGTGCAAACTTGCCACCTCCAGCTAACCTCATAGCTTCTGCAGCTACGTGATCACATGCATGACTAACTATGCAACCACGTGGCGTTATGTTATTTTTGTTGACGTTCCGAAAACCTGAAGAAGCTTGAGTGGGACACTAAAGTTGGAAAAATTTAAATGTTAGTTTCGCTGATTGGTTGACAGACGATGATGTTGTATGACTTTTTAGGACTGGAGAAATGGGAGCAGTACTGTACTTTTGAAAAATTGTATTGCTGGAGTTGGAGCTGCGTGGAAAAGACAGCATGTTGTGTTTTGTTGGTTAAATTGTTAGTTTGTAACCGACTAACTGGCTCACAGAAGACGTGGAGAACTGGATTCACTGGATCGAGGGCTGGACTGACCGTCGGGCATAGTGGGGAAATGCCTGCTAGGCCTGCTGTTCTGGAGCAGCTTTGATATCATTTTTTGGTTGTTTTTCCTTCCAGTAGACTGACCCACAATTAAGACAGAGCGGCTGATTAATCCACTTACAACGTAGACAGTAAACTAAACCAATATACATGTAGTAGCCTACAAAACCTGATCAACTTCTTCCTTTAAAAGGAGATGATGTCAACAGCAAATAGAAAATTAGTTTTTAAAGGTATTAATTGTACATGAAAAGTAATGTTATCGCATTAATTCTGGACAAAATCTCAATGTTTTACTGCTGAAAATGGCTCAAGGAGTCAAATCGCTTTCGAAGTGGTGGCCTATTGGTCCAACTTCCGTAATGACAGTACATTGAGCCAATCAGGATAATGTATTATTTAAGGGTTATTATCGGCCGGTAAAATTGGGCGACCGATAAATTGGTCCAGCCCTAAATATTACAACTTGACAAACTGGATTGTACCCTGTTTTTTTATGGTGGAGTTGACTAAAAATTAAAGTGGAAAAAAACAATGCCATGTTTTGTTTTTTTGATTGATTTATGTGTTTGCTAGCAGGCTATGAAGTTTTCTTCTTCTTTTTTTCTTCTTTTTTTTTAGTACTGAGTATGACACATATCTATACGAAATGGATTGTACCATTTTTCATTCTAGAGTTGGCTAACAAAATTGGAAAAATTTGCATAGTGATGTTTTTGTTAATTGTTGTTGTTGACAGATTTTTACCCAGTTTTTATGTGATCCTATTTACAGCATCCGGGGTCAGATTTATTCTTCCTGAATACTGTTAAAATGTTTTGTTTTGTTTTAATTAACAGTTTGAGCGGTATGCCAAAGGACAAATATGATCCTCCAGATCCTCGCCGATGTTACACCATCATGTCAGCCGAGGAGGCGGCTAACGGGAAGAAGTCTCAGTGGGCGGAGCTAGAGATTTCCGGTTAGTAACACTGACAGCGCCGCCGCGAATGATGAACCGTGATATAGCGAGGAATCACTTTACAGTAAAACAACAACAAACTAATAGGGCTGCTCAATTATGACAAAAATATTCATCATGATTATTGTGATGATAATTGAAATCGCGATTAGGACGATCATTTATTTTTTGACACAAAACAAGAAAATGTTTAAATGTAAAAAATATTTAGACAAAATAAAAATCTTTGAAACACTATATAATTATGCGAGTTTCTTTTGGACGGAAATTAGTTTTTAAAAATAATTCAAATAAAAAGGTGAAAATTTATCAATTTAAATAACTCAAAATTGTGATTAATCTTTTTTTTGACGATTATGCTGATTTTATAATTGTGGAGTGTAAAAATTGAATTTCTTTTAAATAGCACAGCCCTAACATACAATTGATATGTGCGAAGAATATTTCAAGTAGTTGTTCAGCAAAAGCTATGAGAAGGTTGAATGCAATTTGTGTGTCAGGACGAGTGCGGAGTCTGAGCAGCTCGCTGTGGACGCTGACACACCTGACGGCGCTGCACATCAACGACAACAACCTGACGCGTATCCCCCCCGACATCGCCAAGCTGCCCCTGCTGGTCTACCTGAACCTGTCGTCCAATAAGCTCCGCAGCCTGCCCGCCGAGCTGGGCAATATGGTCTCTCTCAGGTAGGACGCGCACCTTTCAGCAAGTTGAGGCTCATTTGGGACCGCAACTTGAAGGCTCCTTTAAAGGAACACGCCACTGATGTCGGCTCATAGGGGGGGGGGGGGGGGGGGGATGGCACTTGATGTACAAACACAATGACCAACCCTAACCAAAATGTACGTGCACATCTATACGCATGCAGCCTAATTCATAGTCAGAAAATATAAAGATCGCAGCAATATTTCGGATTTTATGGACTTTGTTCAGCCTTCCTCCTTTTGTTTATGAAGTGAACGAGACGAATGAGAATACTCACAGGAAAATCACATTTATGGAGGATTGAAACATAAAATGTGGTCGTTATGAGTGGACACACAAAAATGCCTCAAGAAGCCGTCCCAGAAAATACACAGCAAGTCTACTGTTTTTCCTAGAAGTGACATTTTTAGGGGTGTGGCAAAAAAATCGAGTATCATGAGAATCGCAGTTCTCATTTAGTACGATTCAGAATGGATTTTAAATGTCCCCAAATTTATTTTATTTTAATTATTTGATACTGTCTTGGTGTCTTGCCCCTCGTTTGTGTGTGCCTTTATTGGGAGCGCCGTTCATGTTGTACATGGTTTGGCCACTTAGGGGCAGTGTGGTTCCGCGTGTTCTGATAACCTGTTAAGTTGAAGCCACATTAGAGAGCAGAAGGAAAAAGTCCCGAGCAAGTTATTTCAATAAAAGTTGTTTTTTTTGCAGCGCAGGAAGAGCAAATGCCAGTGAGTAATGTTAACATTCTTTTCTGTAAACATTTCTGAAGCGTTTTGTATAAACGGCGGTTCTTTTGAGTGCCGCAAGTAGCGCGCTCATTGGCATTAGCGACCGTTCTTTGCACATCTCTAAATTGAAGCAGAAATCATTGTCAATCAAATCATTTTAAATCAAAAATCATTCTGAATTGAAAATCGATTCTGAATGGAAAAAGAATAGGAAGAAGTCTAAACTTATCAGGTTGCCCCTTTAACATCCGTTGCACAATAAATAGTAGGTATTTATAGTAAACAAAACCTGCTAGTATACAGCTAATATATCTTGATTATTAATAAGATAAGATAAGATCCACTGATTGTCACACCCACCGACGTGGGAGCGAAATTCGTTCTAACAAAGGTTATTCTAGTAATTATTAATAGTGAAGACATTGAACAGCGTGCCTTATGCATAAATGTTATACTTTTACATATACATATATGTTTTCCTGATCAATAGCAACAATACTAAAAACTAGAAAAATTCCCGCGGAAATTTTCAATGGGACTGCTGACTCTTGTAAATGAGCTGAACAGTTTAAAATTTAAACCACTGGAATCGCTCAAGAAATGTGGAAGTTAACCATAATCAACATCAACTAAAAATATCTCACTGTCCCTTTAAGAAAAATGCACTTTCACGCACACACATTTGACTTTGTAAATGAGCTGAACAGTTTAAAATTTAAACGACTGGAATCGCTCAAGAAATGTGGAAGTTAACCATAATCAACATCAACTAAAAGTATCTCACTGTCCCTGAAAATGTATTTAAAAAAATGCAAATGAGCTGAAGAGTTTAAAATTTAAACGACAAAAATCGGTCAAGAAATGTGGAAGTTAACCATAATCAACAGAAATTAAAAATATCTCACTGTCACTTTAAGAGCGCACACACATTTTTGACTTGGAGCCGTCACGCGCCCCACATTCCATTGAGATTGTATGAGAGACGCACCCCTTGAACAAAAGCCTCTCACGACTTAACGATTTGAGATACAGATTCAAGAAATGGCTCGTTAGAACGGCAAGGGTTTGGGGAACACGAGCATGTTCTCATTTTTTTAATCGGATGAAAAATGACCAAATGATAGCAGGTTGAAAACTTATGATTTATCAGAAATGAAGAGCGAAAGGCGCCTGAATTTAACATGGAAGAGATAGGCGAGTTCGTCCGACTTGTCCGAGCTTAAAGTGAAAATAAAGGTACTAAATGACACCTTAGCCAAATAAAAGTTAGTTTGTCTGAAAGAAGACACTCGTGACTACAAAATGTGAGAATTTGATGTCTAGTGAGCAAAGATTGTGGCCATGGTGACGAGTTGAAGTGAAACTTTTGGAAGTACATTTATTTGTTCCCGCCACTCTAAAGTTAATTGCTCCACTCTGGCACTTGCAATACACAACAATGGGAGAAGGCTATTTGTCTGCTGTTTGCTCACTGTCTTTGAACCCGCACAGAGCTTACATTCCTTAAAAAAGATTTTGACACTGAGCTAAAGATGGGAAAAATTCCTACAAAATGCGCTAAAATTCGTATCGGTCGGATAACGTATGCGTGCGCAGCGTGTCTTGAAAAAAGGTGCTTGATCTGTCATTTGTTCCCCCTTTCTCCATTCATTTCCTATGGGAGTTTTTTGGGAGTTTTTGGGGAATTGCGTCGCCATGGTAACTCGGAATTCCTAGAAAAGTAATGCCGCACTGAGTCAGATCGAGCCGCATCGTTCGATACCTCATTTGTCCCGGTGCGATCTACGGTACGGGCCGCATTTAAGCGGAAAAATCCGTGGAAGATGATATAATAACCGCAATAAACCCATTTTTGTAGGATAGTAATATGTGCTGCTTGCTACGCTCAGCAGTCCCATAATAATAATCAATAATAATAATAATAATAACATCAACCAGTGCTAGGTTTAATTGAAAAGCACTTCTTCTTCCCCATACTTTTCAAAAATGTTGATTTTAGATTTCCTTTTGGACATTGTTGCTCTGGAATACTTTGTTTAAGTTATGAATTCCCCTTCGAACCATAACCCGCCCGTCTCTCTGAAAACCTACCTGACTCGTCTGTATTGCGTTTTGTTACCTTGATTATTTTTAGTGTGTTTGCAATCATTTATTGTGAATATAGGCAAGTGGTCACTGATGCCATTTATCAAAACTCCACTCATCATATTGCTATGCATGAAATTAGTCGGTATGTTATTATTCTTCTTAATGTTGCACAGTGAGCGCTGATTCTGCCGGGTCTGGTCATTCTGCCTAAAAAGGTTGAGGCTAGATACTGTATTAATAAACTCTTCTGTCACTTTGTGATTGTTTGGGTTTAGAAAATCAATATTGTAGTCATCACAAATGACCACATCTTTTTTTTTTTTTCTCTGTGTAAATTATTTCCATCCAGCTTTTAAATCCATCTATTGGCGCCCGGGGCTCGAGATATACAACTGACATAAACCGTTTTTCCTTTTTCCATGATTTTTCTATTGTGACACATTCCAACACATTATCCGCCACCAATGTCATCCTTTCTAGTACCTTGAATTTCAATTTCTTATCCACATGATATATTATAAAGCCACCCCACCGCCATTTTTATTTACTCAAAATCCATACCGCTCTCATCCTTCATCCAAGTTTCTGCAATTATATTGAAGGGACGCATACACTGGCTTAAGTATTGTTTTATGTTATGGAAATGAGCACATAAGCTTCTACTGTAACTTCAAATGGATCATTGAAATGGCATCCACAGTATTGGTCTTCTGTGTAAAACTAAGTGTAAGTGATTTTGAGTTCCCTTCGTCACGTGATGAGTTGGCACGGAGTGGTTTTGGCGAAATGTGGTCACTTAAAAATGTGGTCGACATTAAACGTGTGAAGAAGTTCAGCCTGAAAACGACCACAGGGTTTTCGCAGGTCATTCAAAGTTATCATGGAATTCCGGAAAATTGAAAACTTAAATGAGATTAAGAAGCATTAAATTCGTGCTTTAAGCAAACGCCGCCAAAAGAGTCACAAAAATGCCATTTAGCAATAATGGACTAAATGTGAGTCGTGCAATAGACAGAATCGTTGTGGTGAAGTTTCCCGCTATTTTCATGGCTTTGAAGTATCCTGAAAATTACATCAACCCTACAAATGTCAGCTAAAAACTCAACAAAAACCTCAGTTGTTGTTGTTTTTGTTTAAATTTCAGGGAACTGCTTTTAAACAACAACCTTTTACGAGTTTTGCCTTTTGAACTTGGGAAGCTTTTCCAGTTACAAACATTGGGACTGAAAGGTCAGTCAGTCGATCGCGCCGTTGCATTCTCACCTGGGACTGAAAAGTCATCTTTTATCTGTGGCGGTTGTTGATGTTGTTGCAGGAAACCCCCTGTCACAAGACATCCTCAACTTGTACCAAGAGCCCGACGGAACACGCAAGCTTTTAAACTACATGCTTGACAATCTAGCCGGTAAATGCAAATCAAACATTTATTTGTACTTCTTTTTCCCCTCCTCAAATGACATGTAATGATTTCAATACAACCAACACAATGTTAAAATTAGAAAATGTCATTTTAAAAAAATCTAAATAAATATATATATATCTGTGATCATTATAATAAAATGACCCATAAAGAACTATTCACCATTTTGGATGAAAGGTACAGACTCGCAATACTGTAAAAAATAAAATAAAATGTTGGCTGGTGCCGTTACTTTTCCTTAATGAACCAAACTGATGACAATCTTCAAAAATCAAACGTAAACGGATGAAGAGCAAAAACTTGCAATAGAACATAGAATAGATGTGATTACTTTGTCTTAATGAACCAAAGTTCCAAGTATTAATGAATTGCTTGTCTTCGAAAAGTAAACAGATGATGGAAAAAGAAATATATTTTCATCACTGTTTGAATTAGGGCGGTGTCATTTACCGAAATTCAATTTCAATTATTACACTCCACAATTATTCGGCATAATAGTAAACCAAAATAACAGATTATTATTACTAATTTTGAGTTTTTAGAATGTATATTTTATTTTAAAATGACTAATTTAATGAAACTTGTTTGGAACTTACATAATTACTGTATAGTGTTTCAAATCATTTTATTTGTCTTAATATTTTTAAATGTTGAAACATTTTCTTGTTTTTTACCCCAAAAATAATTGAGTAATTTTGATTTCAATTATTACCAAAATAATTTGATTATTATTTTTCCCATAATGGAACAGCAGCCCAAGTTGAAATGACTAATGCTAATAAGCTAATAAGACTTTCGAGCGCACCAAGCAGGAAGCTGAATGTTGTTACTTTGTCTCAATAAACCGTGACAACAACATTGAAAAATGCACTTCAAATTTTAAGCAGAGGATTTTACTCTTTTTGCAAGAATGGAGACTCAAGTGCTAGGTTGAATATCGTTTTTGGGGTTTTAATGAACAAAAGGTGGCAAAAGCTTTTCAAAAATCAACCGTGTTTGTAAACTGATTTTCCTGAAATGTTTTAAGCGGATGATGAACAAAAGTTTATTTTCACTGTGAGAGCAAACATTCACAATATTGCCAAGAGCGGTGTTATTTTATTTTAATAATCAACGGAGCCCGTGAGATTTATTTTCACTTTATCGAATGAAAAACAAAGACTGACACCGAAAGCGTTGTGAAATTGGGACATTTAATTTCGCAGTGCTTCGTTCTTTCCCTGTTGGCATTTTTGTCGACTTGAGCTGGTCTTGTCCCGTCTCACCCGCCGCTGTGTTTGCAGTGCATCCAGAGCAACTCCCGCAGAGGCCGTGGGTCACCCTGCAGGAGCGCGACCAGTCGGTCCCCACAGGTTGGCCGCGCGCCGCTCAAAAGCCGCACTTGTCGGTTAATGTCGCGCTGACGGCGCCGTCTGTCCGCCCTTTCCCGTCGTAGCCGCCTTCACCGTCATGTGCTACAACGTGCTGTGCGACAAGTACGCCACCCGCCAGCTGTACGGCTACTGCCCCTCGTGGGCCCTCGGCTGGGAGTACCGCAAGAAAGGCATCATGGAGGAGATCAGCAGCTGCGACGCCGACATCGTCAGCCTGCAGGTGAGACCTTGGCCAGATGGGCGCGAGCCAAACCAGCAGCACTTGACGAAGCACGTAAACGGTATCAGATTTATTGCAGCTGTTGAAAAAAAGTCACAAAAATGCAAGAGTAAATATGTATTTCCAAGGAATTTTATGTAATATTAAACCTAAAATAAAAAAAAAAAGAAGTCAGTTGTATGTTATTGAGGTAAAAAAGTAGTGTGTGTGTTTGGGAGGGGGAAAAAAAGTTGTAATAGAAATAAAATAAAAAATGTGAAGCTACCAGAGTTAAGATGTGACAAAAAAAAAACAATAAGTTAGAATTTTGTAAAATTCTTTTTAAATATATTTTTGAGGAAAAAATGTTGTATATTTGGAGGGGAAAAAAATAATATTAAAAATAAAAAGTTGTGAAGCTACCTTTGTATAAAGTCGTGACATTAAAAAATAAAAGTTGCAAGTTACCAAAAATATGACATAAACTTAAAACAAAAAAGAATCAAGAAAATGTTATAATATTGCAAAAAATCATACATTTACAAGAATAAAGTTGTTTCGACAGAAGAAAGTTTTAATATTAGAAGGAAAAATCATATGCAGTTAACAGGGAAAAAAAGTTGTAATATTAAGAAATAAAAGCCATAATTTATGACAAAGAAGTGTTAATCTTAACAAGAATAAGTCATAATGTTGCAATATTTTACAAACAAAGTTAAAAAAAAAAAGTAAGTATGTTTGAGGATACAAATATGATAAAAGTTATATGATTCCCTTTCAAGGTTTTGAGAAAAATGTTAATTTTAGAAGAAGAAATTATGAACCTACTAGAATAAAGTTGTGATTTTAAAAATAAAAGTTGCAATTTACAAAAAAGTAGCCCGTGTTTCCGCTACGCTAAAGCCTTAAAAAAAAAACGAGTACTCTAGGCAGGAAAAAGCTCTCGGATTTTTCCTACTTGAGGTACCTACAGTATGGCAGTCAATAAATGCAAAATAACAATTTCAGCCGTCATTTCCTGACCTGAAAAACGGCCACATATATACCAGTATCGATACCCGTCGCGAGTACCGATACCATGAAATTGTTCCGGTATCGGCCTGATACCGATACTTGGTATCGGTACTCGCCCATCCCCATTATAAAGTAATGAGGACGACGGATGTTTTTGACACACAACTGGACGTGGACAGTAATTGTAATTGTCTTGTGTGTCCAGGAGGTGGAGACGGAGCAGTACTACGCCTTCTTCCTGGAGACGCTAAAGTCGCGAGGCTACGGCGGCTACTTTTGCCCCAAATCACGAGCCAAGCTGGTGTCGGAACAGGAGAGGAAGCACGTGGACGGCTGCGCCATCTTCTTCAAGACGGACAAGTAAGGGGCCCTCCCCTCCCCCCGCCCCGTCCCGTCCCACGTCGTCCCGTCCCGCGTCGTCATGCTGGGTTGTTTTTGTTTAGTTGAAGCGATTGATGTGCGCAGGTTCACTTTGGTCCAGAAACACACGGTGGAGTTCAACCAGGTGGCCATGGCAAACTCTGAGGGCTCCGAGGTGATGCTCAACAGGGTGATGACGAAGGACAACATCGGCGTGGCCGTGCTGCTGGAGGTCAACAGGGACTTGTACTCCGGAGGTTAGAAGGACCCTCGTTACTTTGTTTAAATGAATCAAGACTAAAGCGTTTGATGTTGTCCACGTTTAGGCGCCAAGACGGCGCCGGAGAGGCCTCTGGTGCTGGTGGCCAACGCCCACATGCACTGGGACCCCGAGTACTCGGACGTCAAGCTGATCCAGACCGTCATGTTCCTGTCGGAGCTCAAGAGCATCGGCGAGAGGGCGGCGGGCGAGTCGGACGCGTCCTCCATCCCCATCGTGCTGTGCGCCGACCTCAACTCGCTGCCCGACTCTGGTAGGGACGCCGTCGAGCTCAATTTGACAGACTCTCCGTTGCGGTATTTCTTAAAGTTGGACCAACAAGCCGTTTCATAACAAGAGCCAGAGGTGGCAAATGCAGGTCCAGAAAGTCAAAACCCCGCCACAGTTTGGCTTTAGCCCATCATGCTAGCTAGTTAGCTCCCTAAAAGGTAAAGCAGCACCAATGGGAGCTAGCTAAAAAGCAATTCTATAACTACGGATAACGATCACGTGACTTTTGGCATAATCTTACCACTGTCGCGTGACTTCTAATATTCCACCGAGCAGGTCCGCAAACAAATGCCTGGCTGTAAACTTTACAACAGGTGGCGCTGTTGAATCAGTTTAAGGCAGCCACAACTTTCCCTTCCGTCTTTTTTCAAGTCAACAGGAGGACTGAGTAAATCACGTTTTGCGTGTTTGTGGGGTTTTGGCATGATTTCAACTCCAAACTTTTGCGGTAAAATGTGTGTTTGAACGGTGCTAATGTTTTTTTTGGGGCGGCGCAGGCGTGGTGGAGTACCTGAGCAACGGCGGCGTGGCTGACAACCACAAAGATTTCAAAGAGCTGCGCTACAACGACTGCCTCAGCAACTTCAGCTGCAGCAACGGCGCCGGCAATAGCAACGGCAACGGCGGCGTCGGCGTCGGTGCCGGCAACGGCGGTGGCAGCGTCACGCACAGCTTCCAGCTCAAGAGCGCCTACGACAGCCACGTCATGCCTTACACAAACTACACGTACGACTTCAAGGTAACCGGCGTCGTCGGGCTTCACATTTGCAAGTCGTGGCAAAAATGAACAGCTTTGCTTTTTAGCTTTTTTTTGCAACACTATGTTTTATATTTATGTTGCAAACATGAACAGCTAAATATAAAATTCCAAGTATAAATATAGATCAGGGTAAGACCGTGCATGTTATACTGTATGTAAA
The DNA here is from genome assembly GCF_051991255.1 of Vanacampus margaritifer. Lineage (NCBI taxonomy): Eukaryota > Metazoa > Chordata > Actinopteri > Syngnathiformes > Syngnathidae > Vanacampus > Vanacampus margaritifer. The sequence goes on from NC_135434.1 coordinate 1,204,656, forward strand.
TAAAAAGTGTGTGAAAATGAACAGACCTAAATTGTCACTTAAAAGGTTGTAGGAGCAAAAAACCGATTCATTTGTGGAGTGTACGCCTTATTCCCGATTCAGTTTTTTTTTTTTTTTTCCTCCCAGGGCGTGATCGACTACATCTTCTTCTCATGCACGCACATGAGCGCGTTGGGTGTGCTGGGCCCGCTGGACGCCCGCTGGCTGTCTGCCAACAACCTGACGGGCTGCCCGCACCCCCACGTGCCCTCGGACCACTTCTCCCTGCTGGCCCAGCTGGAGTTGCGACCCCCGCCGCCGCCGCCGCCGCCCTCCTCCACGTCGCCACCGCCGCGCCAGCTCAACGGCCTCCACCTGCCCCCCGGCGTCCACAGGTAGTGCTGCCTAAAGAAGTGGAAGATAAGGCCTTTATTTTTTTAAGCCCCTCCCCCCCGCCTAAAAGGACCTTGTACAGTTTCATATCAAGACGTCTTCTCATGGAAGTCATTTGCCTGATGTTGCACACTGAAATTTTTTGATTTTGATTTTTCTCCCCTTCATAACCGTTCAAAACCAAATGTTGCCACAGTGACCTCAGTAATATTTTTGAAACGCTGTAAAAACGCTGTTTGCCTTTACCACGCGACACAAGTCAGATCATAGTTTGTAAACCCGATTATTTTTTTAAATAAAACACTACAGTTAAAAAACGCTAACCAAAGTTTAAAAATTAGCAATAATGTTGTGAGTGGTTTTAAAAAGTCTGCAACCCCCTTTTTAAATGCCAGGTTTTTGTGATGGAAAAAAATGAGACCAAGGTACCGTAAATGATTTCAACACTTGATTTTTTTTTTACCCACTATTACTATTAATGTGGCCTGTGCAAATCTATTTTTAAAAAAAAATCTAAAGAAGTACTCTGCCCCACACTTGTGCAATCACTTCCCCTCTTAAAAATATATTTTAGGGCATTTGAACAGGGGTGTGTAGACTTCTTAAAGCCATTGTAAAAAGTTACAGGAATCAAGCCCCCCCCCCCCCCCCCAAAAAAAAGAAAAATATCAAACGTTAAGACATATTCATTGAGACGGAAGAAATTACACAAACAAAAAATAAAAATTTTGAGTAAAGTCTTAATATTATGAGAATTGTCTTTTTTTTAATATGGCACAATTGTACGTGAATAAAATTGTATTATGAATTGTAATTGTACAAGAGTATAGCTGGATTTTTGGATGAAGAAGTCAAAGTTACAAAGAAAGGCGGAATAGTACAAGAACAAGGTTACAATGTTTTTTTTTTCTGGAAAAAGGTATACTTTTACTAGAAAAAAAAAGTCATTAAGTTACAAGAATTAAGTCTTCATATTACAAGAATAAACCCATAAAATTACAAGAATAAAGTTATGATTATACAAGAAAAAAAGTCTTAATGTTATGGGACGATAAGTTGTAACATAACCAGAAATATAATATTACAAGGAAAAAAAGACAAATTGTTATAAGAATAGATGCATTTTTGTTGTTTGTAATCTGCAAATTTCATTCTTAGAAAATTCAGCTTTTCTTGTAAAATTCCACCTTTTTTTTTCCAAAGAAAATAACTTTTTCTAAAATAAAATGAACAATCTTATAATATTTTGACTTGATTGTGATAGTTATATAGGGTACATGTTTTCTTTTCAGTGTGGCCTTAATATTCTTTAGTTCTGTTATTCATGACAGTTCTCGAATGTGTCATTTCAAATTGCATTGTTGTCACTTTAAGCCAAATGTGAAGTATTAACTAAGTTGCATTTAAAGACAGAATATTGGATGGAATATTTTAACGCTGACATTTTCAACATAGTAAACTACGGAACGTGAGTCTTCACGGCACTTCAAAATGTTTTTGTTTATTTGTAATAACAGGAATAAAACACCACTGCCATTTTGACAATGCCTAATTTTGGGAAGTATTTGACGTTTCCACACAATTTTTTTCAACAAGGCACTGAATATGTTCACATTTTACTTTCTTGTTGGAATAACATCGAAATACAACCAACAGACATATTTTACAGCAAGTATTTTTTTTAAAGAGAAAATGTGGAATAAAAAATAAACGTGTGACTGTACTTGGTCAATAAAGTTCTATGCCTGTTGTTTGTCTTTTTTCTCTTTTTTATGCAAATAATTTATGCATAATGAGCTTTCATTACTGTAGTTTATTTTATGTACTGTTCAGTATTCATTTGGTTTGACAAGAGATGGTGGGCGGTACCAATTGTTTGATTGGTTGTTTCCTACTTTCCGAACTCTCGCGTCAAGTGTCAAAACTGACGGACAATTATTGCATTCATAACAATATGACAACAAAATGAACAATGTTTGGAAAAGTCTACTCCAAGGTATTAAATATCGATCGTGCTTACTTCTTAGTAATAAAAGTTACACGTAGTTTGGTGTCAGCTCCCGAGCGGAACCTTGTTGCATATTCATGTTTCACCCGGACCACTTCCGTCTTCACCAAGATGGCGACAGGCACGCGTACCTTATGGAAAGGTCAGCTATGTTTTGTCTTTGTTTCCTTTTTTACAATCTGCATTTTATTACTAGTTGTATGTATGTGTTGGAAAAATGTAGATTAGCACTTTTGAGGTCATCGGCGCTATGTTTGTTGTCCCCGTAGCCTGGTAGCAAGCCTGCTATTTCTCTTGAACTTGGTAGCCAAAGCTACGAAATCTTTCGATTAGCTTCCTTTTTACAATCTGAATCTTATTTTTAGTGGCATTGATGTGTTATGGAAATATATTTAAGCACTTTTTAAGCTTATTAACGCTATTTTTCTTATAAATGGTCGTTGTAATCTGGTGGCAATACCTATTTTTCTCAGTGCTTTATTTGTGCTTTACAGTTTGAATATGACTAGTTGTGGCATATGTAATATAACATTTTAAATGTGCACGTTTGTGTTTCTATTCGCACGTTTGTTGAGTTTTTGCCTCTGAAGTGAAACTGATTGCCAGGATGTTTACAATTGTTATGGTACTTTTTGTCTGCTATCAATCTTTTGTTTTTGTTTTTTTCTACCCTGCAGTTGTTACAGGCTGTCGACGGCAGCTCCTAAACTGCGGCGTTTCCTCCTCCCCTGCTTTTCCCTCCAACAACATTCCCATGAGAACTTTTGCTGCCTTCAAGTGAGTTATCAATTGACCATTTTGCCCACTTTTATTTACATTTTTTGAAAGGAACAGTGAAGCCCTGTTGCAAACCCAACCACGATTGGTCAAAATCCATAATATAGATCTTATCTGTAAACCAATAGACCTTTAGATCTTTTTTACAACCATTCCCCTCAATTCAACGCAGTCGCAGTCAAGAAGCAATAAAATAATTTAACATTGGATATTTAAATGTTCGACCACGCAGTTTAATTTTGTCAAGCAAAAGTCCACTAGCTTGACGCTAACCAATAATGTGAAACTGCTAACGGAAGCTTGTTAACACAATTGTGGCAGCAACACATAAAACCCCGCACATAAAAAGCAATTGCTTAAAAATCTATTGGCTTTTTTCCCCCTGAGGGCGAAGAAGAAGGTGAAGAAGGAGGAGGCAGCAGCGCCGCCGGAGGTGAAGAAAGTGAAGAAGGTGGTGGATGACACGGGCCGACACAAGCCCTTCGGGAAGACGGCGTGGGTGCCCGTGGATGACGTCTACATATTGAGGTTCTACCCCAGGACCGTCTATAGTGCCGCCGACGCCGTAGAACTGCTCAAGAGCTTCCAGGCGTTGGACTTCACAGCGCATGACCAGCCCGTCTACGTGGATCTCAAGCTGGACATGAAACTGGAGAAGAAGGTGAGCATGGGTCTACTTTCACTGCTTGATACTTTTCGGTCTGGCAACAGAAAGGTTTGAATTAATCGGAGGTTCTGGGAAATTCTGTGATTACACTGAAGCTCAATTTAGATGAATTTTACCGCACAAAGTCCTCCAAAGCAGCGTTGTAAGAACTGGTCATTTGTTGTTCCAGGAAATAACATTTCTTGGTCCTTTCAAAGTACTAACAAGAACTTTTGGCCCAAAAACTACATTTAGACGGTCCTCCCCACGGTCGAAACGCATAACGCTACTCCAGGGGGTAAAATTCCTGTCGGGAAAATGTTTGACTTGAGCGCGTCGCCGTTTTCGTTTGTTTCTCTACTTCCAGAAAAAGATTGAGCCGTTTGTCAACACGGTGAATCTTTTGCATCCTTTCAAGACTGATGCAAACAAAGTTTTGGTTTTTACTGAGGTGAATATATATTTTATATAATTGATGACATTTTAATGATTTAAAATGTAACAAGCAGATGTGTGTTTTCACGACAGGATGCTCATCAAGCACGAGTGGCTCAGGAGGGCGGGGCTGCGTTTGTCGGCGGCACGGAGCTCATTCAACAGGTGACGTTAAGAGGCGTCAAAATTCCATCTTCAACGGGGGCATGTCACAGAAACATTTCGATTTTTAATGGATTGGATACAAATAGCGGCTGCTGCCGGCCCATCGGGGGAAATATTACAAATACAAGTCGATTTCTTTCTGAGCTGACAACACAGACAAAGCTGTAATGCTCAAAACATGACCAAAAAAAACAACAACCTTTTTTTTTTTAGGAAGTGACCGAAATAAATATCTGGACAAAAACATTGGGATTTTTTTATTATACAAGACATAAAATAAGTATTCAAAAAATATTCAATTGAAAAAAATACAAAATATCATTCAAAAAGATTCATCAAAGGGAGAAAAACGGACATAATAATAAGACATTAAATAGAAATAGAAATTAAATATCAAAAAAGGCAACATTATTAGCTGAAAACGAAGAACTCAAAAAAGTAGACAACAAACAATACTTACAATGTCAAAATCTGTTCCACATCTTACTTTGAAAAATACAATTAGGGAAAACAATTCAAATGAAAAATAATAATAGTGAAAATTTTTAAATAATACACAAAAAAACAAGTGGCATATTTGAGATAAAACAGAATCAAAATGACAAAAACAATAGACAAAATATTTACCAGAAATATTAATTGAAAAATGCATAGATTTTATGGAAAATATTAGATGGACTTTTACTTGGGGATAATTGGAAGAATACAGATTAGATGCTGAGAAATACAAAAATATTATGGAGGACAAAAATTCACAAAATATTAGAAATATATTGGATACTTGTATGCAAATTTCAGAAAAAATACACAAATGTAGCATATATATATATATATATACACACACAAAAATATTAGAAAATCTAGTTTTGCCAAAGAAATGCTTACAAAGAAATACTAAAAAAAATATTTGACAAAAATTGAATATTAGAAAACAACTTCTAAAATATTATTAAAGAAATGTGATGGTTAAATGCAAACATTTGACGAGCAATTACAAATATTGTGACAAAAAAAGATTAGAAACACAGATGAAAAATACACACACAAAAAAAATCACAATATTTTTCATGACAAATGCTCAAAAACTGTTCAGATTTTAGACGACGAGGTGGTGGCCGACTTCTACGTGGCCGTGCCGGAAATCGTGTCGAAACTTACGCCACTGAAAAACAAACTCCGGAAGAAGTTTCCCAAGAACAAGAGAGGTGCACCGAAACGTCCTTCTAAATGAAAAAAAATCAAATCCAAATAACATTTCTAACAAGCTTTGTGGTGTTTTTTCTCTTCAGGCTCGGTCGGCCTCAACATTCCCAAAATGCTGTCGCTGTTCCAGACGGGCCACGAGTACGCGGTGGAGAGCGAGTGCTTCGTCAGGACGCAGGTGGCCACGGTACGTCGCCGCCGCCGCCGCCGCCACCAACGCTCGTACCGCTCAAGTAGGCGGAGCTTCATTGCCGTTTATTCCGCTTTCCCTACAGCTGGACTTTCCCACTCAGCACATCCTCGACAACCTGCGAAGCATCGTCGCCGACGTGCGCTCACATCGGCCCGCCGACATGGGTAACAAAAGATAATCCAGCTGCTTTTCGGGGGGTCAACGTGAACCTCGCTATCAATAAAAAAGTGGTAAAACAAAAATGGCGTCGGCGAAGCAAAAAAAAAAGTCAACCTTTTTTGTGTTGGATTTAACCGACCCCATTTTAAATCAACATTTACTAACATTTGTTTTGCTAGAATGCAATGGACAATGGACTTTGGCCACCAGGGGGCAGTATGTTTTTCATAATAAAACAGTAATATAATACATACCATAAGGTCAGTAGTGACTAAGCTCAGTAACTCAACTCAACTTTATTTATAGAGCATTTTAAAAACAACCATAGCTACATAAAAAGTCAAGTGTAAAAAATAAAAAATAAAGATACAGACATACGGTATAAAAACCAGACGGATAAAACAAATGAATTACATAAAAACTGCTGCAATCATATTAGTTGAAAAGTGAGATACTTCCTGGGCTGGTTGCCAGCCTATTTGACATTAAGTACACCAAATGGTAGTAAGATAAAATAACAAAATATTTGTAAAAAAAAAACACTGTGAATACACAATATTGGGGAAAATTATTGGAATCTATTTTACAAATAGATCAAAATTTGACAGGCTTTTTTTTTCCTATTGCCATTTTTCAGGGCCTTTTATTGAGCGCGCCATCGTGTGCAGTCGCACCAGTGAAGCTCTGTGGTTCGACAGTGAAAACCTTCTAGCAAAAACACCTGAAGACGACAACCACCAATAACATCATCCCTTGTATATAATGTACTTATTATTATTATTATTATCAACAATAAACATGATCACACAAGTTCAATGCAATCAGCTGTCATCAGATTCATCTCACTTTAATTGCAAAGTAAGTTTATCCACTTTTACAAACACCTTCCCTTGCATCTATATTGTACTTATTAATAATCAACATTTTGGGACTCATCAAAGTGGTGTCTCTAGTGTCCTAGCACGTTTGGCCACCAGGTGGCAGTATTGCTCCGACGTGAAGATGTGATTTACTTGTTGCTGCAAAAATAAGAAACTTGAAGCTTCAAGTGTCACAAACATTTTAGCATGATGTGTTTTCCCACTTACTACCTATTTTGTATTTTTCAGAATACATTTCCTTTGTGGGCCATTGCATTCTTGTGGTTTGGCATCCGCAGATTCACCTCGTCATGGATCCCCCCCTTTTTTTTTTTTTTACAAATAAAAGATGCAATATTTTTTGAGTATGTATGTGTGTGTATATATATATATATATATATATATATATATATATATATTTAAAAATATATATTTTTTCTATGCTAACATGAAATCAATTATTTGCTGATTTTTGCTATTCGCGGCTAAAAAAAAAAAAGTCACCGGGCCAGCGGGGATCCACTGCAATAGTAGTATGGAAGCGTTTAACCCTGCAGCCGCCTTTATAGCGTGCAGCAGGTATGCCTGATGAGGTGAGTGTCATTAATTGCTCACTTTGTAGGTTACTTGCTGTCTCCAGAGGCCAGAACAGCTGATTGGGGGGGGGGGGGGGAGAAGTGGCATTGAGTAGGTAAAGTGCAGCGCGCTTCCTTGGGGGAGGTATTCCCTGGAGGAGGTGCATGTTTGCAGGACGGTGCAGCCTACTCGTCATGTGCACGAGCTTCACATTTTTCTTCCCCCCCCGGAGTGCGTGTAAAGGGAGGGGCGGAGCTGCGCTTCCCCACTTGCAGGCTCCCTCGGACCTCGCCAGTTTTCCTGGCCGGAGCGCGGACGCTGCGCTCGCTCGGGGAAAAGGGAAACATTCCGCAACCTACCGGTGGACTTTTTTTTTCCTCCCCCCACCCCCCACACCCCCACAGCTTCTTCTTTTCGCCGCCCCGCGGGACGAGCGCGCGCGCCTGCTGGTGGCGCGGTGGAAACGAGCCCCTTGAGACCCCGTTGACCGGCACCAGCTCCAACAAGACGACTGCCGGCACTGCGTTGGGATTACAAGCCGCGAGCGCGACCATGGCGGCTCGCTGGATGGTGCTCGGCGTCCTGGCCGCAGCCCTGGCCGTCGCACACGGTGGGTGTTTTGATCTGTATTCAGCTGGCGCTTGTGAAGTGGGTCAGGGTGGGATGCGGCTCCCCGCGGGAGACTTTTCGGGCATTTTCGTGCACCCTGGGGGAGGTCACTCGCTAACTTTACACCTGCTCGCTCGTGTAATGGAAAAGTGGCAGCGTTTTTGAGTTGTGGATGAATGTAGATTGAAGGCGGCTACTGTAATGTTTTTGTTTGCTTTGCTTGCATGAAAGAACAAACTTGCGAAGCAAAATTTTGCATGGAAATTCATTGCAAAACTATTGGACAAAATTTGCAGGGGGGCACAATCAAATGCAATAGAAGAATTACAAAAGTACTGTACATGAAAAAAGGTAATTGGTCTCCTCCAACAAAAAGGCATTTTTAATTTGTTTAAGTTTTGATTGCATATGGAAGAACAGAATAATTAAAGTCACTCGCCAAATTTACACCTGCTTACTTGGAATATAGAAAAAACATTTGAGCTGAATTGAATTTTGAGAACTAGAGAGGGTGAACTTCATTGATGTCATTCTCAATTTTTATGGCTGCGATAAAACCTGGCGGATTTTATACCAAAGTGATAAAGGATTTTTTGGTGTACTTTTTTTTTTTTTTTTCTCGATGCAGACTTTTTGAGGAAACACTTTTATCCCTTCCTGGTCTTCTTCTTCTTTAAAATCACTGGTGGATCACATCTCTATGGTGCGTATAGCGCCACCTACAGCGGCGGAGTCCCCTTACAGTATTCACAAAAGAAGAACAGATGGAAACGGGCAGAAGTCGCACGTCCCTTTTGCAAATTTTCAGTAAATTCTCTTCAAAAATTCTAAACAATTGGATGGAAACCTGACTAATGACATCACAGGTGATTGGAGCTCAGGTAACAAGCAATCGCGGCTCACCTGTCTTCTGGGTTTGGTCATGGGACATTAGCAAACGGAGCCATGGTCGGTCGTCACATGAGCACTCGATTTCGATTGATCCGTTTTCATCTGAAAGATTTGCCTTCGAGGAAAAAAACAAAAAAAGAGTTAGCAGCCCAATGTCGTTCTCGGTGGTGCAGTTGTGGATGAATGCAGGCAAATGATGTGATGGGGATCCCCCAATTTTCCTTGCTTGACAGTGAACATTTGGCATGAAAGTGGAGGAAAGTTGGCGAAATGCATCATGCACGAACCGATGCAAACTAAAGCTCATCAAGAGAGAAGAGGCCAAAAAAAGGACACTAAAACTACACAAATACGAGACAAACATGTTCAATTCAAATTGTGAAAAGTGCACACACGTGTAAAAAATGGACACACACATTCTGGGCATATTAATTGAGAGCACAAACCCTGGCCATAACGATCCACAAACTTTGACCTTAAATGCACACAAAAGCAAGAAAGAAAATTATTATAGTCGGTCAAAAAAAAGAAGACTACAAATGAAAGATTGGATCTGCTAACGAGTCATCTTTTAAATACGAGTTCACATCTTGGAAAGTTGCCGCACCGAGTGGATTGATGACGATCATGTAAAGTCATTTGATCCAAAATTGATCCTGGTTTCGTTTTTGGCGCCGATTGAAATGACACGTTGGCAATCTCTACTTTAACGTGCTCTCTAATGTGTCAACTCTCGTCAAATTGTGCTTCACTAATTGTAACATGAAGTCAAATTGAATCTAGATTTGAGCGAGATGTGCACCGTCGTGATCACACACGTCAAATCGCATCAGAATCTCAATGCTGGATTACAGACTTGAATGTGAAACCAAATTGAATTGAGATCGGATCCAGATTTCATGTTTAGTGCCAATATAGTTGAAACATTGCTAATCCTGTTCTCATCAAATTTACACCTCGTTTGTTACATGTCGGCACCGTCGGTGGCTGTAATGGAAACCAATTTCAAACCAGATTTGATCAAGAAATTCAGATTGTGCGTTTGGACCCAATGTAATGTAAAATTTTAACTGAAATGTAAAATTGTCATATGTCATCGGATTTTGCATGCAGAATCACTTAGTGTCATGTCAAAACATCCAGTATAATCCAGATTTGATCCAGATTGTACATGGGCGAGCAAGTGAAATTTTACACGGACAATTTTAACACTCATATTATCTCTGTCTAATCTCGTCAGATTAGTGTGGAATTTCTTGTATTTCTATTGGATTTTAGTAGCTAAGAAATGCTTGAAATTGAATCTTAATCCCCCAAATTGCTTGCGGGTCCGAGAAGGAGACGTCGGAGGCGTGACATCGGCGGGCCGTGACGAGGTCATGATTTCACCACCGTGTGCTGTAAATTTGACCTGTGTGATAATCCCAATCCTGCATGTAACGTAATCCCCGCGTATGGAAACATGACCCAGATGTGCACTGATGCTAATGTTCCCTCTCGTTCTCTGTGTTTGTGCGCGTGTGTAGGAGTGTGCGTCTCCGAGGGAGTCGTCCACCCGGTAGGTTCCTCTTCCTCTTCCCTATTTTTATTCCTGCCGGGATTGAGACGGCAATTTCTGTGTGTTGAAAAGAAACTCTGGGTTTGCTCATCAATTATTCATGAGGGGGTGTCGGCTTGGGATGGGATCAGGAAGTAGATGAGTGTGCCGGACGAGCTCATTGGCCGAGTGTCATTCATAATGCATGCAATTTAGCCCTACTTGCTGTTCTGCTACTTGAGCTGCTGTGATTGGTCAGAAATCAGGAAGTGCATCATATGTGGTTGTCAAACTTTACTAGACATGATGTTTATAATCGATATACTATTGATGTTTGAGCAGCTGTCTGCTGTTGGTCAAGAGTTGCGGTTCTTTGTTAACCCTGTAAAAAAAGCCTGAAGCATGAAATATATGAGAGAAAATTCTGATTCTTTGTAAAATAGACAATGAATGAGTCCGCGTTTTTCTTCTAGTGCTTCTAATTTTGTGAACAGCCGTGAAATTTGCGCGTGTAGAAAAACATCGCTCGTGTCTTGCACAACAACTCGTAATCGAAGTGTAAAAGGGGCTCTAAAGAGACGTTCCCAGGGGGCAGTCCCGCCCCCTTTCGCACCTCCCCTCCTTTGCCGTGTAATTAAAGGCGGAAACGGCGGGACACGACATACCTGCCACTGAAAGCTTCCCGATTTCAAGGGGATCATTTGTTGTGGCCAACATGTTCAGTCAATGGGTTTTTTGTTTCCAGGTGTTTTTTTTTCTTCCGGAGGGGGGGCGGGGGGGGGGGGGGGGTGTTGAAGGGATGCAGTTGGGATGTCCCAGCATGTCCCGACATGGTCCAAAAGGCCATTCTAGAGTTCAAAGAGAAGAAGCCTTTTTTTTTTTTTTCTTTACCCTGCGGCGGTCCTGAAAGTGCGGATGGGAACCAAAAAGTGGAGATGAAAGTGGTGGAACATCACAGGATGCTGTGGAATATTGAAAGGAGGAAACGCAGATGTTGGCGGCAGTCATTACTTTGCATTCAGACGGATCCGCTGACATTTGCGCAAAATGTCAGCCACTTCCCGATGAATGTCGATGCAAGCCGAGCCAAGTCCTCAGAAGTTCATCAACGACAAACGGAATCGCTGGCGACGTTAGATGGCACGTAAAGTCAATTCACGCGTTTGTTTCCAAACACGGCTTTGAAGATCAAAAGTGTCGAAATATGTAGCACGGAATTGTGGCAAAACGGATTTTCAGTTATTTTGCCGGTGGACGCGTTATCATATGAAATCGATTTCATCAGAAATGGGAACTACTTCTAGCGATCTGTGTTTCTTTCAAAGGGTTCTTCTGGTGTTTTGAGTTCCTCCTCGCCAGTCCAATCAGGGGATATCGCTAATATTTATGAACTGTGAGCTTGTGAAAGCCTTGAGACTTTTTCTTTTGTGATTAAGCGCTATACAAATAAACTTGAGTTGACGAGCAACGCAACCGTCACATAAACGCACATTTTTGCGCCACGGTTGTTATGACGTGACGTTACGCTACGCTACGTGACGTTACGCTACGTGACGTTACGCTACGTGACGTTACGCTACGTGACGTTACGCTACGTCACGTCACGTTACGTCACGACACGTCTCGTGACAAAATGTTTTGTTCCGCGTTATGTTTCAAGGCATTTTGTCATGACATGCTACAATGCTAGCATGTCGTGACAAACGTCATAGCTAGCGGAATTTAGCATTTTTGCAGTCCGACGAACTACTTTCGCGCACACAGATTAGCAGCAACCACCGATCTGAATATATGACTGGAAGCCGCGCGGCCGCCATATTGCTCCTCCCAAGAAACGTTTTCCCAGCATATGATCCTCTACATTTACAGTATTGAAATTGGAGAATATTTGAGACATTATGTTTGATGGTGTTTTAAGTTTTAATCTTGTCTTAAATACATGTATACATTACATGCTTAATGATGTTTACAGGAGGAAACTTGTTTATTTTAATTTTTTTTAATGAATTATAACTGTAATTCAACAAACGATGCTTCTGCCTAATCTAATATTGGCATCTAAGGAACTGAGCGATAAAAGAAAAAGGGGGTCTTCAAAGCAGCACATACCGTCCACTTGTTAATTTATTAACCCAACCCCCCCCCCCCCCGGCCTTCTACTAACTACCTACGAGCTTCATACATTTCATCTGTACGTATGCCGTATAGTTTATACAGTAATCTGCTGGCGAGGTGGGAGGAGCAAGATGGCCGCCGTGTGACTTCAACGGCTCGCATGGGCGTGTATGGGCTCACCGGTCATAAATCTACATCAGTGGCAGCAACACATCCAAGCAGGAAGTGACGTCATGTCCAATTCCAGGCCCCTTTGTGGCGTCTGCACCCGACACCCAGTTTACGTCGCAGCCCCCATTTGAATGCCGTAACGGGAGCGCCGACTCGCAATGCCAGGAATTCCTGCCCGGAGGGCTGGCTGATATATTTGGACGTAGCGCTATGATGCTAAAGCTGCTAAAGCTGCCAAAGCTGCTGTGGCGGCGGCGATGATGTCTGTCACAACACATGTACAACATGTTAAATGCACAACCGGTTTAGATGGCGGCGACGTGCCGGCAAAGGCGCCTGATTGGAGCAAAGTAACACTTTGTCCTTGTGGATAAATCAAAAAAAAAATCCTTGTTTCTACTTTCTGCCTGTTTAATCTGTACAAACCACACGTAGAATACGAACGTAGCAAACGTATTTATTTTATGTAATGTTATGGTACGTGTACTTTGAATGACTTTTCATGCTTAGCTAACTTTGTGTAACGTTCCACTGCGTTACATTAAGACATCTTAAGTAATGTGTCCACATTAAACATTACAGCATTTTGCGTTACGACGCGTTACGTCATGCTAAAGGTGCTTTAACAAAATGTGTTTACAACGTGCAAAAAAAAAAAAAAAAATCACATGAAAGAAAATAGACAAATAATAACGAAGCTTGGCAAAATCTTTTATTCAAATGTGATGTTTCTATTTATTAGCAAGGTAGCAGGATTCGGCAAACTGGACGAGATCGTTTGCATTTTAGCACAGCGCTCGCTAAAAATGCTAACCCAGGATTTTCTTTTCACTTCATTCCAAATCAAAATGACATCAAAACTTCACGTAACCAGAAAGAAAGAAACGGAAAAGAAAAAATCCACAAGAAGCCCGAAACGACCTTGAGCACGCCGAAGTGGCGAGTTCACACGGGGTGGAGCCGACTTTGCCGTGGGGTCTGTTTTTGTTTTGCGCGCACGCGTCGGCGGCGTCCGTGCACGCGTGCAACATTTACAAGGTGGCGGCTGTAAAATGTGATGAAGCGACGGACGCTGCGCCGCCATTAAAGTCTGAGTGGGGCTTTTACGAGCACATTTTCTCTTTTCCTCCGCGTTGGCGTCGGGCACGGCGTCGCGTGTCGTTACTTCTCCCGCTAGACTGTAAAAGTGTCACATTACCGGATTGAACATATTGATTGATCAACAATGATGTTTGCTTTTTATTTTCGTACGCTTTTTTTTTGCTTACTGGTGGAAAGTCTGTGTTAACAACATGACAAAAATGAATGTCTGTTTGATGGTTTTTGAAAATTCAGCCCGTTGCCAGATTCATTAAAGCGGCAGTGTGTATTATTTAGCGCCATCTAGTGGTGACCTCATTTAAAAGAACACTATTAATTCTAAAAATACCCCCAAAATATGTTACGTTCTATCACATCAACATTCTTTGATAAAATCGCAGGTCTAGTAATCGCTAATTATTTTACGCCTTACAGGTGGCTGCCATGTTTTACCGCCATCTTTGTACTACAGATACCCGTAGGAGAAGAACTTCGCTAGCATAGTTAGCGTCTACCGCTTGAGCTTGAATACAGTATTAGGATGCTTGTCTCGGTCTGCTTTGCTCTCGCCAGCTTTTGCTAGATTCTCCTGCTAGCTGCTTTTGTTAGCCGCTTCAGTTAGCTTGTGCTAGCCGCTCTTGTTAGCTTCTCCAGTGAGTTCACGCTCGCCGCTCTTGCTAACCGGGAAGCACCGTAGTGCGTATGTTTCAAAATCGCTGCATTATTTTACTTCTCCACTAGATGGCACTAAATAACACACACTGTCTCTTTAACAACATGACATTCGATTGGTACGGATGTTATGAGGTCACCGAAAAAGTCTCAAGAAGCCATTCACGGAAAATACACAGAAAGTTAGCCGTTTTGGTTGAAAGCGGCTACCTGAAGGTTTTTGAAATTGTTTGAAAATTCAACACCCAAAGCCAATTCTGCTTAGCAACATGACATTTGGTAGACATGTTTATCATCAGGCTACCCAAAAAGAAGTCTTATAGAAGAACGATAACTAAGTTAGCGTTGAAGAGTCCATTTTAGGATCATTTTTGGCCATTTGGGAGGTTTTCAGGGCTCCGAGTTTTTGTTACGTTTGATTGAAGAATGGCAGCAAAACTCGCCATAAACCCCGAAGCCGTCCAGTCAATTCTAAGCATCTTATTTGCAATGACAAATAAATATCGAATTGAATTCAATGTGCTCCACAAGGTCAGATCGGAAACCAATCTTGTCAGGTAGCAACATGAAATTTGGCAGGCGAGTCGGCGAAGGCCAAGTGAGGGGAAACCGCATTAGTGGTTCGGAGTTCCGGTGGGAAAAGCGGAGGTCTGTGGGAAGAAAATCCACAAAGTCAAAAGTGTTCATTTGCGTTGCTCCTCCTGGGCCAGATTAGCAATTCCGGATGGCTTTGATGAGACTCCACTTTGGATGCTAATTTATTAAGATTTTTTTTTTTCCGTTGTTGGAGAAACCATATTGATTTTGACTTTCTGAATAAATGTGCTTTAGATAGCTCGGGCCAAAAATCATATCAGAACTAATATTTAGTAACTACATAAAGTACTGATCCTGAAACGGCATCAAAGCTAACAGCATAACATTTCCAATGCTTTGGATTTGGATTTTTACATCTTTATTATTTCAAAATGGTGATACTTTTGATAAAATGGTACTTAAACGTGCTATAGTATCATTTTTGACGGGCAGATTGTTTTGCCACTGATTTGAACACTAATCAGATTTTTTTTTCAAAATTCTTGAAGCTTCCAAGGATTGTTGTTCAAAATCTAAGCAAGACCGCGTTTGATTTTTGTCAGCTTTTATTTTATTTATTGCTTAGTCTTGTAAACAAAACATTGAAAACAAAACAGTGAAATAAATGCCACGTATACCTTTAAAACGGACGAAATAGAACTGCTTAGTCAAAAATGACTCATCAATTTTGTTGGACAACCCACTGCCAAACTTTACGTTGTTTTGTATCAAAAATAACCCACATTTTGTGTTTTGTACAATAAAAATGGGTTGTTTTGCATGAAAAGATGCCGAAAATGTGGGGTCAAATTGAGCCAAATCGCAGGTCGGTGCAATTTTTGACCAACATTGGCTTATATTTGAGCCAGCATGTTTCGAGTGTATTCAACACAATCACATACTTTGCCTTAAGAGCATAGCTTGATGCTAGCAAACAATGCGAAAGAATATACGCGGGCTAGCAAAAATATTTCATTCTTAACGTGACGGCTATTCAAACATAACTGATGAATAATATAACACTACTCACAGATATCTATTCTTTATCCACTGCAAAGAACAACTATTACTGCAGTTTTCCTCTTCATGTATATCAGTATTTCTGTGCTATGCTGCCCCCTGGTGGCCGAGGCGCACACACCAGAGGGAGCGTCGCAATGTCTAGTAAATGAAGGGGAAAAATACCACAAAAAAACGAATTCTCACTTTCCATTTGCATTGATTTAAGAGGACAATGTTGATTTGAGATGAGCATTCCGAGTTCCGAACACGGTCACGCAACAAATTCAACTTGTATCTCAAGTTACCGCAGTACTTTTTTTTTTTTTAGTTGACAAGACGACACATGCTGCAGTGTGCTCCTTTGAGAGCAAGTTTGTGAAGAAGAAAAAATTAAAGTGGTCCGGCGCACGCACGCACGCACGCACGCACGCACGCACGCACGCACGCACGCACGCAAATGGATCATCTGAGGACCGGCGAGTCGCCGCAAGTGAATTATTAAGCGTCGAGAGGCTGTGAAGTGCTGCGCTCTTTTTGCAAACGCTTTCAAAGCTCGCCCAACATTCCCATCGCTTCCAAACTCACCATGTTCGTTCCCTCCACGTCAAACCAAAAAGGCTGTAGTGTGCATGCCGGGCCACTAGTTGGCGATAAAGGAAATGAACATTCCTTTTGTTGTTGTTGTCTCAACCTGTAAATGTGCAGAGGTTGTTGAAGCCCGATCAATTTAATGCGGGAAAAGATACAAGGATGATTTCATTTGAAGATATTACAAATAATAAATAAATAGTACGATGTAGACAGTTTAAGAAGTAAAAAAAAATGTTTCACTGAATTGCAACTGTACCTGCTTCTACACATGAACAAATATGAAAAGAAAATATGCAATATTTAAAATATATATTTTGAGATTTAAAAATATAAATTTTGGAAGTATTACGAAGATTATATAATCTCAAATATGACATCAGAAAACATTTCAAGATCATTTTTTTTAAATATATTATTTATATATTAAATATTCAAAAGCTTTGAATAAAAATATATCGTTTTATTATAAAAAAAAATGTAACTAAAATATTCATTAATTTATAGTCCTATTTTCAGTTACTTAGTTACAATTACTTTACCCCAAATAGAGTTCAGCTTTTCCTGACAATTATTAACTTACTATGGAATTGTATCGTGGTGATTGTAACTAAATACTACTAAATAATTAGTTTGTTACTTTAATTACTCAGTTACTTGACTTTGTTAAACTTAGTGACTAGTTAGTTACAAACTTTTTGTGTGTCTTTAATATTAACCAATGGCATTCAAAGTCATTTGAAATGCTTCTGAATAACACGAAAGAAAGTTCACTTGTTCTAGTGGACGGGATTTTTTTCCCCTCCCAGCACGACATCGAAACGAGGGAATGAAAACAGTTTGGATTTTTCAATCTCAGATGATGAAAGCACCAAAAAAAAAAAAAAAAGAAGGTCTGGAGTGTCTGTTTTGCTTTTGTGGCGGCTGCATGGGAGGCCCACCAGCACGCCGATGCTCCCTGGACTGGAACTAAGCCCCCCTGCCATTCCGCCTCCATTTAGGGGTCCCCGTCGAGGCGTCCTTTGGCAAGCAACCAGCTTGTGGGTGGATAAACAAGGAAACCAACCGCCCCCCCCCCCCCCCACTCACCCTGCAGGCCATTCCGACTCTTTTGTGTGTCTCACTTCATTCGCACCGCTCATCGTCTTATCTGGGAATGCCAGCCTCGAGCGACCCCCTCCCCCAGCAACCCCCCCAGGTCCTCGTTTAGTTTCCCTTGCTCGGTCGTCGTCGTCTTCTTCGTTGGTGCCTGCAGGCTACGTCTGGGCTACAAGTGTTTCTGTGCACGTCTTGCGCAACCCTTTCTTCCGGCTTTCGTCCCCGCCGGGGGTTCCGTCCTCAATTGTGGGAGAACGTCCTCAAGGACAAACGCTTCCCCCGTTCATTCCCTTCTGTCTGTGTGTGTGTGTGTGTGTGTGTGTGTGTGTGTGTGTGTGTGTGTGTGTGTGTGTGTGTGTGTGTGTGTGTCAGTCCCATTGAAAATGAATGGGAAAAGTTGATATTTAACGTTATATTGTGCCAATACTGTAAGTAATGTGGAATTAGTCGATAAATTCCCCGGAAGGCGAGAACTTTTGAAGCAAGTTGAAATTTGAACGCTGTAAATCAGAAGTATTATGTAGGGAGTGGTTTGATGGTAAAATGTGCCTGAAATATATGAAAGAATCTGAAGAATAAATAAATAAATAATAAATATGTGTGAATGCTTCCAGCATTCCCACAATTAGTTTTCTTTAAAATTATATTCAATTAAATGTCAATAACGTAATATGTGCAACGTACTATACACGAATATGAGTCCGTTTTTTCCTCTATTTATATAAACATAAAAAAAGAAGCATTTTAAATCAAATGAAAGAATGTAAACAATGTTTAGCGTCTTTCTTGGGAATGCGCGTGGATGTCGTACGTTGGCCTCGGGGCGCTTTTGCACGTCGGAAGCTCCCAAGTCGGGATGCTGATGACTTCATTCTGACAGCGCGCCAACATTTGGCGTCCCTCAGCAGAAACAGACAGAAGAAGCTTTCACTCGGCTAAAAGTGTGCCGCCGACGCCGCCGCCGCAGATGCGGCGTCTAGTTTGCTTCCTGGCTCCGATCACTTTTATGCTGACGCGATGAATGCGCGAAACGATTCAATCAATCTTAACACAAGGAAACGCATGACGGTATCAAATTCAGGGTTCGAGTCTGGGTTAAAGGCCTTTCTCGGGGCGTCGAGTCGAGGTTTGGGTTTCAAATGAGTGTTCCAAGTCTGGGTTCGGGTTTGATGACAGGGTTAGTGGTTTCAAGTTCAAGTTGTAGGATTTTGGGTTAAGAGTTCTAGTCCTGATTAGAACTTCAGTTTTGAGTTGTAAACCAAGATTAGCCTTTCAAATCTGAGTTGCAAAACACGGTTAGGGTTTCCCAATTTGAAACCCTAACCGTGTTTGAACATTGAACGAATCTCTTTGTTGTGTTTTTGTGTGCGTTTGCACTCGCGGTCGTGTCGGTGCCGGCATCGGGTCAGGCGTTGAAAAAGAACCTTTGGCAACTGGGTCGCAGAACAAGACTGCAGTGTGTTGACCCGTCCGTCGCCGCGGCAACCGACCGGCGCTTCGCTCAGCTGCAACACAATTCAACGCTCGTCCCATAACTTTGCAGTTTGGCTTCCGAAGATTGAAAGGGTTCGATTTTCAAATGAGGGTGTTAAAACCAGGTTTAGCATTGCTGGGGTTTTCAACTAGTCTTACGGTTTCAATTTAGAGATTTGAGACGGTTTGAGATGGTTAAAGGTTTGAAGACAGGGTTGGGCTTTCAAATGAGGGTTTTGAGATCGGGTTCGGGTCTCTCAACCAAGGGTTTGTGTTTCAAGTTGGGGTAAGGGTTCAAGGATTTGCTCTGGTTTCATATTAACGCTCCAAGACAACATTAGGGTCTGAAACCAAGATTAGGATTTTAAATTGTTGTCTTAAACCTGGGTTGAGTTTTCAAACAAGGTTTAAGGTTTTAAGTTCAGGTTCCCAAATCAGGAAGCCTTCAAACAAAGTCATTCAAACTGAGGATGAGGTTTCAAATGAGGCTTTCACTGAGCCACATGCATTCATTTCACTTCACTTCCTGCTCTGTATTGTATATAAAATACCAAACACATGACTAACGACCGGATGCTGAATGTTGTGCGTGCGTGCGTGTGTGTGCGTGCGCGCACACTTTTTTGCGTGTGACATTTGCCTTCTCGTCTTTATAAGCCAACAGGTGGATGATAAGCAGTTTGGTCTCTCAGGCAGGAGTGCTGCCATTTGTCTCGCAGCCAGAGCGTGAAATGAATGTCCCGAGTGTGCGTGTTTTTGTGGGCGCGCGCTCACACACACACACACACACACACGCACACGCTTTCCCACAATCAAAACATCAAACAATTTTCACGTCATCGCTGTCACCGTCACTCTTATCGCCGATGTTCCGTTAGCAGCAGCGCCGCAAAGGTCGCTAACAGCGAGTCGCGCCGTATCAGTCCTGTCGTCCAATTACGCCCCCCGCCTGCACCCCCCCCCCACCCCCTGCAATGCTTGGTTGCCACGGCAACGCTGTCGTATGTCAAAGACAGGCTGTTATTGATCCGGTCGAGATCACCCTGCGGTGGGCGCGCATTGGACCGTCGTCGTGGTGTTCGTTAAGAAAATCCAAGTGTCTTTGATGTCTGCCCAAACACCGTTTGGTTCAATGACAACGGAATGTCTTTGATGTGGAGGAAGACACGTAAGTTGGACTTGTTTGCAGCTCATAAGGTCTTTGATGTTTAGGTTCATAGAAGACTAAAAGGTCTTTGATGTTTAGGAAAACATGCACGCTAGGTTCGATAATGACTGAAGTCAAGTCAGGTCTGTTCAGCAAAACGTAACGTTGTCTTTGATGACGATAAAACATGATTCACAAGGATAATTGACGGAGACATTTGTCTTTGATGTTGACTAAAGCACATCTATTTTTGTCTTTGATGTTTACACAAAATTGTCTGTTTACAAAACACGTACATTGTATTTCATTATTATTATTATTATTATTGATGATGTTTACCAAACGCGTACTTTAGGTGAATCGAAGAGTTACAATTGTCTTGGATGTTACGAAAGTCGTCTGTTTGGTTTACCGAAAATTGCGTGATGTTTACAAAGCACGTATGCTCGGTCAAGTGACAAGTCAAAATAGTCCTTGATGTTTACAAAATGACTTCAAATTGTCTTTGATGTCGACATCAAAATGATATTTGACGCTCACAACAACATCATGTTCAGATTTGCAGCAGGCTACCCAGATGCTATCTTCCTTAGCATTAGCATGAGCATGTGGGTGTAAATGTGACCCAAAGGTGAACACAGGCAGCCGTCACGGAAAAGTTTTTGTTGTCATGCCGTTACACGCGCAAAGCTAAGACACGTCGTCATGGTCGTGTTCACTTGAGTGGTTTTTTTTTCTCCCTCCGCGGCCGTCTCACGAGGTTTTCCAAAAGAGCCTAGCGCTGGGCCGCTAATACGCCAACGATGAATAAAGCATGCGCTGCTGGTATGCGTCCTGACATGCAGCCGAGCGTCCCAGCAAACGTCCTCTTGACCGGGACGGACGTCTTGCTGCCGGTTGCCTGCTTAAAAGTGGTGGGACAAAAAAGTTGCACAATGTCCGGAACGTTTGTTGTCTGGGTCCTCGTAAACAATATGTACAATCTTACCAGGTCTGACCAGTTTTATATATATAATATTTAGTAACATGCAAAAAATGTCATTACACTTTGTTTTGTATCGTTATTATTTTTTTGCAGTAAAGTGTTAGCTTTCATAACTTTTGTTTTTTAATATTTATTTTTCTCAATTGTTCCATTTTAAGGTTTTCTCCACTGAATTATGTTTAGTCATAATATGTTCCTATATTTTCTTTTTCCTAATATTTCTTATAGCTTACGTAAAAAAAATAAAAATAAAAAAAACTTACATTTTGTCCTTTTTTGTTGTTATTCCACTGAAGGATTTTTGTAAAATAAATGAAAATGGAATAAAATGTTCTTCTGTATTTAATTAACTTTTCTGAAGTATGTAAATACTATAAAATCTGTACAAATAAGTTAAAAAATAAATAAGGATTTTTTAAAAGTATTTTTTCTACCACTTGTCATACTTCCTTATGTTAAATTTATTTCTTCAGTGTGTCTTAGTTTTATTAATTTTAAAAACTAATCTTTAATTAAGATAAATAGAAATAATCCAATGAAATACAAATCAGTTAAAAAATAAAATAAATAATAAATAAAATAAATATATAAATATAAATATATTTTAAAATGAGATACTCTATTTCTACTTATGTCAATTTTATTTTTCTTAGATTTTGTAATAAAAAATGTTAAATTATTAAGTACAATACATAAGTAAAGTAAATATAAATGAATGAATACATATAATTACATAAGAATAATAACTCTTAATATTTATTTTTGTATGTTATTTTTGAATATTTAATTGTTGTGGAATAATGTTTAATTATTTTTGCCACCCATCTAGAAAAAGTTTTTTTTTTTCTTCCTGTCCTTGTGATATTTTCTCTTGTGCTGTTTCGCCGCCATCTCCATGCCGTGTTTTTGGCCACCTGCGAGCGCTTCATGCGGTTCCCAGCGCTGCCATGGAGGCCGTTTGCCCGTGCGCAACATCTGGAGCCCGCCTCCTCTCAGGTGGGCTCCACTGTCATTTGCGCCGTTAAAAACAAGGTGACTTGCGCTGTCATTACGGCGTAACGTAGCGTGGCCCTCCATGGCACGCACGCACGCACGCGCGTGTGAAGAAGAAGAAAAAAAGACAAAGCTGATGCTGGGAACGGATGAATTTTACATGCGGCTCTTGTCTTGGATCCATTAGATTGTTCAAGGGTGCCTAATAAAGTGAAATGAGGTGACTTGGAGACAAGGAGGGGAACGGGCCGTTGTTTCCCTGGCAACTGGCGGCGCACTCGGGATAGAAGACGTTGCTCCTTCACCAAAAAAATCGCTTTGGGCTCATCCAAAAAAAAAGTGCAAACGAGGGAAGAAAAGATGAAAGGGAAAAGTTTTTTTTTTTACTTTGGGAAAAAGAAAAAAAAAGTACGAGACGATCAGAGCGTGGAGGACTTTTGGGGGAAGTTTAAGGAGAACTTTTGATGCCTCTAATGCTGATAACGTCCTTCAGATCCTTCCAGATGCTACCGAGCGGGAACTTGTTGAAGGAGGCCACCTGCAGGCATCCCACCTTTCAAGGCTTCAATATGGCGGCCGGCAGCCCGCTAACAAATCACTTTGTATCCCTCTCATATTGTGCCGTCGCGTCTTTGCCCGAAATGTGAGAAAACAAGCGCGTTCAAACTTCATTTGTCGCATAAACCAACTGCAAAAGAAAGACAACAAAAAAATGGTTTGTGGTCTGTTTGACTGTGACGTCATATTTCACCCAAAACAATCAAGTGTTTGTCAGGACTTGATAACTTGATTTGTCGCCTAAATGGGCAGTGGTGGTTGTCGTATTAGGACTACAGCAAAGTCATTGTCATCCATCAGGGCCAACATTTGACCTAAAAAATCGAATGTCCGCCTTTATTTTAAGTGAATGAGGACGTGCTATTTTAATGTGTTGCTTGAACGGGCTGCAGTTGAGATTTAGATGGCAGGACTGCCAACGTATTGTCCTACGTGTCAATCAAAGAAACAGAACATTTTGCCCAAAACAATAAAGTGTTCCTATACTGTGAGATAATAACACCATGCCGACCTCATTTGTTGCCGCAACGGGCAGTGGAAGAAGTCAAAATAGGAAGCGAAAAAAGTTTTCCCATGCTAGTTGGGTTCGACATTTAACCCCCCAGAATCACTCTCGGTCACCGTCAGTGGACATACTGACTTAATTAGTTGCCTAAATGGGTTGCAGTTGAGGTTGAAATAAGAATAGAGATTTATACACATGGAATTGAGTTCCAATTGTCCTGTGTCAGAAGAGAAGTGACACAAAATGTTTTGCTCGATTGTAAGAAAAAACCGACACTAACTTAATTTGGTGCCTTAAAAGGTCTGTGGTGAGAACAAAATGATTTTCCTGCATGCCACTAAGGGGCAACCTTTTCTCCACAGATATTGATTGTAAGCCATTATTGAAAGAAACTAAGGACACAATAACTTCCTTTTCTGCCTAAACAGGCTGCTGAAATGGTAAGAGTTCAAAGCCGTCTTTGTCTATACCACTAACGAGCAACGTTCTACTCAAAAAGTTGGCGTCTGCCTCTGTTGTTAAGGAAGGAGGACGGACTATCTGAATTTGTTACCTAGATGGGTTGCAGTTTAGTTTGAAATAGAGAACACAGTGCTGCCTGTCTTGCATATGGAAAAGGTTAAGCCAAAGTATCCGCCTTAAATAGTGAGAAAAGTACATACTAACTTCATTTGTTGCCTAAACGGGCTGCGTAGAAACTAAGAGGGAAGAAGAAAGCAAAGTGGTTGCCCTCCATGTAAGCAAGCGACATGTTACTACAAGAAGTTAGTTTGCTCTTTTTGCATGAAAAGAATTGATACAGACTTGCCGCCTAAACGGGCTGCTGAGAAGGTCAATGTGAAAAGATTGGAAGTCAGGAAAAGAGCAGAGTGATTTCCCTCCATGTCAGTGGTCGCCACAACGCGTGCAGGTTGTTTAGAGCTCCTCTTTTTTGTTTTTGAATCATACCTGTTTGATCATTGAATAACTCCTGACATTTGATGATCGATTTATTATCTTTTCATTATATTTGGCGCATATTTAGAGCTTTGTGCAGCTTGACGCTCGTTAGTATTGGCCTCTTTTCATGGGATGGGTTGCCTATTGCACGCTATGCTAAAAGTTAGCAAACTCGCGGCTAATTTATTTGTGCATGTGTCTGAGTTCCCGTGCTCGGTTCCGGTTGACAGACCCGACAGTTTGAATTCCGGACTCCCATAAAACACAAGTTGACCTCTGCCAGGGTTGCTGGTCAACTGCCCCCGCAAACAACAAAAGGCCGCGCCAGTGGAACAGGTGAACTTTTGGCTTTTATGGAGCGTGACCGAAGACACGCAGCGACGAGGAGGAAGAGTGAGGAGGGAAGGCTGTGTTTTCTTTTCATGGCTTTATGGTCTTGACGGATTA
Source organism: Vanacampus margaritifer (assembly GCF_051991255.1). Classification (NCBI taxonomy): domain Eukaryota; kingdom Metazoa; phylum Chordata; class Actinopteri; order Syngnathiformes; family Syngnathidae; genus Vanacampus; species Vanacampus margaritifer. The sequence goes on from NC_135434.1 coordinate 1,229,436, forward strand.
GGATGTTCACCCCGTAGCCCCGGGGCCTCTTTCAGGGGCCAGGGCAGTTTGACAGCTATTGTGCCATGAGCAATGTTGGTTCATTGGAAGAAAAGAGGGACTGTTTCAATTTGTTTGTCGCCTAAACAGGCTGGAATTGATGCCTAAATAGGAAAAGGGAAACATTTTTGTCCTCCATTCCAATAAACGGGAATATTTTACCAGGAAGAAAAACATCTGGTGTAAGAAAATGCTCTACTATCTTTTTGTCGCCTCAACGGGCTGCAGTGAAGGTTAAAGTAGGAAGGGAGCAAAGTGATTGTTGTCATTGCGAGTAAACTGAACTGAAACATTTTACCAGAAAAACTCAATGTTCTGCCTGTATTATCAAAAAACAAGGACATTTTGCATTTATTTCTTGCGGGCTGCAGTAAAAGAAATTCTAGAAATTGGATTGTTCTACTTTCCAATAGATGTAATATTTTACCAAGAAAAATCAAGTGTCTGCTTTATTGTAAATAAAGAACTTATGGTAACTTTGTTAGTCGCCTAGACAGGATGCAGTGGAGGTCAAAGTAAAACGAGAGCAAAATGATTCTCCTCCACTCCAGTCAAGAGCGACAATTGATTAGAAAAGCCAAGTGTTTCCAAAAAAAAAAAGGACTTTCAAACTTTGTTGCATAAATAGGGTGCAGTGGAGGCAACAATACGATGTTTTACCAGAAAAAAAATTTCTACCTTTTTGGGGGGCGAAAAAAGGAGGCCACTAGCCTTTGCTTGTTGCTTAAACAAGCTGCAGTAAATGTTGAAGTGGCAAGACGGCAAATTGTGTTCCAATCCAGTAGACGGCATCATATAACCAGAAAACAAAAAAAGTGTCTGCTTTATTGTAAGAAAACAAAGTCATTCTAAATGCGTGTCGCCTAAATGTGTCACGGCTTGAGAAAGGAGGACCCAGATGCAGAGAGGAAGGCGAGCCAGGGCAGGGATGCGGAGAACTTAGATTTAATAATAGTAATAAATGAAAACACAAAATCACGCACACAGGCGGACAAAAGGAAACACAAACTCACGCACACAGGCGGATAGCAAACAAACACAAAAGCATGCACAGTGGCAGCAAAAAGGTAAGTCATGGAGATCAGCAGCTGGTTCTCGGATAAGCGTTTACCAGTCGGGTCAAGTGAGTAGTGTCACAGAGGGATATCCCGACACTCCTTGCTGTTTCTCTCAGGCTTTTAACTTGGCCTGATGAGCTAACGGGTTACAGGTGAGTGTGGTGGGCTCCGCCCACCAGCTGTCTCCCCAGCAACTGCAACTGAAACAGCACAGCTGATACTAATCATGACAAAATGGGCTGCAGTGAAATAGCAGTACGAAGACCGCAAAGGCAACATTTTGTCAGGAAAAGTTGTCTGCCTTTATTGTAAGAAGAGAAAATCATTCAAACTTAATTTGCCGCCTAAACGGGCTGCTGTACACCTAACTATTATTTATTTCTGCACCCATGCTGAATTTTTTATTATTTTTTTTTTGAGATTTAGTGTTTGCAAGTAGATTTCAAAACGTAGCCTGCAGACACGTCAGCCGGTTCGAGAGCGTGCCGACAAGTCAAGTTCACACACAGTTGAAGGGGAAGCCTAGTCGGGCAGATACTGTACTGAATGTCGGCACTGTGAGTCAAAGTCATTGCTTCCATGCTCCATTGGGGATGTTAGCACAGTACAAATTCACAAAATATATCACTGCGCTACCCAATCTGCATATTTTTGGTCATTCTAAATTCAGAGCCAAAGAAAACCCCTGGCAAAAAAAAATAACAAGTCATTGTACATTTGTGAATTAGCCCGAATGTGGTACCTGCTCGGACAGGCATCATAAATCTGTGTGAATTTATTTCAGCCTTTCAACAAAAGTGGTGCAGTGTAGTTGCAATGTCTTGAAGCATCTGCGGCTCGCCTAATTGGGCTGTCAAAGAAATCAGAGTGACTCTTGGTGATTTTTTTTATTTTATTCAAAAGGCGCCTAAGCGGGCTGTGGTAGGACTGGAAAAAGACAATAATCAGCAAGTGAGCAATGTTTGGTGAGCGTTTGGAATCGATAGTCACAAAAATGTGTTTTGAATTTGTCAATTTTAACCTTTCATGACTTGCTAGGACAGGCATGACAAGTCTGATATCAATTTGTTGTTTGTTGCTGTTTTGAATCATACCCTTTGGATAAAAGAACAACTTCAATTTATTTGCTGCCTTAATGTCAAAAACAGGGAGAGATCATAATATCATTGGCCTCCATGCAATAAAGGAGTAACATTTACCCCTAAACTGAAGCTCCATCCTTTATTCAAAGTAAAGTAGGAAATGCCGCCTAAACGGGCTGCTGTAGATACTGAAATAGGCCGAGAGCAAAGTGATTGTACTGCATGCTAGTAAGGGGCAACATTTTACCCACAATTGTTAAGTGTGTGACACTATAAGAAAATTGGGACATGCCAACTTAATTTGCTGCCTAAACGGGCCGCATGACATTTTGAAAAGGCAAGCCAGTAAAGTGATTCCCATGCATGCCAGCAGGGGGCAACATTTTACCCACAAAAATGTTAAATAATGCAAAATTAAGGACCTAACTTAATTTGCTGCCTAAATGGGCTGCTGTAGCGACTGAAATAGGAAGAGGACATAGTGGCTTGATGTGGAGTGTAAGTGCTGCCGTGTTGGTGCCAGCGAAATCCTTACGTACTGCATTCCTCTGTCCAATTTCTCCCTGCCTTTCATGCAGCGTCTTCCCCCCACGTTTTGAAAAGCGGCGGCGGCTGTTCAAACAGTTTCCGCGTGAACTCGGGCACACGCCGGCGTCAGATTTCCCCGCTTTCATCTCCTCCGTTCCGAGGCCGTCGCCTTCGTTTAGAAGGGCTCAAATTATTCCCCACACGACTTAAAAGGGAACCCCCCTCCCTCACCCCCCCCTTGCCCCACAACGCCACCTGAGAGCTCATTTTTTCCCATTACCTTATTTTTCATTAAAGAGGCTACGCTTGATGATGATGATGATGATGATGATGAGTTTTTTGAAGCTACTTCACAACAAGCAGCGGGTCTTCAGGTTGTGAACAATTTCTTGGCTAGTTTAGCATGATGCTAACAAAAAAAAAAAAGCAAATCGCCATAGACAAGTTAAAAATCTAGCTTTGTTGTTATAGCCAAGGTTATTAATAAAAACGAACTAACTAACCAGGGCCTGACTGATTATTTTTATTTTGTTTTATTTTTTTTGGGGGGGGGGGGGGCTGATGCAAATTCCCATATATGGAAAAATAAAATTCCCATTAGTGATTAATTGGCCTTATTTTTTGGACCATAACATTTATAGCAACACGTCACACTATTTAAGTTTAAAACAAGGGACCCCCCCCCCCCACCCCCACCCCCATAGAAAATCTAAAAATCAAAAACAAGAAAACCCTTTTTGTTGTTTTTTGTTTTTAGCAAGCACTTTTTTAAAATTTGCTGACAGTATTTTAAGTTAAAAATGACTCGGGCAATTCTATATGCAAACATTATCGGAATTGCCTAGCGGTAAATCATTTATATTTTACTGTCAAAATATCAATAAAAATAACAAATGGCAACATCTCCACTTTGCTGTACTATGCCCTTAGTCTCCTCCACAATAAATCATGCTACGTTAAGAGTCACTGTGTGGTAAAAATGACAACTTAACCCTAGAAATACAAATTGTAGTTGAACATGCTCTTGTGCCTTAACATCACAGCATTGCACTCCACAGTCTCCACTTTGCTGTAGCCTACTATGCCCTCAGTCTCCTCAGTAAAAACTGTTACATTAAACCATCGGCGGTTGCTAGAACTCGCAGCCTAACCCTGGAAAGGATAACGTTAGCCGACCAAGTTGTTGTGCATTAACTCTGGATGCCAAACTCCACAGTCTCTGCTTGGCTGCACTTTGCCCTCAGTTTTCAGTTCGGCTGTAGTCTGACAATTTCAAGGCATCGTCTCATGTTCTCGCTTGTTCCGGTGCTAAAAAAAAAAGAAAGAAAAAAAGAAGCAATTTCCTTTATGGGCTCCACAAATAGTCGTGTTGGAGTATCAAGTTGTCAAAAATGTGGACAATTGCCTTTTGCCTCCATGTGGCCGCCTTCATATTCCATTACAAAGTCAAAATAGCTGCCGGCGGTGCCTGCAGCTGTTTTGCGCCGCTAAAATAATCCGGCGTGGTTAGCGGAGCGTCGCTAAATATGGACGCCGCTGTCATGGAGTCACAGGAGCAACTGCTCTCAATAGAGATGCGATACACAGCAAGATGAATCGTTTCTGTAAAAATGATTTCATTTTGCAAGGAAGACCCTTTCTCACTGTCTGTGAAGGCTGTTTTTTCATGTGTCACGTTTTTCTGTGTGTGTGTGAAAGTGACCTACCTGGAAAGGGTGGTGGGGGTGAAGTAGTCTGAATCCAACAATTTCCTGGCGTCAGGGGTAATAGAATATCACAGCAGGATGTTGTGTCAGTAGCCCCTTTCACACTGCTTGCAAAGGCTGGATTCTTGCGCATCACTATTCTGTGTGAAAGGCACTGACACAGAATTGGGGTACGACAGAAACCTGTCAATTTTATGGCTTCAGAGGTTAGACAGTGTCAGAGGGGTCATATCAGAACAGGGTTTTATGTCAATACCCCTTTCACACTGCCATTTCAAGCCATCTTCTACCCGTGTCCCTGTTTTCTGTGTGAAAGGCACTGACATGGAAAGGCAGGGACACCTGGCAGGGAGACTTGACAAATGTCATCTCTTTGGAGAGCGCTGAGTAGCACAGAAGTTGTATCAGAAAGGAATGACATGTCAGTAGCCCCTTTCACACAGACCAAGTTGGTGGTTTTCCTGTAATATAAATTCTGCGTAAAAGGCACGGATGAAAAATTGATGGACAGAATTGACATGACAATTTTGCCGCCTCAGAGGTAATCGAGTGTAATGTGTCGGTAGCCAGATTTCACACAGCTAGTCAAAGCCCTTTTTCCTGTTCTCCGTGTAAAAGGTACAACATGGAATGAGGGGACAAAATCGACCGCTTTGGGAGCTAGTCAGTATTAGAGCAGGATTCAGTGCCGATTTTACACTTCTAGTCAAAGCCTTCAACCCCCCCTATGCTGTTGTCTGTGTGAAAGGCACTGATGTTGAATGAGGGGGCAACTCAGAGATGTTCCCATTTGGGGGGTAGTAGATTGTCAGAGAAGTAGTATCAGTAAGTCCACTTCTGGTCTTTTTTTTAATCACAACCTGGTTCCACCTGTGCCGGAGGCCATAATATGCCCCCCCCCCCCCACCAGCTCTTTACACCCCCACCTTTTTTGGTGGGCACTAATGCATCCTCATTTGTTCCTGCCTTGTAATAAAAGCCCTTCCTCCTCTTCCTCATTGTTTCCTCACTCAGCACTTGTCTGATTTACTGGAGGCTCACTCGCGCTGGTGTTGTGTTACCAACGCGTTGTCCGCACGCACGCACGCACGCACGCACGCACGCACGCACGCACGCTTTGCCTTTTTCTTTGGCTTTGTTTCTTGCGTGTTAAGCTGTTTTGCTGTTTTCACCTTTTCATCTAAACTACGGTGAACAATTTTTTTATACACCACATAAGGAATGAAACTAATTATTTACATGGCAAATATGTTTTAAAATAAACATTTTAAAAAGTACGACTAATGGAATTTTTTTTAAGAGCCCGTCAACCTCATGCAGTAAAAAAAAAAAAAAAAAAAGTCAATCTAAGAACAGAAAAATACTAATTAAAATTATTATTTTTTTTAACTTAAAAGAAAATGAGCGAAATTAAAGCAATTCTTTCTCAAATTAAATTAACACTTTCAATCAAATATAAAGTGTTAAACAGATTTTTTAAATGGGGGAAAAAAACTGTTTTGAAAAATTGAAATAAAATATTAAATTCAATTGCTATTAAATTATTACATTAAATAAAAAGCTGGAATGGGAAATGAGTACCGTATGTAAACACCTTAATAATTTGTATTATAATCATTTAACTTTTTTTAAATATTCATTTAAATGAACTAAATCAATACATTTAATTCAACTTTAAGCAGTTAAGAACATTAGCTTGCTATGTAAAGATAACATGTGAAAAGATTTAAAAAATAAAATGTAAGAGTTTAAGACGATAAATCAAGTCAAATTATAATTTAACCAAATGCTTTGTGAAACAGCAATTTTTTTTACAATCAGTATATTAAAATAAATGCCATGAAATGAAATTGAATGAGATGTAACGTGCCTTGAAGGTTTCAGGAGGAGCGTTCCAATTAGTTCCTCGTTGGTTGTGTTTGACATGTGACGGCCGTAAATTGCTCCCGGCGGACGGACGGACGCGAGGCGATGACCTTTACGGTGAGAGCTCATCGACTCGCATTCTTGCTTTCCTCTGACTTCCCACAAGCTTGCGAGCCTTCTCGGCAGGAAGTCGGCCCACTGGCGGCGGAGTGAAGGTTTATCCTGACCAAGTGAAGCCTATGCGTGTTGATTTCATCTGAGTGAGAACTTTCATATGACTTTTAAAGGGCGCACAGGAGACAGAAAATTGTGTGTCATTTTTTACAATGAAATCAGTAATTGGACTTCACCCGACAAGCTGGCTTTCCACCAACCAACCAGGCAACCGACATACTGTACAAACAAACCTACCTAACTAATTATCTAGAGACTGACCTACATGCCTGCCTACTTAACTACCTACATGAAACCCCCCAACCTTTCGACTGGTCCACCTACCAGAACATAAACCACATACTACAGGCTTACCAGTCAATTTATTGACCAACTGACTGGTCCCACCCACCTACCAACCTACCTACCTACCTACCTACTGTTCAAACATATCACACCTACCAACCATCCAACTGCAAAAACCAACCAACCAACTACAAAAACCGACCAACCGACTTGACTTACAACCTACTAACAACCATTAAAACTTAACAACTTATTGACCAACTGACTGGTGCCACCTACCTACTATCCAACTAAAAAAAACTACAAAGCTACCTACTTCCCTTAACCACCTACTTACAACCATTAAAACTGACTAACTAACTAACTAACTAACTAACTTTGGGCTTACCAGTCAACTTATTGACCAATCAACTCGTCCTACCTTACAAACTTACTTACCTACCAACCATCCAACTAGCAAAAACCTAGAAACCTACCAACCTACTACTTAACAACCATGCAAACTGGCTTACTAGCCAACGACTGACCAACCAACTGACCCGTCTACCTACCTTCTAAACCAACCTACCGACTAAACATTAAATCTAGCAAAAATCGACCAACCTCTTACCGAGCTGCAAACAGCAGATGTGCAATTATTTCAATTTCAATTGCGATCCCGATTTTGGTTGCCAGGATTCAACGAACCCGATCGGCAACGATATCTACAAGGAAGACGCACGCTCTGCCGTCTGTCGAACCACGCGCTTTGTCAGCCAGTAGCCAACCAGCAACGGAGGCGGCGAATGCACGGTTAAGGCTTCATTCAACTGCCTATAAAATAAAAAGTCATGTTGAGAGAAGAAAGTCGAGCTAAAATTGGAGACGAGGAGCGAGTGCCTCCAAAGTACGAAACTTTCACACACACAAGTCAGCTTGTTTGTTGTGTATTTTATTCAAATTCATTTTCCAAACCCATACTGTGCCCCTCCCTTGAAGGAGCGTAGTGTGGGACTTCGCTCTTCCGTATAGTTTTCTTTTTCATCGAGGGAAATCAGAACACTATTTGGCAAACCGTCAGGCTTGCTGTTCTGTCTCCCTCTATTGGTCGTTGCTGTTTTTTTTGTTTTTTTTTAATGTCTTGCTCTGTATTTGTGACGTGCAATGACAATAAACTCAATTCTATTCCATTCCAAGTGACATCAAACAAGCTATAATCTTTTTTTTTTTTTCAGTCAGCCCTAGATACATTTGAAATTCTTGGCTAATTGAAAAAAATATATTTAAAACTTTCATTTTGAACTGAAAATGTTTATAAGTTGTTGAAAAGTCCCGAACATGATGAATCGTTGTGAGTAATAGTTGTGATCACAATATTGATCGAAACAAAGCAACCAACCATTTGCATAAATCCCGGATCTTCATCACAATCCAACTGGACACAGATGGATTTAGCTGCCTTGGCGGAGGTCTCCTTCAAGTGCCACTCTGGTTATATGTGGACCGCCCCTCGGGGCCAAATACCGGATGCGTTTGCGTATTTGGCCCGTCATCGCAAACATGTCGAAACATCATCGCTCACTGTGTACAGTCCACCCTCAGGAAGGAAGGATCGGGTTCGACGCGGTGTGTGTGCGCGCGTGCGTGTGTTTGCGCGCACAAATGTACCAACGTTAATGTGTGTGTTTAATCCTCTTAGCGCTCTCCTATGAAGACTTCCCGCCCCCCTTCAGCTCCACATCCATCCTCAGTGCCCGCTTTTTATGCAAATCCGCCGTCCGCTCCTAAACGCCTCGCCCTCAAGCGCCCAGAGCGTGTTGAGCTTATGTAAGGTGTTGATCCGCTGGGAGCCCGATTGATTCTCGCGCCGCTAATGATCATGTACAGTACGTCGGCGGCGACGGCCATGCCTTCGTGTGTGTGTGTGTGTGTGGGGGGTGGGGGGGGTTGAGAGAGGACCGATTGAAGGCGGGAAAGATAGGAAGTTGTGAAGGAGGGCGAGAAGCAAATTATATAAAGATGGATTAAGAAGGAAGGGTGGGATGTGAGCAAAGTACGGATTTGAGAAAGTTGTCAGGAAAGACAGATTTAAGAAGGCCAGGTAAGAAGTTGACTCGTTTGCTGGCTGCCTGCCGATTGACAGCATTTTCTTCTATGACAATATCAGCAACAAACCTACCACAAAAAAAAGACTCAATTATTTCTAACTTTTCCGTTTGTTTGTTATCGTATATCAGTTGACGTTTTTTATTTTTATGCTAGAGCATACAGAAGGCTTGGATGCGGCCTCTCAACTGCACAGAACGCTTGAAGCAATGGTAGTTATTACAAAAACGGCCAGCAGGTGGCAGCAGAGTATAAGAGATCAACCAGAGCCATGTTGCGAATAAGCTCATTTACCCACAGTTGTAAACAAATTTGTGAATAATGATGAAACTTGGCTACATTCTAATGCTAATTGCTGCAAAATGGAAACGGATAGAAATATATGTTTTTTTCCTGATGAAAGAAAATACTCAAATCTTTCTTTTGGTAGGTGTGATGTTTTTATAGCAATAGAGCACAATATTCTGTGGGCCTTGCAAAATCTGTCCAAATCCAGTAAAACAGCAGGAGGGAGCAAAGGGGGTTTGCTTCAGTGAAAATGGCTGCCAGTCAATGAGTTAACATATTCACTTTAGATTAATTTAATTCAAGTGAGTATATTAAGTTTAATTAATTTATAATTAATTTGAATTTAATATAATCACTTTGGATTAATTTAATTCAATTGTGTGTTACCAATTAAAGCAATTTTATTAAATTGGTCAACAATTCTCTTTTAAGAGTGAAAAACAAGAAAAAAAAGAGCATTTAGATGAAAAGCAAAATGTCAAGCAGGACATTTTGCTTTTCTGACCATTTTTGCTGAATGTCATCCAATGTAATCCTGCTTTTTATGCCTACAGAAAGTGACAGCTGGGCCGTAAATCTTTGGACACGATTGTTGAAATGTCTTGTGAGATGATATGTTTTTTAATTTGAGGGGAAAAGGGTTTTGTTTACTCTGAACTAAGGCTGGACGATACGGCCCAAAAATTTTATCTAGATTTTTTTGTTTTCAGTCATTCTGGCCAATTACAATTTTAATTGATTTCCAGTAATAAACCCAACATACATTTATTGAAATATTTCATTTATTCCAAAATACAAAATGTTCAGACAATAACGAATACTGATTTGAAATCATCATGTAAACTTCATAGCTTGTACAAAATAGCTATTCGTAGCTTGTGCATAACTTCTTATGACCGCTTCAATGCCACAATGAAGTCGTTCTCGTAACACATCTTGCGATCCACATTCTGACACTTGTGCAAAATTACAACTCACGTTAACCTTTGGATGTAATAAGTAAAGAACAACAGATATGAATTATCCAGAAGAAGACGAGAGAGTAAATCACACCTCAATATCACGATTTGGCTCATTTTCAACAATTTGATTGTTAAAATGACGAATTAAACCAATTCATTCAATTTGTTGCCCAGCCCTACTGTAAAAACTGTTTGTACAATATTTTGGTCTGCTTCCTCCCAATAAATTATACTTTTAAATGCGCTTGTATTATTCCAAAGTATGTTTAATGACTTGGAAAAACAAATAAGTGCCATAATTGCTGTGAAAACGTGCCCTGCAGGGAGTATTTCAATAAGGCAGATTTGTCTTATTGCAGGGGTGGTCCGGAGCGCAACCCGCCCGATGGAGGCGGGACTACCAAACTTCCCAAAGGAAATGATACATCCTAGTTGTTGATGTTGACAAATCGGTTGGGAATGAGGTCAGAAAGGACCTCAACGACGTTAAAAAACACTTGGTTGGCACACAGTAGTAAGTCGGGAAAAAACTTTTGCTGCAAAGCCTCGCGCAACCCAGCAGCAGCAGCAGGGCCGTGCATTATTAAAGAGCAGGGGGGGCTCGAGGGCCATCTCGGATGCATCGTGTGCTGGCGGAGTTGACGACCAAAAAAACGACGCTTGAAAGGCTCCCCGCGCGGATGAATAATGAAGCCTTTGTTTTGTTAGCCCTAAAAGCTAAACGCTAGCAGCTGCTTGCCAGATAAGTCACCCTGCGGGTGGAGGTGGCGCGTTTTCGGGGGGGTGAGCGACAAACTAGTCCAAACACAACATCTTCTTATTCAAATGGCTCCAAATGAGTTTTGGCTCTTGGTATAAATGCTATCCTGAGTCGTCAATACCTCAGTAAGCGGAAAGAGAGAATGGCCATAGGACGGGTATAGTTTTTTTTTTTTTTAATATGTGATGTTCATATTTTTGCAGGATGAGCACAGATTGGGCCTTGATTTCTGTAACTCTCTCATTCCTCATATCAAAATTTTTTCCACTTAAATAACTCGGGGCACTAACTAGTGAACCGCTAGTTTATTTGTATTTTTTCGTGTTTTTCAGACGGGTTGTGACCGTGAAGACGAATCTCTTGTGTGTTTTTCCATACTTTTTGTGTGCGTGCGTGTAGAAAGGAAGTTGTATTACTATGAGAAATAACATTAATATTTACTTGAAAAAAAAACTAAGGGGAAGACTTGACAAGAATATTATTTTCCAGAAAAAAGTAATACATTTACAAGATTACCTTTTTTTTTTAAAGAAAAAAATAGGGAAGAAGTTATTTTATTCAAATGAAAAAAACATTTTTTTTTTCTAGTACACGTAAATATTTTTTCCCAGAAAGAAATATTATTCTTTATAATTTGTATTAAATATGAGATATTTTCTTAATAATAGTATTTTTTTTTAATGTCATTTTCTTATGGGGATTTTAAATTAGGGGGAAAAGTTGCAATTTTACATTAAAAAAATGTTTTGTGGGGGCAAAAAGTCGCAAATTTATGAGAATAAGTTGAACTCTTGGTTTGAACTATAAAAATATCAATGGAAAAACTTGCTCTTTAATTCTTTTTTTTATTTTTTTTTAAATTATTATTATAATCACCTGACCAAAAAAAATAACTTTTTTGATAAGCTCTTATCTTATACTAACCCTTTTTCTTTCAATTTTATCTTTAATCTTGAATAATGAATTTTTTTCCTCAAATAAAGGAGTTTATTGCTGGGGGGGTAAAAAAGTGTTTTTTTCTTTTTCTTCACAGTAATATTTTCCTATGTCACTAATTGTGTTGGATGTTGCGTATTTCCCAAGATGAATGTGGACTTCTTCTTCTTCTTCTTCTTCTTCTTCTTCTTCTTCTTCTTCTTCTGTGTGTGTCCCCTGTTGGTCGTCGTGTCATTCGTCCCATCCTTCCCTAATAAGACGACTTAGAGGAGGCGCCGCGCATCCGTCGCTGTGAGCGGGCGGGTGGGCTTGTCTAGCGTGTCTATTTGTGTCCTGGTAAATGGGTTAACGTGGACCAGAATAATCTCTGTGGCTCCCAGTGAAGAGCGCCGGTATAAATACACTTGATAGGACCACGCCAGCAGATGTTTCACTACGATAGCGTCTGAATTAATCATCTCGCTCCTCAAGTCTATTTATGAGGCAGGGACTTGTTTCTTTTTTAGATTGTTCTTTATGGGTGACCTCCAGCGCCTGTTAGATGATCTAGAAGCTTGATGCTGAAGCTTCATACCATCCATCCCGCCTAGACGGGTTGCCAGGACCAGGAGGTAAACAAGACGAGAGCGAAGATAGCCGGAAGGAAACGGAAGCATATTGGATTTTATCACTTGGCAAATGGCGGGATATGTTCAGGCCCGACAAGAAGGGTTGCCAAGCAAATTGTAATAGAAAGACAGTTAACTTTCCTGCCTAAACGGGCTGACAACAACTTTTTGTCCCTGTACCGTATGGAGACGTATCTTCTTGGAGCTTCAGTCTGCTAACATTGATCTACAAGTTAAAGCGTACTGACAGACCAAATGTTTCCTCAGGGAGAAACTGGAGTGTTTCAGCTGCCCGTTCATTCCCCTGATTGAATTGGCTTCAGTAATAACTTTAGGTACCTGCGCGCAATTTTGGGCCGATTGGATTTTTGCTAGCTAGACTGACGGGTTCGCTTATTTTTGTGATTTGCCCGCCTTTCGTGAGCGACCTGAGCTTGTGTTGTTGTCTTTTCATCTTTTTTGAAACTGAATTGTCTGTAATGATCAACAATTGTATGTTTATCATCACCAGGTGGCTAACGTTTAGCATGAATAGCATGACAGCTAGAAAAATAATTTCAAACGATTTATTTATGTTAAATGACGTTGTCTTGGTCAGGCCTTTTGTTCTTCTCACGAGAAACTGTAAACAATGTTATGTTGGTCGAGCTGCTTTGCCCAAGGAAATCGTATCCACGCGGATCCGCGTTGTTAGAGCGGCCGTTCTTCTAAATCAAGCGGGAGCCAGAAATGGTCCTCAGGGTGGGGAATGAAATGAACCCTGGACGACGTTTAATCAACGCAGCCCGGCAACGGGTCCCAGGAGGGGACAATCTAATTGGGCGCAAGCTGCGAATGGCCTTTCACATTGGCGCTCTACGGCCCCCCCGCTAGCCCCCCCCCCGTGATGGCGGCTTGCTGGTCCGTGTTTGCGGTCAACTTGAGGGTCAATGCCATTTTGCAGCAGGGAAAGGAATCGGAACGCTGTCCTCTGGAGACTTTGTCCGTAATGGATTGACTTTCTCAGGCGGTCACCTGCCGTTAGCCGCGGCGCTAATTTGACATAAGACCACTGAGGCGTGGCGGGAAAGCGATTCACGAGCGGCGAGTTTATTATTAACCTCGTTATGCAATTAAGCGGCTTCCGCGCCTTTGATGACATAATCATCCTGGCTTCACATCTCAAATTTTTGTGCATATGAAAATGGTACGTCTGAAGACATCCGACCATCCATCCGACGCCATTCTAACCCAAAACATTTACCATCAAATTTAACCCGAGATCCAGTAAGGGTTACTTTAATCATGTAAATATAATCTAGTGGACTAAAAATAATACATTTTACCTCATAACTTGAAACTAGCCCTAACTCCTAAAGCAGGGGTGGCCAAGTTGGGTCCTCGCGAGCCGCTATCCAGCCTGTTTTCCATGTCTCCCTCCTTCAGCGCAGCTGAATCTAATGATCAGCTCATCAGCAAGCTTTGCGGAAGCCTGATAACGATCCTGATCATCAATCAGGTGTGTTGGTGGAGAGAAACATGCAAAACAGGCTGGAAAGTGGCTCTCGAGGAGCCAACTTGGCCACCCCCTGTCCTAAAGCATCACCCTAACTTTTTGTAAACCCTACGGGTAGAACTGGAGCCCCCCTCTTTAACTTTAGCTCTAAGCACTAACCTAAACCCTAATCTCAACCCTCTCCCTTTTTCTCACCATAACCCTAAATGCTAACCACAACATTAGCCCGAGTCCTAAACCCTCACTGTAAAACTCAGGTTTTAACGCGATGTTTCACTTTTTAAGACCATTTTCCACCGAGGGGCGAACGTTTGTCAAGGTAGCAAATGTTTGATTTCTCGTCAGGTTTCGTTCAAGGTCGCAGCGTTCGCTAAACGTTGTCTTTACACCAGACGAGAAATCCACATTTGCTAGCGTTGCTAACGTTCGCCTCTCAGTGGGATACGGGTCTAACCCTAACCCTAACGTTGTAGGTTTGAAGTTTTAACGTGATCATTTTCAAATATAAATTGTTCATGCCTATATTAAGCTCAGCCAGTGACCTAAACTGGAAGGAATTGACGAACACAGAAAGCAAACTTAACATATATATAATTTGACGGTGATATAGAATTTCTTTCTCTGGCGTGTCCAGTGCGCTTCCGTAACATTCGCAATTTGAAAAAGGATGAGGACAACTCCAGAAACGGCAGCTGTGAGCAAACGGTTACGATTGCGGCCCATTCTTCGATTCGCCCCAAGGCGCAATTAATCTTGGACCCGAGCCGGTAGAGGGGAAGCTAATGTGATACGTTCTATTTCTGTACACGCCAACGTGGGCTTTAATTGCGTGTTTGAGGGTGAACATCTGTGCACACGCATGTTGTGTGTCAGTATAAAATGTACATGAAGATCCAAGAGGGGGCTGGTTAGGCCTTGGCGGAGGTTTGCCAACTTGGTCATCCAGCATGTCGATTTGAGACGATTATTCGCCCAGCAGAGACGGCGTCCATCACAGAAGTCCGCAAGGTAGAATTATGGCCGTCATGAGCGGCGTTATTGATCGAGCGGTGAAATCATATTTTAAGATTGTAAAGTGATTTATGTATTTTGCACTTCTACATGCGCTAGAATATTGATCGTCCACGTTTGGGGCTTCAAGCTATCCGTATACGCGTCGCTAGCTCGGCGGTGATGAGCTATTGATATGTGGCAGGAGGCTAGTTTAAAAAAATTAAAATAAAAAACAAAACCTTGTGCCCAAATATGGTCATTTCATTATTCTGTTACAAATCGACTATTTGTCCATGGCGTGCCTGCAGTTTTTGGTATTTGACTCAATATGAACGAATGTCAACCAATCTGTTAACTCTTGAACTGTTTGCGAAGCGTCTCAAAACTACGACACTTCTCTTCCTGTGGCATTTTGTTGACTCAAGAATGAATTTATTTTTAATTTTTTTAACAGAATAAGAGTGAGAATAGTTCAATTAGATCGATTTTGAGTATTCCTGTTTTGTTAAAATTAGTAGACTTTAATGATTCGGTGCAGAAGGAAGTGTCAGTCAAGCCAGCTTTGTCAGCATTTTATTTATTGTCACTCATAGCTCTAAAACGTTTGTAAAGTCGTTTGAGAAGTTATCGCTGACTTGAAAAAAGCAACTTTTCAGAACGTTCTGAGCTGCCGTTTCGTGTTGCATCAACACCTGCTGAGCGTACGTCGTCGTCATGAATCCTAAACAAAAGTCCTGTTTTTAACGGTTGTTCTTGTTTTCTTTCCCAACAGGACACGTCGTCGTGGCGACCGCAGCCGTGTCGGGAGTGCACGTGCCACGACGACGTGGTCGTCTGCGTGCCCGTCCAATGTGTCAACCCGAAGTGCAACTTCCAGCGGGTAAGATCGCCAAATCTTGTTCGTGTGTTAACTTCTATCCTTGCACTTATTTTTTTTTTTCAACCCTTCATTAATTGGCATTAAAAATAATGTGTTTATATTATGTATATATGTATTTTATCTAATGACCATATTAGAATAATTGTTTTTATTAGTAATCTTATTAAACATATTCAAATTATTATCTTACTATGGCATTGTTTTAAAAACATTTAAAATATTTTTTTAAATAAATTATTGTTTGAACATGAATGTTTTTATTATATGATAATAAGAGTAATATATCTGTATAAATAAATGGATACATTGACCAGTTAATTTTTAGTTTTAGACCCTTCCTAATGATAATGGCAACAATAATAATGATGCAGATAATAATAATACAGGAGTTTTTATTTAATAGCAATATTGTTTATGACTACAAATTCATTTTTGATGATCAATTATTTATTACTTCTTAGAATGCATAATATTACATGAATGTTCGATTTATTTCGATTCATATGAATACATTTAGGTTTCCACAGGAAATCATTTTTACATCCTTTTCTTATTGGCGACAATTACGTGAAAAAAATCAATTGCCAACTTCGCAATTTAGAGGAGGCGAAAACGCCTGTGAAAACAACGACAACAAAAATACAAATAAAAAATCGCTGCTAGAGTGCAAAAAAGACACCCGGCCATTATCCCATTGATGTATTCCGGCAATATGTCGCTTTTTATCATGACAACATGCGGCTGTCTGTTTACGGTGCCGAAATGCAATCATGTTTTATTTTCTCGCGTAATTCTCTCGTGGCTCTGTCTGCTGTCCCGTTAAATTGACATCAAGCCATATAATTAACCCCCCCCCCCCCCCCAATAATGTCCGCATCCCTCATTTCCCCCCTGTTTTGCCATCCTAGTCTCATTTTATTATCGCTATTATTATTATTATCATCATTATTATTTGAAGTTTTTCTTGAGCGGCTCTGCCGTCTCGTTCACATTCCATTCGGTTCATTAATGGGAAAAAGGAGATTGTGACAAATAGAATGCAGTGTCATGCAAAATATACATTGTAGCAGAGATTGCATATTTGATAGGATGGAGCAAATACTGCGCTTGCAAAAGATGCTACACAGCAAAGTTGTATTTGCAGCAGCTTTAAGAGAAGAAAATGTTAATAAATGTGACCATAAGCTCAACATTATAGCACCGCAGTTTAAGAAGATCAAGATTAGGTTTTGCGTCGACAAAAACAATGAGCAGGTTCAAGTTTCCGGTCAGGACCAGCACCAAGGCATAGACCAGCACCAGTACCCTGAATCAGAATTTAAAGGGTTAAAACAAAACCAGGGCCAGCCAAAAGCCAAACATTAGAACAAGGCCTAGACCAGGACCAAAGAGTGACTGGACCAGGATGTGGAACAAGCCCTAGAGAAGAGAAGGACCACTATCGGAACCAAGGAACAGACCAACTCAAGTACCAAGAGCAAGCCCAGACCTAGAAATTGACCAAAAGGCTAGAAAAAGGGCAGGGTCGACCCCAGGACAGACACCTTCAAGTGGACCTAAAGGGCTGGACGAGGACAAGAACTGAGGCCTAGTTCAGCACCTGGGCATGAAAAGCATTACTACTACACTGGAAGGCAACTGGCCAATCTAGAAAACCTCTTCTGTGTGAGACCTCAACCAGTACCAAGGCCTAGACCAATACCGGGTAGATCAGGACTAAGCCTAGAACAGGTCTAGGACATTGACCAAGGACAAGGGCCTATACCAGAGACCTGAGACTAGTGACTAATCCATTACCAAGATCTAGACCTTTGCACTGGGACCAAGAACCAGATCTAGAACAGGATCAAGGCATAGAACAACAATCCTACTTAGAGCAAGACATAGAACGAAGCAATGACCAAGATCAAGCATAAAATGGTCCAAAGTCTAGCCAAGGAGCAGGACCTTAGACCATGACTAAAGCCGGAGGACACAGATCAACACCATTACCAAGATAAAGACCAAGACCAAGGCGTAGATCAGAGGTGGGCAATCTCGGTCCTCGAGGGCCGAAGTCCTGCAGGTTTTGGAGGTTTCTCACTTCCAACACAAGCTGATTCCAATCAACAGGATCGTTATCAGGCTTATGCAGCGCTTGCTGATGAGCTGATCATATATCAGCTGTGTTGAAGAAGGGCAACATGCAAAACCTGCAGGACTCCGGCCCTTGATGCCCACCTCTGGCGTAGATGGACTCCTGGACCAATACCATCTTACAGACCTGGACCTGACAAGCTAAACCAGACACAGACTTGGAAATGAACCCAATTCAGGCCTGGACCAACATGCAAACCTCGATCAGGACCGAAGCATGACCTCTCAGCTTCACATGTTCTTGCTGTCTGTTTTTTTTATTGAGTACACCTGACTCGTCAATATATTGAAATGTGACGCACCTGTTGGAGGTTTGTGTGGTTCTTCGATGAAAAGTCTTGCGATGTCAATATTAGCCAAATTGATATTTACCATGTGATGCTGTTTGCGTTGTCCAAAGGGCGAACGCTTGAGGATACCCGCCGATCAATGCTGCCCGGAGTGCGTCTCCTCCGTCAAGGGTTCGTGCAACTACCAGGAAGTCACTTACGCCGTAAGTCCCAACAACACTCGACGAGTTGGAACGACGCATTCTCAGGTGTGGTCTGCTTCTCCCAGCACGACAGCCAATGGCGTCCTTCGCCGTGCACGTTATGCCAGTGCTCCGACGGCGTCGCATCTTGCGGCCCCCACCGCTGCCCCGCCCTCAGTTGCCCCGACAACCGCAAGCCGTTCACGCCAGCCGGGGAATGCTGCCCCGAGTGCGCTCGCAGCGGAGGTAAGCAAAGCGGAAACTGGGAAATGGCAAGCGAAAGAAAAGCTTTGATTTGGATTCAAACCACCGCCGCTCCGAACCCTCATGACTGAATCCTCTCTTGATGATGTCATCATACGTTTGTCTGTTTTCTGCTTTCTTCCACTGAGGCTGTTCATTGTGAAGAGCGCTTGAACCACATTGCTAATATTCCTTTATTCCAGCGAAGTGCTGCTGGGGCCGTCGAAATCGCACCCCAGACGACGCATGTTTGCATACATTCGTTTCCTCGCACCACTTTAATGTTTCTTAGTCAAAGTCAAGCTATTATATGCTAATAGCAGGAAGAGGCAGGAGGCGGCTTTGTACAAATTTCACGTGCTCACGAGAGTGCGTGAAATTGCTCTCAAAATAGCTTTGAGGGTTTCAACAACACATTCAACAACAACAACAACGGTTGCGATTGAACTTTCTTTCCGATTGCCGTCCGTCATTTGCATGTGAAGCAGCTCCGCTTATCTTTGTTGGGATGAATCATGCACATTTGCTCCTTTTAAGATCGTTTGAGAACATTTTAATGACTCACGAGGAAGCAATTTCCTGCTCAATGGACGCTTCGATCTAAAATGGTCGACCTCCTGCGTCGTTTCGGGAAACGTCTTCTTGAGACCTTTTGGGGGTCCGCTCACGATAGACGAGCGTTCTCAATCTCATGTCGTGACGGGAAACGGATTTCAGGGGGCGGAATTTTCTAAATATTTGTAGAGAAGGACGGAAGTTATATTATTTACTTAAGGAGAAGTAAATAAGTTTGACTTCTTCTCACTCCTTTTCGAATATTCATTGCCTGTTTTCTTTAGTTGTTTCTTTTCTTTCGTTGATTATTGCCACTTATTCATGTATTGAAATAATGTTGAAATATTCGAAACAAACATTTCCATCAATCAAACCCCAAAATGGCTGCTTTGAACCACAATAACAGACTTTCTGTGCCTTCTCGAGACTTTTTTGTGGCTCTTCACACCATAGAGGTGTCTTTTTTTTTTTTTTTTTCGTAGAGGTGTCTACCAAATTTCACGTTGCTGAAAGTGAAATTGGCTTCAGACGCTGAACTTTCAAACACTTGGAAGGATCCCAGAAATTGCTAGTGTGACCCGATCGTTCACTTCAAAGCAAAATGGCCGACTTCTTTTTTTTTTTTTTTTTTTCTCAGGAGAGCTCAGTATTGTTCATTCGATTTGACATCATCATTGCTCTCCTTTTTTTTTTTAAAAAAACAACAACAAATCAATTAAAAAAAAATGTAATAAATGTTTTTTTTGTTTTGTTTTTTTTAAATACATATACATATATATATACATATACACATATATATATATATATATATATATATATATATATATATATATATATACTTTTTTTTTGTATGTGGGTGAGTATGTGTGTGTGCGTGCGTGCGTGCGAGCGTGTGTGTATTCATCAGTTCACCTAAAGCCCATTAAAAAAAAATCCCATACTAATAATATAATATAATAATAAATTGCCAAATGCAGAAACATCAATGTAAGTTATCACGATGTGGTGGCTCTCGCTAACAGACAGAATTAAGTAACCGGAATTAGGTTAAAAAATTCTATATACGTAGACCATGTTTCTATAAATTTTGATATTTGGTTTTTATTTGAGGCAGATATTTTTTCCATTAAAATGTGATTCATGAGGAGGTTAGACCATTGGTCGATATTCAGAGTTTGCAAGAATTGTTTTTTTTTTGCGATAGTAAGGGCTACAAGTGTAGATTGAAATTGTTTATGTGGTAAGTCAGTTGTTGTTAGGTCACTTAGCAAACACAAGTTTGGAGATAAAGGTATCCTACAGTCCAAAATAGCGGAAAGTTTTTCTAAGACTTTAGTCCAGAAATACATAACCGGAGTACATAACCATAAAGCATGAACATAAGTGTCTGTAGTGTTTTGTAAGCATTGGAGACAAATGTCGGAGTCTGAGAGTCCCATTTTCTTCATCATATATTGAGTAATGTATGTTCTGTGAATAATTTTATATTGGATAAGTTGTAAATTTGTGTGTTTTGTCATTTTAAATGCGTTCTCACAAACTTGAATCCAAAAGTCAGGTTCCGGTGCTATAGACAAGTCTGTCTCCCATTTCGAGATGGGTAAAGACATTTTATCAGTATATGAAAGTAACTTATATATTTTTGAAAGTTTTTTTGTTGTTGTCGGAGAAAGCTTGTTAATATCTTTAGCTAAAACAGGCGGTTGGAGCGTACCCCGAAGTGTTGGAATTTTTTTCTTTATCATATTTTTAACTTGTAGATAATGTAAAAAATTTCCGTTTTTTATATTGTATATTATATTGTATTTAAAATGGCCGACTTCTTGCGCTATTTTGGGCCTGGCTTTACTGCGGGTCGACTCACAATAGACAAAACGAGCAAATTCCATGTTTCTCATGGCCACGTTTGTGTGTGCGTGTGTGTGTGTGTGTGTGTGTGTGTGTGTGTCAGAGTCGTGCTCCTGGGAGGGTTCGGAGTACCGGGACGGCGAGGAGTGGCATCCCAGCAAGTGTTCCAGATGCGTTTGCTTCAACGGGGACGTCCGATGCTCGGTGGCCGAGTGTCCACGAGTGGCTTGTAAACCTGTGAGTCTCCAGCACAGCTTCCCGTAGCCCCCCATCACACGCTCCCGTAGCCCCCCATCACACGCTCCTCTACATCAATAGAATTAGAAGACAAAGCCATGCTGGTCGCAGATTCACACCGTCGCGTTGCGTTCACAAAAAACGTCCGCTCTCCATCAGAATGAAAACTTGGTGATCCAGCCTGGTCAGTGTTGTCCTCATTGCGTCTCCAACCCGTGCTTGTCTGCTGGGAAGCAGTACCAGGTGAGGTCACGTCATTAGCTACGCCTCAGGACAGTCGGTAAATGGAACGTGTGTTTGTGTGTGTCGGCAGCACGGCGAGCAGTGGCAAAAGGACGCCTGCGCCGCGTGTGTGTGCGAGCGCGGTCAGTCCAAATGTCACACACACACCTGCCGGCCGCTCACCTGTGATAAGGTGAGTACACAGTCCTACACGGACATGAATCCGGCTATTGTTTATCCTTGCAATGTATGTTCAACAAAAAACACACACACACACAAGTTTGAGGTACTATCTTTGTGGGGCCATCCCATTGACATCATGCCAACTAATCCCAAGCATAACCAAATTCAAACCTAAACTCTAAAAGCAAGTCTTGACCCTCAAAAAGAGGACTAAAGTTGTGGGGCCCTCCAAGATTTATCTTGTGAACTGAAAAATTGGATTCTTTGTGCTTTTTGGAATACTTGAAGCCTTCTTGTTGTGGAATATTTGACGGGGCAGCTCACACATAGGTTGAGTTCGACACCCCTGTACTAGATAGTCACCAGTGTCTACAAGGCCCTTTTCAGGCCATGCCGGACCACGACAGCGAAATTAAGGAAGTCAATTGTTTGATTTGGATTGAATTGAGTGATGCCAAACCAGAATTAGACACTTGCCAGGACATCCTCAGTAAACAGTTACCAGAATGAGTTATATGGTTACTAGAGGGTGCTAGACAAGTATTTCCAAGGCAGTTCTCAGAGCATGCGAGACGTCGAGCACAACGCTCGGTATTAGATGGCGACAGGAATGTGCTAAACAAGACAGTAACTAGAATGTGTGCTAAGTGCTAATCAATGATTATTGCCTGCTTCACTGTTACCCGAATGTGCTCGCTAGACAGTTACCGAAAGCATCCAAATCAGACAAATGAGTTACATGATAGACATTGACCCCCCTAACCAGCTAACTAATTTGTCTCAACTGGAGAATGATCAAACGGAATGATCTAGCCAGTCATCGCAACGTGCTGGACAAATGCCAGAATGTGGCAGATATTTTTATTTTTTATTTTTATTTTTTTAATAGATTTTAGGTGAACTAATGAATACACACACACTCGCACGCACGCACACATGCACATACAAAAAAAAGAAAGAAAAAAAAAGGTGAGCAATGACGATGACATGTCAAATTGGTAAAATTACCGAATGAACAATACTGAGCTCTCCAGAAAAAAAAGGGGGAAAATATATATATATATAAAAAAAAAAAAAGAATGTGCCAGATACACACCTAAACGTCCAAATCGGCTAGCAGAGCTTGCTAGACAGTTACCAAACTAACTATGTTGCCATTGGTTTCGATAAACCTGGCTACTATAAGCCGGAATGTGCCAAGCAGCTACCAGACAGACGGACACGCACACACATTCGTGCACACGCAGATATTGGCATGCAGATCGACATTCCGCAGTGAGCGGATCCTCGTACATTTGGATGCGCGCGGACGCTCCGCAAATAGATTGCTGTGCAAGACCTTGTGGAATTGTTTCTGTCGAACGCACACACGCGGACGCTCACACTCGCACACGCAAACCCGCGCGCACACACTCACTTGCGCAACAGTTGACATTTAATTCGCCGGTTGTAAGCAATTTAGTCAGCATCGGTATCTCGTTAGGAGGTCGTCGACGCACACGCGCTGACGAGCACGCGATCAAAATGTAATAAAAAGACGCAATTACAACAGGGAGGCGGTTCTACGTATTGTCACAGAAACACGGACACGCTGATATCCGGGGCGGATTTCAGTCATTCATGATTCATAATTTTATTCATTGGATTATTTATCAATCTGCCGAGTCCAGACCCGACGTTTGCAAGGCCACTCGGGATCGGGAAATAGATAAGAAAAAAAAAAAAAACGCCTCCCTCAAATACACTCCTCAGTTAGTCGCTTTGTGTGTTAGTCAGTTTGTTTGATCACTAAGTTAGTTAGTTAGTTAGTGAGTTTGTGTTTGTTTGTTAGTCAGTCACTTAGTTAGTTAGATGGTAAGATAGATAGATAGATAGATAGAAAGAAAGATGATCAGTTACTCACTCAGTCATTAGTTGGTCTGTTAGTTAGTTGGTTGTTTGGTTGCATTGTTGGGTTAATTTGTCAATCAGTTGTTCACTGGATGGGCCGTTTTTTTGTTTGGTTTGTTATTCAGATTTTTGGATGCTGGGTTATATAGCTAGTTACCTTGTTAGTTGGAAAATGGATCAGTTGATTGGTTATTTTTTACTGTTTGTCAGTAGCTCAGTGGGTTGGTAGATAGTTTGGACTGTGAGATATTGTGAGCTGTAATATTTCATGTGGTTTTGTGGCGTAGCTCTATAAGGTAACCAACATAGTCTGTTGTATAGTTATAGTTATAGAATATAAATAATTGACTGTCACTTGATGCATCTTTAAAGAAGATGCTGATTGTCCTTAAAGAGCGCCGTCTTTATGTACCGTCTCACTCATACCAAAGCGACAAAGTAGGAACGCTGGGTTAGAAGTCAGCGCAGGACTTAAATCATGTCCTCTTTATGTGGAACACATGCGTGAAAATATCCTCCGGGATGAGATCAGAGGCGGGCGGGGGTGCGCCGCTAACAAGCTCGCAAGCCCGCCGGCCGGCCCGGCTGGCTGCCGTTGATCAAAATTCACAACGCGGTCGCATGCTGTGCATCGACTTCAATCTCGCTTTCTTCTTTCCGGCGCTGCGACAGCCGCAATTGTCGTTCATCAAAAGTGTGTGACGAGTTTGTGAGGAGAAGTTCTAATAATGTCGCCGTACTTCACTGTCTCGTCTACTACACTTTAGGCATGTAAAAGAAGACAAAACACAAGATGCTTTGATGAATCATTGTAAATGTCTGAAAATCTGGCTTTATCATCATATTATCATTTTTTCGATCCACCCATTTTTTATTCGAATTTTCAAAAAAAAAAAAGCGAAAACCCTCATTTAAGTGAATCATATTGTTATGTCATACGGCATAAATAATATCATCATTGGTTTGAATCATATCAAAATTTCTGAACTGAAGTGAATCATTGTATTTGGAAGCAATCGTGTTATAACGGAATTGAATCATAAATGAATTGGAGGTGAAAGTGAACCGTATTGAATCGTATTGTGATTTAAGTGAATCGTTCCATAATAGGAATTTAATATCCTATTGAGAGTCGAATCATATTGAATCACTTTTGATTCGAATCTTGCCTTCACATTTGACTGAATAATATCCGAACTGGAGCGAATGCTATTGTAACTGCAATCACTCATTTTGCATCATAACGGCACTAAATGGCATCGTAACTGAACTGAATCACATTCCAAGATATTTCAGGGGTAATTTCATGCGACTGCGTTTTTTTTGTTGGACTTTTGTCACTCAAAGGAGGATTTTCTTTCTTTCTTTCTTTCTTTCTCTCCGCAGGGTCAGAGCAAAGTGAGGCGCGCAGGCCAGTGCTGCGACGAGTGCGCCGCCGCCCGGGGAACTTGCCTGTACCAGGGCATCGTGCGTTACCACGGCGACATGTGGAACGCCAGCGGCTGCGAATTCTGCACGTGTAGCCGCGGTCAAGTCGTCTGCCACGAGGCGGAATGCGCGCGCCTGCGCTGCCCGCAGGTACATTTTGCTACTTCCATCCATTTTTTATACCGACCGCTAACGTTCCCGTTGGTTGCATCGTGACTGAACAAGCGTCTGTCATTGAGATGCATTTAAATGGGAAATCATAATGATATGAATTGTGTGAAGTACAAACAGTGCAGTACCTCCAATTTGATGGTCAGTTGGTTGGATAATTATTTTGTTGGTTAGTTGGTTAGTTAGTCCATTTCTTTTGCTTGGATGTTTTGGAGTTGCTCGCTCGCTAGGCTTGGCATGTTTGCTTTGCTTGCTAGCTAGTTTGGTTAGTTAGCTAATTGTTTAGATGGTTGGTTAGTTGTTAAGTTAGTCAGTTCATGGTTGGATGGTTTGCCGTTTTGTCAGTCGGATGGTTGGTTGAATGATTGTTGTCAGCGGGTTAGATGATGAGTTGGACCTTGAATGGTTAATTGGTCTGTCAATCAGTGTTCTTGGTTAGTCAATTAGTTGGCTGTTTGTTTGGATGAGTGGTTGGTTGGCCAGTCAGCGGGGTCCTTGATTGGATGCATAGTTTTTGGGTTGGTTACTTTAGTGGTTAGGTAGAAAGTCAGTAGCTGGATTTTTGCTTGGCTAGTTGGTTTGTCAGTCTGAACATTAGGTTGTTGACTTGGTTGATTAGCTGGTTGGATAGTTAGCTTGATGCTTGGTTGCGTGAATGACTGGTTAGTTAGTTTGTCAGTCAAATTTCTCAGAAGATAGCTAGTTAAATGCTTGGTTATTTAGTTGGGTGGCTGGTTGATGGTGCATTTGATGCTTAGGTGGTTGTTGGTTGGTTGGTTATTTAGTTGGGTGGATTGTTGTTTGTGTGGTTAGTTCGTCACTTGATCGGCTGGGTGTTTGGTTGGCTGCTTACGTAGTTTTTTTAGTCAGTCTGTCAGTTTGTTGGAGGGTGCTTGGCCGTTTGATGAACAGATGCTTGTTTGCTTGGTTGAATAGTTGGTTACTTATTGATTGAACGTCAAACAATTCTGTAATTCCATGTTTAGGATTGGTAGGCCTTGGCATAATTGTGCATATTTGCATTAAATGCTAAATACGACCTTGGCTTCATAAATTAAAGTTAACTTCCAGTAGTGCAGGTCACATTATGTCAATTGAATGTTAATAGTATTTGAAATGTGTGTCCAGTGAGATTAAATATGTTGAATAGTTGTGGGACTGCCAGAGAGAGATAATGTGCACCTTTATGACGCTCCTCCAAACTATGTAATGAAGGAGATCAGGAAGAAGCTGCTGCTTTTCAAGCGCTATTTTTCCGTGATAATCGTGCTTACGTTTCATACCACCAAGGACTCCCACAAAGACCAAAGACCTGCTCAAGGAACATTTCCATTCACTTTCCCAAATTCAACTTATTTCTTTGTCCTCGGGGAGAGAACAAACTTTTTCATGCTTTTCAATACTTTTTTTTTTTTTTTTACATCGTCGTTTGTACACCTCATCATAATTAAGACATTTTTTCATAAGTTGGATGGACAGCTGGTTGGTTGCCTTGTTGGGCGATCACTTAGTTAGCCATTTGATTGCTCAGTTAGTTTGTAAATGTAAAAGGTAGTTGATAAGCATGTCAAAGCAGTTAGTTAGTTAGTTGGGCGGTTCGTTGGATGGACAGTTGGTTGGTTGCCCTTTTGTTTGTCATTTGATCGCTCAGTTTGTTTGTAAGTTAGTTAGTTGATAAACCTGCCAATGAGTTAGTTGGTTGGTTATTTAAGTGTATCGTGGTTGGTTGGTTAGTGTACTCACTTTTTATACACATTTACATCATATTTAATGGATCAATAATGTGTCATATCTCCATCATATTTAATGCATCAACGTGTGATATTGACATGATATTTAATGGTCTATGGTCTCAGTCTTAGCCGTGATATGTGGCCCGTGTTACACGGTGGCTGACGGACGGGGAATCATTTGCACTTAAACGCTTGGCCGCTTCCACTTCGGCTAATTAAGCTCAGCCAAAGTGACGCAAATGGAGAGACCGGATGAAGTGCGTGCGTGCGTGCGTGCGTGTGCGTGTGTGTGTGTGTGTGTCAGCTTGCTGGGTGGGCAGCGTGGGAGGAAATCAACCAGACTTTCATCCGAAAAAGCCCATTAGGTAGCACAAAATCATTTGTGTGCTGAGCTTTTAATGTTTTTTCCGTGTGTCTTTTTATCGGCCAAATCACCAACAGTCGCAAATGAAGACGATGTTTAGCGTCATTAAAGTGGCCTAGCAAGGAAAAATAAACAAATGGGTTAAGACAATGACAGTCATTTCTGGACTATAACTTTTTTTTCACTTGCATTCGACCCTGCGGCCAATACAAAGGTGCGGCTTATCTATCATATCACAAGGGGGCGCACTATAAAGGAAGCGCAAGAGCGTCAGGCAGAGCAAAACAAACCAAGTGAGCCCAAATAAAGTAAGAGAGACAGAACGGGAGCCAGACAATTTGTGCCCTCATTATGGAAAAAAAAGTAGAGTAACATTAAAACACCTGCGGCTTATAGTCAGGTGCGGCTTATATGAGTAACAAACTCCAGTATTCCCCCAATCTAGCTAGTGCGGCTTATAGTCAGGTGCGCCTTATAGTCCATAAATTATTGTAAGTAAGGCGTTAGTTTTAGCTGGCAAAAGCAAATAAGTTTCAAGTCAAAGCTTCCTCCAAAGTTTTGTAAAGTCAAGTTTATTTCTATAGCCCTTAATCACAAAAACATTCAAAGGGCTTCACAAACCCACAGTTAGCAAATATTGAGCAATTTTGTACATTCAGAAAGGTGAGTTTTCCTTCATCTGCGCAAAGTGAAATATCAGGAATCAGAACTGACTTGTTGCTTGAAATTTTTGTGGTAAAGTGAAGTAAAATAAGTCTTAAGTACAGTTTTTGCTCTTTTATCAGTTTGTCCACATACAAATTGATTACTTGCTGTTGTTAACACTTGTTTGATGATGTTTTCTCACGTTTGTGATGAAAGCGTGTCCAGTAAAACGGTACCCGCATACTTGGGACCAAGCGTAAACCACCTAGCTTCTCTAAGCTCTAACCTAAGAATTCTAAAAACTATGCATCCAATCAGGGACCCCGCTGACTGGCCAACCAACTGATTGACAGACCAATTAACCATTCAAGGTCCAACTCATCATCTAACCCGCTGACAACAATCATTCAACCAACCATCCGACTGACAAAACGGCAAAACCATCCAACCATGAACTGACTAACTTAACAACTAACCAACCATCTAAACAATTAGCTAACTAACCAAACTAGCTAGCAAGCAAAGCAAACATGCCAAGCCTCCAAATGACCGAGCGAGCAACTCCAAAACATCCAAGCAAAATAAATGGACTAACTAACCAACTAACCAACAAAATGATTATCCAACCAACTGACCATCAAATTGGAGGCGTTAATGACAAGGATGTCATGTCATTAACATTGCACTGACTTGACGTTTACACGTTCATTGCGTTCTAATTTTCACATTTTCCTCAACTGTGCTTTTTTTTTTTTTAGGGATCGGAGCAGGTTCAGCCTTCAGGAATGTGCTGTCCACAGTGTTCCTCACAGAAAATGTCCTGTTTGCACAAAGGACAATCGTACAAGGTAAAAAGACAAGCTCTGTACTGTATGAGTAATTTGTTTACAGACCAGGACACAAAGAATGTATGATGCCTTCCCGTAACTGTTTCGCACGTACCTGTAACCTCTTAGCATGTTTCGGTAACTGTCGGTCACATTTTAGGTCGCGGTAACGCTCGCGGACGTGCTGGATACTGTCTTAGTACTAACCTACTTACTTAGGCACTAATAACTGACTAAGACTTTCCAGTAACTTTCATGCATGTTCCGGTAACGGTCTGCATGTTTCCAAACTCCAGTTTGTCTTCTGAGGCTCAAGTTTGAGCCTTTTTCTTCCAAAATAGTATTGATTTTCATGTTCCTCATTACTGTGAGGTAAGACGTGTAAAAAGCCAGAATGCAAATCTGCGCATTTCTTTTCTCCGCCTTTAGCTGAGCTCGTCCAACTTTGCAGAAAAGGTCAGCCAAGGCCCAAAGCGAAGGGAGCTGTTATCTCTTTTCCAGTAGCTTCTTCATCTTCTTCCAACGTATCCCTGGAGAAATCCATCTTGCTGGCATAAACAAATAATGTAGTGCGTCTTCCGCCTCACTTCAGTGCTCGTACGTCCGTCTGCAGGCCTGACAAGACACTCTGGTTTTGTTTTGTTCTGTTGTATCCGCCTCTGTGAGTTTTCGCTCTGGTTTGTCAAGTGCCGGCATGTTTTATCACAACGTCCTAAAATTGAGTGGTCTGTCCTCGGGAGACCTCCCAAACTTTCTCTACTGAGGCTTCTAATGCACCGTATTGCTAAAACAATGAGGAAACGATGTTTGTTAGTTAGTAACTGTCTAGAACTTTCCAGTAACTATCAAGTACATTCTGGTAATAGTCCAGCACATTCCCTTGTCTGTCTCGCACATGCCAATCAATCTAAAGCACATTTAGCACATCCTCTGCAACTATCCAGCAAATCCATTTATTGATCTAGCACATGTTGAATTGTTGTTGTAAGATCTCAAAACAAAAAATTGGAAGGAAGGAAAAGATCAATACATGCCTTAGTTAATTGTATAATGACTGTCTAGCACATTCTAGTAATGTTTTAGCATCGTCTATGTAACTGTCTAGTACATCCACGTAGTAAGCTAGCATGTTCTACTAACTGTCCAGCGCACATTCTTGTAATAATCTCGCCATTTATTTCACGTAAAAATCTAGCATGTTCCAGTAAGTGTGAATCACTTTTCAGTAACTGACCAACACATTCTCGTAAGGAGCTCGCATTTCCAGAACCTGTCCAGCACATTCAAGTAAGGAGCTCGCATTTCCAGAACCTGTCCAGCACATCCAAGTAACGAGCTAGCATTTCCGGAACCTGTCTAGCGCATCCAAGTAAGGAGCTAGTATTTCCAGAACCTGTCTAGCACATCCAAGTAAGGAGCTAGCATTTTCGGAACCTGTCTAGCACATCCAAGTAAGGAGCTAGCATTTCCAGAACCTGTCTAGCACATCCAAGTAAGGAGCTAGCATTTCCAGAACCTGTCTAGCACATCCAAGTAAGGAGCTAGCATTTCCAGAACCTGTCTAGCGCATCCAAGTAAGGAGCTAGCATTTCCAGAACCTGTCTAGCACATCCAAGTAAGGAGCTAGCATTTTCGGAACCTGTCTAGCGCATCCAAGTAAGGAGCTAGCATTTTCGGAACCTGTCTAGCACATCCAAGTAAGGAGCTAGCATTTTCAGAACCTGTCTAGCACATCCAAGTAAGGAGCTAGCATTTCCAGAACCTGTCTAGCGCATCCAAGTAAGGAGCTAGCATTTCCAGAACCTGTCTAGCACATCCAAGTAAGGAGCTAGCATTTCCAGAACCTGTCTAGCACATCCAAGTAAGGAGCTAGCATTTCCAGAACCTGTCTAGCGCATCCAAGTAAGGAGCTAGCATTTTCGGAACCTGTCTAGCACATCCAAGTAAGGAGCTAGCATTTTCGGAACCTGTCTAGCGCATCCAAGTAAGGAGCTAGCATTTTCGGAACCTGTCTAGCACATCCAAGTAAGGAGCTAGCATTTTCAGAACCTGTCTAGCGCACCCAAGTAAGGAGCTAGCATTTCCAGAACCTGTCTAGCGCATCCAAGTAACGAGCTAGCATTTTCAGAACCTGTCTAGCGCATCCAAGTAACGAGCTAGCATTTCCAGAACCTGTCTAGCGCATCCAAGTAACGAGCTAGCATTTCCAGAGCCTGTCTAGCGCATCCAAGTAACGAGCTCGCATTTCCGGAACCTGTCTAGTAGCTGTCTCACGTGTTCCGATAACTGTCCATCATGTTCGGGTGAGTGTCTAGCAAGGTCCTTTGTACTGTCACTCGTGTTCCTGTAACTGTCTGGCAGATTCTGGTAACTGTCTCCGACCTTCCTCTCTGTTAAAGCCTATTTTTCGATATATCCATTTTTAATCTTCCTGTGGTCGCCTCAGGACTCGGCTCGCTGGACCGACGCCAGCTGCGGCGAGTGTGAGTGCCGCGACGCCCGGGTGACGTGCTACCTACCGTCCTGCCCGACATGCCCGCCGGGCACCTTGGTCATCGCCCAGGAGGGACAGTGCTGCCCCCAGTGTCACCAAGGTGAATTGCACATCAGCGTGTAACGTGCGTGCGTGTGCGTCACAACGGATTGTCTATCAAGTTGACTTTGGCAGCCAAAGGTCTCTCGTCTGGTAGCCGATACCCCCCCACCCCCACCACCCCCCACCCCCGCTCGTTTTGTTATGCAAATCAGCAGACATGATGAATAACGATGAGGCTTTTAAGGAGGTCGGTGCCGTTATAGATAGTCGCGGCACGTGAAAATCCAGAGGAACTTTCCTGCGCGCGTCCTGGGATTAGGTCGACTTTACATATTTGCTGTTTGCGCAGTAAATGTGCTGATTTCCTGCATCGGCAACGAGGCTCAAGCAGGTCGTTTGAAGGCAACACGGCAAGTTTACCAGGCACTCGCATGCAGTACAAATAATCATTTAGTGGGATTTTCAGTCAAAGGCAAAAATCATATATATATATATATATATATATATATATATATATAGTAACTAGCTGTTGTAACCAGCACCTTTTGGCCATTGCTAACATGATCTTGGTAAGCACAATAGTAAACACAAGAGTTATATACCATAAAAATAATTGTTATTATATTTAATATGTGTGTTTGTGTGTGTGCGCATGGATGCGTCAGCGCATTTTGTCAGTCAGTTCCCATTAAAAGATGAAAAACAAACTTTCCATTTCAAATCTCAACCTTGCATCTTATCAGACGCTACACTGGAATGCTTTGAATATTAGGAGTGTGCATGTGTGTGTGTGTGTGCGTGCTTGTGTGTGTGTGTGTGTGTGTGTGTGTGTGTGTGTGTGTGTGTGTGTGTGTGCCTGCGCACCTGCTTCTGCTTTGAGCGCCATCCAAAAAAGTGTAAATAACCTTAGTGAGAGAAGGGTATGCGTGTGAGAGAGCTGAGAGAGAAGAGCTGGCGGGATAAATAAAAGGATGTCGTTGGGTAGAGTTGATGCTGGAGATAAAACGCACACAATAAGACAATTGTCCTTGACGAGAAAGAGGAGGGGGCCAACTAGGCCAGGTTGTCCCGCAGTTGAGCTCATGTTACCTTCTAGCACAACGTCTGGTACTTGTCAAGTACTTTCCAGTAACCTTTTAGTGTATTGTGGCATTCTGTAGCATGGAATGCTAACTGCAGTTTTTGGTGTTTGTCTAGCACATTCCCACAATTCAGTCAATGTCAAGTACATCTTGTTCTGGTAAATGTCTAGCATGTTCTGGTAACTGTTAAGCATGTTAGGGTAACAGCACATACTGTCTAGCACATTCCCACATTCTAGTAGCATTTTCCAGTAACCGTTTAGCGTATTTTAGTAGCTGTCCAACGCCAGTCGCCAACTGTCAGGTTCTGATAACTAGCACATTTCGGTACCTGTCTAGCAAATTCCGATGGCTGTCTAGCACATGCTAGTTACTCTCTATGTACTTATGGTAAATGTCTAGTGCCTCCCAGTCCCGGTATGTTCCAGAAGTGCCTACCACATGCCAGTAACCGCATTGAATGAGTTGTAACTGTCTAGCTAGTTACAGTAATGGCCGTTCTCGGTAACCGTCTATCACATTCGGCTCAGACTTTGGCATAGACTTCCATTCCATGACCTGCCTTGCATGTGCTGGTAACTGCATAGGTATGTTACGTTAACCGTCTTGCACGTTCCAGAATCTGTTTAGCACCCTGTAACTGATATTCCAATAACTCACTGCCGCATTTTTAATAATTGGCTAGCATATTCCTGTTGTAGCACCCAGTAACTATTTATAACTTAAACACACCCTGTCTAGAACATTCCTACTTTCTAGTAACAGTCACATTTCAGTGAATTTTTTCCACATTTTTAAAATGTGTCTTAGCACGTTCTGGTACATTAACTGTTTAGTATCCAGTAACTGTTTATTAAATTCCTCGTAACTGTGTCGAGCATTTGAGTAACCGTCTAGCTAGAATGTGCCACTAATTGGTGAGGTATGTTCCGGTAACTCTCCAGCACATTCTGGTAACTATCTAGTCCGTACTGGTAACTTTCGAACCCATTCCCACATTCTACTAACTGTCTAGCACATGTGCACTATATACCGTACTGTTATTTTATTTTTTTTAATGATTTCTTCTGAATTATTTCCAAAGGGGGGGATGGTGCGATCCGTCACAACCGTACTAGAACGTCCACATGAATATTCTGGCTTATTTGGTTGTAAGAGTTATTAGCGCCTTTATTTGCATATCTTCAACAGCTAAACACAGCCTGATTACGAGAAATAAACAAAAAGGCAAAATCTCTCTAATATTGCGTCGTATTGTTTTAGGAGCGAAAGGCTCGGCGAAGCGTCAACGTGCCGATTTATTCAGCTGATAATGCAGCAATCCTCATTGGTCATTAACGGACTCTCTTATTATATGTACAGTAAGTTTGTTTTTCAATCACATTGGGCAGGAAATGCTAAACGGTAGATAAATGCAGCATTATGTAATGTTAAGTACTCTTCATTCCCACGTTTATTTCAAATGTGAGTTACGTGCACATAACGTTTTCCGGGATATCGTATCTAGAGCATGATGTGTGCAAATGAGTCACATTTGATCACGCATGGACTGCGAGCGTATGTCAGAATTTGCATGCATGCGTGACTGATATGTTCATTTGCACCCAAGCAAAGCAGCATTAACACAGAGTTAAAGCATCAAAAAGGGGTTAAAGTTAGGGTTTAAAGCAGGGGTGTCAAACTCATATTAGCTCAGGGGCCACATGGAGGAAACTACCAAGTGGGCCGGATCGGTAAAATCATGGTATATCATTTAAAAACAATTGCCGTCAATTTGGATATTTGCGGGCCAGCCCTAAATTTTCAGGGCGCAACGGTAAATATATTGTCCTCAAAAAAACAACACGAATGCAAATAGAACGCGGCAACACTTTGGCCCGTATGCGTTCCGGGCACATTACGTCCACCTATTTTGCATATTCTTGTGTACAAGTTGCATTGCTCATCGGTGGATTGCTTGTGAAATTATGAATTGATATGCATTGATTGTGGCCGGCTGATGAATTGGTCCGACATTACTCATTTTTTGTACTTGACAAAATCGTCTCGCAGGCCGGATTTAACCCCTTTGCCGCCCAGATCCGGCCCGCGGGCTGTAGGTTTGACACCCCTCGTTTAAAGCGAAGGTTAAGGTTTTAACTGAGAGTTTCCAGCCTGGTTCCGAGCTTTCACACTCGGGTCGGGTTATAAATTGGGGTTTTAAGATAGAGTTTGGGTTTCAGGTCTGGGGTCGTGGTTTGAACTGATGGTTTCGAACAAGGGTTGGGGTTTAAACTGGAATGTAAGGATTGGGCTTTCAAGTCAGCCTGGGGTAAGGTTTCAAACAAGGGTTATGGTTTGAAAACCAAGTTAGGGTTTCAAAGCTGGCTTTGTTGCGTAGTTCAAACAAAGGTCTTGCATTGAAGTCATTGCTAGGGTTTCCGGGTGAGATTCTCAGCCTGGGTTAGGCTTTCAAAGTTGAGTTGTGTTTTCATATTAGAGTTTGAAGGCCAAGTTTTGAAAGTTGTTGTGTTTATGATTGCTCATCAGTCTTGTAGCGACAACAAATGACAAAAACAAATAACGTGCCAACACATAAACAGCGTGTGACCTTTCTCTTTGTCATTTGTCACGTCAGCGACATCACACCTGAGGCAAATAACCCCCCCAATGCTTGGCTAAGGGCTTCATTCCGTATCACATTTTCTATTTTGTGCTCGGCATGATGCGGAAAAAGACCCGAACATATGATAGATACATAAACACTCAGGTGAAAATCCATGACAGAGAGCGAGCATGTACAAAAAAAGTTCATGAGCAATTAGCTTGTTGATGTCAGTTCTGCCGAGTCATGTATCTCACTTATTTACTCTTCCTCTAGATGGCTAAAAGATTTTAGTGAAAGTAATGAATAGTTTCGTACCCAGTAACTGTCTAGCACTGTCGAGTTATTTGAAGTTTTGACTCATTCTTTGTCTTAATTTAAAACAGTCAACAACAGTAACATTTTCTTCTGCCTTATAATTTTATTTGAATTGAGACGTTGGTTAACTGGATACAGGCTGGAGATCGATGAACAGTTCCTTCAAAGGTTTTATTTCTACAGAATATTCCGGGCACAAGTGAGTTACAGACAAATGGCTGTAGCCTCTCACAAGTGTGAAGATTACAAAGGATTTACAATATTCTTATACTATCTTGAAGGGCGGTACCGCATCGTTTCCAGTAAACAGTTCAACCGGAGTTGACCGGGCATGAGATAAAACTCAAGGACATCATTCAAACCCAAAGCCCATTTGAGGAATAGAGGAGGTTATTCAGTCATGACTGCACCTGGCAGAAATTGCGATAACACTCACAAGGATACATCCGCAGAACAAAGCTCTACTGAGGAAATGAGGAAATTAAAACAGTTATGACTAAATCTGGGCAGAAGATAAACTTCGCCATTGATACATGAAACAAATTGCAATTAATTCCTAAACATACATTGGCACACATGGCAGAGGCACAATCTAATAGGCTAAAGTTAGACTAGCATAGCCCCACGTTATCACATTTGCAGGCCACATGGTACTTAGCATTGACAATTAGCATGCAATGTTAGCATTAGTATGACAAGCTAAGTGCCAATTCATGCAAATCACTAGAGTAGCATGAAACTGATATTTGAAAATCGTACAAGTTTAGCATTAGCATTATGGCTGAGCTAATAGCTAGCGTACATGCAGCTAACATGGCACATTGGCATGACCATATTAAGCATTAACATATTACAGGTTTGTAAATGAGAATTACTTGTCAAACGTTTTTACCTAGTTAAAGATAAATAAATAAAAAAGCTAATGTTTGCTAGTGTAACGTGCAACAAACGTTTGACTTCATCTTTGCATGTTAGCATAGTAGCATGAGTGCGTATACTATTAATGCAAATGAATCCCACCAGTGCTATCCCTGCACTTTGTTCAATGGGGCGCTCCTTTCTCCACTTTTGGTAACAGGTCAGTTTCTTGTCGTTTTCTTGAATAAAAGTATATCGTATCGTATCGTATCGTATCGTAACCTGTGACTCACAACAAGAGCTTGTCCGTTACATTTTGTTTCCTGCTTTGCCACTTCTTTTTCCTTTTGTCTC
The DNA here is from genome assembly GCF_051991255.1 of Vanacampus margaritifer. NCBI lineage: Eukaryota > Metazoa > Chordata > Actinopteri > Syngnathiformes > Syngnathidae > Vanacampus > Vanacampus margaritifer. The sequence goes on from NC_135434.1 coordinate 1,265,867, forward strand.
CTCCGAAGTGATCATCTTTTTGTTGATCACATTCCCGTAACTGTCTAGCACATTCCGACATCGCAGTAGCTGTCAAGCATGTGCTAGTAATTGTCTAGGATCAATTCCAATGACTGCAAGTATGTAATACAATTTGGCACACAACTAACACACAATTTCTGTCAACTGTCTAGCATGTCCTAGCATTAGTGTTCTAATAAATGCTTTGTTGCGCTGCGCTAACGTTCTGATGATGGAATTAGCCGCAATATATTGGATAAACGCATTACTATGAAGTGTGTTCATCCTGTAATTCATTGGCTTAGTTGCTGTAGTGTCGACTTACACTAATGGCCGATTGTTGACATCACCTACTGTTGATCATTTCTCCTCGAGACTTTTCTCTGACATTTTGATGCACATTTAATTTGCCCTAATTGGGAAGCTTTAGCTTGACAGGCTTTAGCTTTCAATGAATAATCCCAAAGTTTTCTATTACCCGCTTGCCAGGGATCCTTTTTCAGGTGTGTGTGTGTGCGTGTGTGTGCGCGCGCACACGTGTAAATTAGTTGAAGTACAAAATGTATCCTAGTTTGCTCAAGAGCTACTGGAGGGCGAACATTCGAAAGGAAAACCAACATTTGAAGTGTGCGTGTGTTTTTTAAGTTGTACTCTTTCTGCCAAATCAAAAATGTCATGTTTTGTTAGATGGTTAGTTAGTGGGTTGATTAGTGGGCCGCAAGATGGGTAGTTATGGGGAGTAGTTGGTTAGTGGATTATTTAGAGTTGGTTGGTGACTTGGCTGGTTGGTTGCTTGATTCGTTGAGTGGTTGGATATTTGCTCACTAGTTCGTTTGTGTTGGGCGGTTGGTTGAGTTGTTGGTTTATTTAGACAATTTGTTAATTGAGTGGTTGAGTTGAGTTAAGTTGGTTGGTTGGATTGAGTGGTTTGAATTAGTCTGTATTTAATGCTTATTTAATGACTGAGTGTTTGGTTAGTTGATTAACTGTTGGTTGAGTGATTCGACGATCTGTTCAATCTTAGGCTGTATGTTTGTTTACTGTAGTTACTTGGTCTAATTGGTTGTTTTTGTCAGTGATTTTATTGGTTGGTTGAGTTGTTGGTTGAAAACGGTTGGTTGTTTGATTGTCTGGTTGGTTTGCAAGTTGTCTGGTCGTTTATTTGCTTGAAGGATTAGTTGCTTGGTTAGTCGATAGTTTGAATGGGTTTTGCTTCTTGGTTGGGTTGATTGATTGATTGATTGATTGATTGATTTATTGATTGCTTGATTGATTGACCGATTGATTGATTTTCCTTTGTAGCTCCGTGTGACGCCGACTGCCAATCGTGTTCCGGAACACCCGACCACTGCGACAGCTGCAAGGACCCGAAGTCCGTCCTCCATCTTGGCCGCTGTCTTGCCTTCTGTCCCGACGGATTCTTCCCTGACGGCCCACAATGTGCAGGTCATTTTTTACTTTACTGCCTACTTCCAAATTCTGTTAAATTCACCCCCCACCCTTTCAAAATTTGAATTATAAAAAATATACATTACATATTAAGTCATGTGTTTTAGATTGTTCCTTTTTTTTTTTTTTTTTTTTTTGCTACATTCGTCATCCTCATCGAAGTCCATAGGAATTGCCATGGGCATATTTGAGCCATTTCATGTCAGTGCATTTGCAATTTGAAAAATAAAAAAAGCCCAAGTGTTTTATATACATTATGAATATGCATAAATACATACTTAAGTCATCATTTAACTAGGAATCCATCATGCTTGGCTGAGGCCTTCAATTATTCATTTAACATCAAAGAGGGCTGATTTGCAGTTTACCTTCAACCAGAAAACATTCAACTTTTGACTTCAACATTCAAAAGGGAAATTGTGGGAATGCGTACGTGCTACAGAAGTATGTCGGGTCGGAAAAAATATATATAATAAAAAAATATATATAATAAAAAATAATAATAATTATATATATATATATACATTTATATATTTCTTTATTTATTTTTCAATATATGCTTTTTTTTACGTCCCACCTTGACCCATGGTATCTTTTAGTTCTCTTCTTTTTTTGCACCTTATTGAGCAGCTCTCTTGACTTTTATGAGCCAGTAAGGCATAAATTGCAGCGCCGTAAAAGCTATCAGACTGGAAACGCCTTCGCAAATGAGAGAACAAGCCGCTAATGTTAGCGATAATAATGTGATTTAGCCGCTTTTGCAGCAACGTTTTGCTAATCGTTTCCGCCGACTGATTTTTCCAGCTGCATCCCCACGACGTGCTCATACAAATGTAAACATTGTTAGTAACAATTTGTTACGATATGAAAACAACATTTTCTGTGTTTTGTGCCATCCTTGAAGGGTGATTTTCATGCGACAGCCCTTTGAACTAGAAAAAAAACAAAAATCACACTCTATGGGTATTTTGTTGTTTGCTGCAAATGCTTTGTTGTTGGCTTGATTGAAAAATGTATTGTGAAAAATGTAATATTTTAAGGGAACACATTTTGCACATACTATGCACGTGTTGTCCTAAACAGACAGAATATGGCCTTGTACCATCATATTAACATAAAAAGTTAGTTACTTCATTTTTTTTTTATGCATAGTAAAAGTTGACAAAAAAATGTGGCCTCTCATTAAAAAAATTTTTTTTTTTAAATTTGATACCAGAACAAATGGGAATAACTTTACTTGCTGATCCACCTCACACGAGCTTCCACTCAACATTATTCAGATATTTCACCGGAATAGTTCATCTCGGGGCATCTGGTTTTGCTTGCTTTCTTTTTTGCTTGCGCTTTTCTGATGTAAGCAGAATCTTTCTTTTTCTCAACTAAACTTGTTGGAGAGTAAATGTCAGCTCTGAAATAGTGTAACTGCACCTCGGGTGGTGGCGGGGAGCGTGGGGGGGGGGGGTAAAATTTGGATCAATAAAAAGGTGAACTTTGTTGACTACTAAATTTCAAATATGGCTGTGGGCTCCGCTCGCCGGCGCGGATAAACCCGATAAAAAGACGATTTAAATGCATCGTAAAAGTCAGAAGTTTGAAGACGAGATGCACAAGTTTTCATCTTGGCCTGCTACACTTCCAAATAAAATCCAAATTGCACCCGGAGGAAATCTTGGGAAAAGACATCATCTTAAAAGTGTCGTTTTCAGAAAAAGAAGTTGACCGCTGATAAGCGCGGAAAATCAACAATCAAGAAATAATAACTCCAAAATCGAAAGCTTTATGCGGCGCATCTTTATCCTTAATATTATTATTATTATCATTACAATTAGCATTGTTGTTGTTGATGCTACAGTATTTTTTGTGATTTTTGTGATTGTTTGTGGTAATTATTACTATTATTATTAGTAGTAGCAGTAGTAGTAGTAGTATTTATTTTATCATTTTAGAATGTGTAATTGTTTCTGGAAGAGTATATATATATATATATATATATATATATATATATATATATATATATAAACAATATAACATAATAACATATACAGTATAAACAATTTTTTTAATATTTGTTTCACGAGTTTCAAAAGTAGGATTATTATTTAGTTTTAAGATATTTATTCCATAATAGTTAGTATCACTGCTATTAATTAGCGTTATTATTATTATCATTATCAATTTCTATTATTGTAATGTTATTATTTTTTATATATCTTTCTTAATTCATATTATTTTACAAATGTTCTTGTTTGTACTTCACTTCTGATCTGCTCCGTCGTGTGTCAATAAAGAAGAAAAACAAACAAACAAACCAAAAAAACAGCTTATCCTTGAAGCTCACTGAGCTGAGGACTTGCATCCGATCTGATAACCATCCGGCTCCTCCAGCGTCATCGAGTGCTTTAATGCGGACTCTTTCCATTTTGCCATTTTTTGTATTTGCAGCCTGCCCTCCATCTTGCGCTACGTGCAGCAGCAGGTGGTCCTGCCAGTCGTGCGTCCTAGGACGCCCCCTGCTGAGCGCCGACGGCGACCAGTGCCTGGCGACCTGTCCCGCCGGCACCTACCAGGACAACCACAGAAGCCAATGTAGACGTGAGTCCCGTTTTTGATTTTTCCCTCGGCGCAGCATTCGCCTCATGTTTGTCTCGGTTTTCCTCGCTCTCCTTTGATTGTTTAATCATGATGAGTTCTTTTTTTAAATTCTTTTTCACAAAAAGGGAGCCAGTGGTTGGATGAGTCACATAAACTTGCTGCGACTTGTTTGGTTTGCATTGATTGCTTATGGATTCGCCCGCCGGGTTTCCCGACGTCATTTATTGATCTTCACATTTTTTTCTTTTGAAAATAGGACGTTTGACGTACGTACATTAGCAACAACTTTCAGAAGGAAGGGCGTGAGGTGAGACCCTACGGCACCATGAAGTGCCTTGACGCAGTGTGTTTTCCATTTCAGCAAGCTTTAATACAGACTCTTTCAATTTCAGCATTTGGATTCATGTGGACTCAGAACCGGTGAAAGTTTCCATCTGAACTTTGCATGAGCTTTTACTATGCAGTCTATCATGTGTGGACTCTTGCAGTTTGCATTAATGCAGCTTTCAGTGAGCATGAATTTGAACGCTTTAATTTAGGCTCATTCAATTATTGTGCTTTAATACAGTCTCTTTCAATTCCAGTGAGCTTTAATGTAGATGTTTTGAATTTTTCACAAACTTTGATGTAGCTGCTTTTAATTACGTGCGCTTTTGGACCCATTTCAGTGAACTTTAATGCAGATTGTTTCCATTCCAGTTTGCATTAATATCGACTTTTTTTTATTTCAGCAAACATTAATTTGAACTCTTTCCATTTCAGTGAGCTTTAATGAGACCATTTGAATTCCAGTGAGCTTTAATGCAGATGCTTTGAATTCTGGTGAGCTTTATAGCAGAATCTTTCAATTCCAGTGAGCTTCAATGTGGACTCTAGATTTCAACATTTGATGCGGACTATTTCTATTCTATTTAGAGCAAAGGGTTTGCATTTCAATTCAATGTTAAAAGGTTCAGTTTTAATGTGGACTGTACAATTTTAGCGAGCTTAAAACCCAGACTCTTTTGTCCTCAAGGAGGTATAACACAAGAGGTCTTAAATATAGTGAGCTTTAATGCAGACTGTTTCAATTTAAGCTATCTTTATTGCACACTCTCTCAAGTTAATGTCAAATGTCAGTTCTGATATGGTATTTTGATTGAAGGATTTTCATATGATTTACTTGCTATCCCGTAGTCTGACCCGCGATGCCGTTGGGCCACGTGAAAGCGCCCGCGGTGGCGGCGGTCATCCACTTGGATTGTGCGTGAAAGGCACAGGCCAAGAATTGAGCGTGTTTAATAATGCAGTCCAATCTAATGTTGGATGACTTAACGGCATTAAATATTATTGCTTGAATTCCCGCACTAAACCTCAGGGAAGGCAACAGTAAAATAGCAGCCCCGCATGATGGATCTGCTCTCAAACCTCGACAGAAGGTGGTGGCAAGAGAGGCGGGAGACTCATTTGCTCTCGCGCCGTCCGAGCCGCCATTAATCAGGCAATCTGCCTCGGAGGTCTGCTCGTACCCTGCGGCCAGGGGCGATAAGTAAAAGCCGGCCGAGGTGGTGGAGGACGAGCCCCTGTGGGCGTGCTAATATGCTAACGCGCGCCCAATGGCTTTGGCTCCTGCGACTTTGGAAGTAAAGACGGGAGGCGACGCCGCTGCTCTATTTCACAGCATAACGAGCTTGATGGCGACGACCTCCGACACGGCCGGGACGAGAAGACGGACGCTGCATTTCCCGTACAAAGCCTCACGTTGCCATTGCGCCGCGTCAAGCATTTATGATGCAGATGCTGCGGCGCAATTCCCCGCTCATGCCCTAATCCGGCATTCATTGAGCCGCCTTTAATGCGGATCATATTGTGCTAAGAGCAAAAGAATACGCTGGCGAGCACTCCCACGCCATCCGTGCAGCCGCCGAAGGTCCAACACCATCTGGTTGGCTTTGGACTTTCTCAAGTTCTGAGATTTAATGTGGACTCTTTCAGTGTCACTGAGCTTTCTTTCATTTTGGGTGAGCTGCAATGATCCTTTGAATTTGGTGAACTTTATTGCAGACTCCTTTCGTTTAGTGACCTTGCAGCTTTGTGAGCTTCGATGAGAACTGCTTCGATTTCAATCAACTTTGGTGAAGTTTTTTACCATTTCGGTGAGCTTTCATGCGGCCTATTTCCGCTTTCATTGAGTTTTACTTTAACAATATTGAGCTTTCCTCTCATTTCTGAGTGATTCTCTTTCTCTTTTGCAGTTTGGCTAAACTTTGAAGGAGTCTGGTCTTCAGTAAACCACACAGAAATCTCCTTTTAAGTTCAATGAAATGGGGTTAATGATTTTTGGTCAACTTTAATGTGGACTGTTTCAATATCAGCGTGCTTTTTGTCACCTTTGTGAGCTTTAATGCGAACTGTTTCCAAATTTTTTCAGAATTTTAATGCAGACTCTTTCATCTTTGTAAACTTGAATAGTGACTCTTTCCATTTCAGTGAACTGTCTGTCACCTTTATGAGCTATAATGTGAACAAATTTTGGAGAGCTTTAATGGAGACTCTTTCAATTTCTGTAAACTTTAATGCAGACTTTCCATTTCAATTAGCTTTCTGTCACCTTTATGAGCTTTAATGTGAACACATTTTGGAGAGCTTTAATGCAGACTCTTTCCATTTCTGTAAACTTTCATGCAGACTTTCCATTTCAATTAGCTTTCTGTCACCTTTATGAGCTATAATGTGAACTGTTTCCGAATTTTGAAGCGCTTTAATGCAGACTCTTCCAATATCTGTAAACTTTCATGCAGACTTTCCATTTCAATTAGCTTTCTGTCACCTTTATGAGCTTTAATGTGAACACATTTTGGAGAGCTTTAATGCAGACTCTTTCAATTTCTGTAAACTTTAATGCAGACTCTTTCCATTTCAGTGAGCTTTCTGTCACCTTTATGAGCTTCAATATGAACTGTTTCCAAATTTTGGAGAGCTTTAATGCAGACACTTTTTTAGTGAGCTTTGATGTGGAGTGATAGTTTCAGAGAGTCTTGCCCTGCCTTGTGGTTTGTGGCTGTGTGAGAGGAAGCGTCTGGAAAGGTTCCCAGCAGGTTGTAGCTTATCTTGGCAGAGGAGCAGGACCACCCAGGAAAAAAAAGACTTTCTCATATGGAAGACCCCCCATGGTGTGGTTGTCGCTGGCTCACACTTTCCTGCTGCTGCACGTAAACAATGTTGGCATGTTAATGACACTGAGGAGGCGTCGCCTTGGAGATGTTTTTGTTCTTTGGATAAGGGCTTTTTTCATGTCCCCCTCTGGCCAGGTAGACCAGTAACACAATAAATTGGTGTGATTTTTCCCAGGGTTTACCCGGCAACAGCGTGTAGGAGCCTGAAACAGAAATACTGCATATAATCTCCAGAGTATAAAAAAATATAGAAAAGAAAAAGTAAGTAGTAACATAAAATTTGGCAGGTATATCTATCATAAGGAGACCCCAAAAATGCCTCAAGAAGCTACGTTGTGAAATGAACAGGAAGTCTGCCATTTTAGTTTGAAGAAGCCATTTTGACGTCACTCACGCCATTTTCACGGTACTTCACTGACAGTCGTCTATTTTTTTTTCTCCTTTTTGTTTTTGGAAATTCTGACACTAAAGCTGCTTGTACTTTAAATCATGAAATTTGGTAGTCATGTCTATCATGAGTAGATCAACAAAAATGTCTCAACAGGAAGTCTGCCATTTTGTTTGACACTTCATATGTGTCATTTCAGCCATTTCTCGTGGTCCTACAAAGATACGCAATCGCCTCAACGGTTTTGAAAATTCAACTCCCGAAGGCAGTTATACTTATAATAGCAACATGAAATTTGGTAGGCTTGTTTATTATGAGTAAAAGCATTTTAAAAAATCTCAATGAGCCATTCAAGAGACAGAACGTCGGCCATTTTTGTTTGAGGCGGCCCTCGCTCACTTTTGGCATTTCCAGTGGTCCTTTGAAGACAATTATCTTGTAGAGTTTTTGAAAAACCAGCCCTGATTTATTTCGCTTAGCAACATGTCATTTGGTGGGGATATCTGTCAGGAATAGAACCACAAAAAAAAGTTTGAATCCGACATTTTGGGGTGATTTCCAGTAGTCCTGCAAAGACAAATCAATCTCCTTCACAGAGAGAGGTTTTGAAAATGCAGCTTTTATTTGGCAACATCAACTTTGGTGGCGATGTTCAACATGAGTAATGAAAGATATTTTAACTCTTTGACTGCCAAAAACGTTAAATAACGTTTTGTAAAATCCTATGGAGGAGTGCCAAAGACGTTAAAATACGTTTTTTTCAAAACAGAGGTGAAACTAACCATTTTCTATTGTTGATTACTGAAAAACGGAATAAGGTAGAAACAAACTTTTTTTTTCTGATGAAAGATGAGAGTCCAATCTTTCATTTGGTAGTATGTGTGTTTCCATAGTCCAAACACATCATTTTCTGTGGACCTTGAAAGATCAGTCAAAAATGCTTAAATCGGCTGGCACCCATGGCATCCCTTTTCTGAAAACGTCTGGCAGTCAAAGAGATAACATTTTTAATACCTAATTTCATATATCAGCTATTGTTACGAAATATTTTGTGTCCAGTGCAGAGCAGATGGTGTTGATTTCGGTATAATATGACCTTAAAGTGGGTCATATTATTTAGTCTAATAAAAGTTCCTTCTCAGCGCTTTGTGCGAAAACACGTTTGGTCCTTGAGAACAGAATCTGTTTTGAACACCCACATCTGCTCACGGAAAAGTACCAGAGAGTGTGTTTAGTCTATAAATGAAAAGGAGGAGGTCTTTTTAACTATAAGAAGCTATTGTACACGCGGAAGAGCCACATTTGACGCTCTGAATCCCGCGATGTTTAAGTGATGATAGAGGCGTTATTTGTCCAGAGATTCTCTGTTTTTTTATTAAATCATTTTTGCAAAGGTGTATTTTTCTTGCATTAAACCTACCCTCATTTTTGGAACACGCAAAGAGGACAAAATTCTTTTATTCCTCTTCTTCAAAAAATTCTCAAGAAGATGCCTGAAAGGACGCAAAGCGTTTTCCATTTTGGTTTTGAAACAGACAATTTAGGGGTCATTTCGACTCTTTCCAGGAGTCCATCGAAGGCAAACTGCCGATTCCTACAAAATTGTAACCACGCGTGATTGACTCCTGGATAACATTAAATTGCAAATCATTGGCGTTTTCCTCATTGTGACTCCACTGATTTCTTTTCTCCTCACCTCCTGACATGACTAACCAACTGTAGACTATTATAGCGGTGAGGGCTATAATTATCCTGGTGGCAACACATGTACTGAGCGCAGGTGAAAAGGAAGCAAACTGGAGGTGACATTCATTTAAAAGTCAAGTAAGTGGGAAGTAGAAAACGCAAACCTGCGAGTGCAACTCCCAGAGACGACGCAAAAGTAGCACAAAAAACCTCCGCAGTGACTTCCTCCAAAGGAAGAAGAAGCCTCTTTGATATATTTGTCTTGGTGACGTCATTTTTTGAATGTTTTGACTTTGCATAAATGAGCGCGGGACCGTAACATCGACTTTGCCAGTTTTGATGGTGACAGTTGACAAGTCACTGGAGGCCTCGTTGGCCTTCATTTTACTCAACAACAAAGATCAAAATGCGCTCATTCTATTTGCTTTTATTTGAAAAACAATCAAATGTGAAGACAAAGAATGTGTGTCGTCACAAAGAAGCTGAAACAACAGCGATAGCCTACTTGCGTACCTTTGCTGAGAGTTCCACACCGTGAAAGCGAACACTTGGCCACACACCGTAACTTGGCAGGTGATCTTCTTTGCAAAGAGTTCAGACAATTCGATCTAGAGACGCAATATCTCAAAGGTCTGGGCCAAGAGGGGCTTTCAAACATGGCCCCTTTATGTCAGGTGATTCACACGAATCAACAAAATAATGCAAGAAGACACAGAAAACACAACAATGGGCTTCAAGGTGAAAATGCTGACAGTCACTTTCACAAAGCCACCTTTCGCTTTTGTTCTTGAGCAGGCAAACTCGTGTTGCTCTTGAAAAAAAAAAAAAAAAAAAACGTTGGTGGTTCATGTAATGTTGTGATTCATTATTGAAGGTACAGGAACGCATTGTGATTCGCAAAGTCCGGTATGAGTACCGCGGGTGATATGCGAGTTCTCTCTTGTAATATGCAAAAGTACAACTTTATTTCTTGGACAGTTAGGACAAAAAGATAGAGTTTTTTTTCTGAAAACCTACAATTTATTATATATATATGCACACACATATATAGGTATTAAAAAAAAAAAATTACAATAAACAGAAATATCCTAAAAATAAAAATCGACTTATCCTAAGATTGTCATTCCACCCCCCAAAAAAATAAATAAATTATGTACTTTTTTTTTTTTTTTTAATCTGCAAAAAAAATAAGCAGTTTTTCTCAGATATTCTGAGATTTTTTTCTTGAAAAAAACAAAACAAAAACTTTAATCATTTAATTTTGTAAGAATGCGTGTCACGTGAGGTACGGAATTTGGACATAAATGCAAGACTTGGGAGTTGAAAAACGTCGAGTCTGCAGATGTCGTCAAAGACAACACGTGACGAACAAAGAAACCTCGACCAAGAAACCTCGGGCTGGATGCAGACCACGTAGAAGACAGCAAGGCGAAGAAACAAAAACAAAAAAGCCCACGAAAAAGCAAAACACGCCTGCACATTCTCGCATCATTTAAAGTCCTCAGTTCTGTCAGGAAAAGAGAAATCCCGGTTATTAATATGATTGTGGTTTGATTCTGATCCTCTTTCCAAAGCTGCTTTGTCTGCGCTCGCTTTAATAGGCCAAGCTCTGATCTTATTATGAGAGATTCATTTGGGTGGTGGTAGTAGTAGTAGTGGTGGTGGTGGTGATAGTGGATGGGGGGGGGGGGGGGGTCTAATCCTGTGTCCTCGCCTCATCCAGGATAATTTGGTGGGGGGGCTTTGGGCCTACTCAGATTACACATGCTGATAACGTTTTAGATTCCAGCTGCACAGGAAAAATAAATTGCTTTCCCTGCAAAGGGGGCAAGGTAAAGGACGAATAATCCCCCTCGTGGGCCGCAACCGACGTCCGATGGGGAGCGTGCAGGCACACACGGTCGTAAATAATACATTGTGATATTATATTAAAGATCGCAGGCCCTCGTGCGCTCTGTTTTTATGCAATCATCACATTTTGCACACCTTAAATGGCGTAGGCGAAAAAGTTTCATAATTTGGTGTCGCCCTTCTGTTTAACTCATTTGCTCCTAAAAATTTATGTAAAAAAAAAAATCTATTTTACACATTGCCATGCTCCCAAAAACGTATTTATATGGTTTTTTGATGCTAGCACATACAGAATGCTTTGATGCAGCCTATGAACTGAAGAGAATGCTTGAAGCAGTGGTTATTACAAAAACGGCCACCAAGTGGCAGCAGAGTATAAGAGATCAGCCAGGGCCATGTTGCAAAAAGCTGATGAAACTTAGCTATATTCTGATGCTAATTGCTGCAAAACAGAAACAGATAGAAATATACTTTTTTTTTTATCCTGGTGAAAGAGGACACTAATCTTTCTTTTGATAGCTTCCATGTTTTTTATAGCAATATTCTGTGGGCATTGCAAAATCAGTCAAAATCCAGTAAAACAGCCGGGTGCGAAGGGGGTTGCTTCAGTGAAAAAGGCTGCGAGTAAATGAGTTAAGATACCTGGTACGAATTTGGGCTCATTCCAGTCAAGTTTGTCAAAATACGAACCCTGGAACAAACCCAGCTTCAAACCAAAATGGCTGACTTCCTCTTCTATTTTGGACGTGGGTCCTGAGGCATCTTGGTGCATCTTGTCATGATAGACTTGACTGGCGAATTTACTGTCAAGAAGACGTGATATGAGATGAGATGAGATGAGAGCATCATGATCAGGAGATTGTGAGAAAAGTGAATAACGTCAGGAAACGATTATGAGAAGTAGACGTCATTACAAGAAAAGCAAATCATGAGACAATAAGAAGACAAGATTAAGAGAAAAGAGCTTCATGAGTGGACATTACGAGAAAAGTCAATTATGAGAAGACCGTTCTGAGAAAATAGCATAAGAAGACATTATTATGAGAAAATTGCATCATGCATGACGGAAAAAAAAATATCCTGAAAGAAATGATTGTGAGAAAAATCATAAGGAGACACGATTACGAGAAAAAAACACAACGCTTTTGTCATGATGTATTTTTTTCAACCGTTCTTTGCAATTGAGAGGTTGCATCAAAGCCTTCTGTATGCTCTAGCATAACAAACATTAAAAACGGATAAATACGTTTTTGGAACGCTTAAAACATTTAAAATAGAACGTATTTATATGTTTTTGGGAGCAGATGAGTTAACTTCCTGGAGCTGAGCAGCTTACGTCACTTTGAATGCGTGTCAAGTACGTTATTGTGTTTTTCCACCAGGTTGTTCCGAATCGTGCTCCGAGTGCGCGGGTGCGAGCCCGCGGGAGTGCTCGTCGTGTTCCCACCCGGCCGCCTTGCTCAACGACGGCGAGTGCGTTCCCGATTGCGGCGACGCCTTCTACAGTCAAGATGGCGTCTGTGGCGGTAAGTGTGGCTCACCCCCCTCGTCTGCACGCCCGCTACGTCCTGCTGATGGAAGCTAGCAGGCGGTTATTAGAAGACCTTGACAGCAACTTGACATCAGGATTTTGGATTCACGGCTTTCGGCATCGCACCCACGAATTAGACTGGAGTGTTGAATAAATACAAAACAAATATTTACAGAATGTGATCTATTTCTAGAAATGTAAACAAACGACAAAATGTATAAAATAAATAAAACAAAAATACAAAGACTTTGCAAAATACACACACACAAAAAAAAAAAATGTGGGCAACTTTTTCAATATTCAAATAAACAAAAAAACGGAATATATATGTTGACATTTTTTGGATATGACCGTTAACAAATGTGTTCAAATACACGTCAGAGTGCCGTTAAGTCAGCATGTGAATGCGCTGACGAGAAAACCTTCCGGATGGTAGAAAGCAGCAAACCTGAGGCTTCATTGTTAGCAGCGAAGCGCAGGCGCAAAAGCGGGTTGGCATCCCCTGTGGAGCCCATGTCGCCACCCCCCCCCACCCAAAAAAAAAAATCACATAAACGACGACGTCAGCGAAGATCCCAAAAACAAACATGTGAAAAGCAAACAGCCATTAGCTGGAAAATCTTTGTGGCGCTAATGAGGAGGCCAAATATGAATATGAATATGGATGCTTTCTATTTGGAGGATTTGGAGGCTTCTCTTGGGATGGGGGGGGGACGGGTGCTTAAACAAGTCTTTCGTGTCTTGTGCTTGGATCGCACTTAGCTAGTCAGTCCAGTTGGTGGTTTGTCATTAATAAGTGAGGGAATTTGCCAATCAGTTAACCAATTGTTATGTAGGTAAGTAGTGCAGTCGATTGATTAGTTGGGTTTGTCAAAAATAAATAAAATAGTTGCTTAGTTAGTTTGTAAGCTAACAGTTAGTTAAATAGTCAGTCCATTTATCATTCTGTCCATCAGTTATTTGGTCGTAATAGTAGTAGTAGTCAGCCAGTCAGTTATTTAGTAAATTAGCTAGCATTTCAAACAGTTTATCAGTCAAAACTAGTTTTTTAGTGTGTTAGGTTAGTCACTCAATTCGTAGGTTACAGTGGGTAGTTAGTTGCATCATTAGTTGAGTCATTAATGAGTCAGTCAATTAGGGTCAGTTGTCTTGTGAGTCAGTCAATTAGTTGGTAATGTGGGTTGTTAGTCAGTTGGGCAATATCATTGTTTTTAAATCAATCAGTTAGTTACAGTAGTCAGATGTTCAAAAAAATTTGATCAGTTGGTAAGTTAGGTAGTCAGTGAGTCAGTTGGTAAGTTAGGTAGTTGGCCAGTTGGCAATTTAGAGTTAGGTCGTACCTTAGTCAGTCACTTGCTCAGTCAGTTAGTCAGTCAGTTCAGAATTCAGGTAGTTAGTTGTTAAATTACAGTAGGAATTTGGTCAGTTGAAAAGTTAGTCACAGTTCAATCGGGCAGCCAGACATTCAGTTGGTTATTTAGTATGTTAGGTAGTTATTTGGTTGATAACTTATGGTTGATAGTTACCTAGTCAGTTAAAAAAAAAAAGAGGTAGTTTTTCATGCAGTGAGTTGGTCAGTCAACCTGTCTGTCTGTCAGTCACTTATTTATTAGTAAGTCAGTTATTAAGCAGTTAGTCTGTTGGTAAGTTGAATATTTTCTAATGTTGATGATGCAATGCTTCGAAATTCCTGTGATGCTTTGTTGTATTTGAAAACATTTCAGTTAGGTGAGGGTGAAAAGTCCGGAAAAATGCTATGCTTTGCATTCCAAACGTCACACACACTGTGAGTGTGTGTGTGCGTGTGTGTGTGCGTGTGTGCAAGCGCCCGTCCCAAAGGTCAGAGTTATCAGTCACTTGAGCGGTCGCCACCAAAATGTCACAAACTGCTGCCTGCCGGGAGGACTCTTGACCTCTTGACCTCTTGACTTTTGTCCTCCTCGGGGCCTCCGAGGCCGCGACCACTTCAACTCTCCACTCCTATTAAAACTTCAATTCCACATTTATTTTCTCACCTTTTGCTCCACGGCCCAAATGACTTTTACCAGACAGAAAACGCACTTTGGGTGACCACGGTGAGACCACGGTGAGACCACGGTGAGTGAGTGAGTGAGTGAGTGAGTGAATACGGTCGTCGGTCCGTTAGTTGGTTAGCCACGTAATCAATTATTTACTCCCCGTCTGGCACAATATGTCAATTTCATTGAGATCAACTGTTGAGTTTTGATTTCCGTCAGCCAGTCGGTTAGTTAGTCAGTTACTGTACTTTATTAGTTTAGTGGCTGGCTTCTATTTTTAACCAGTAATCACAATCTACACTCATCCTAAATGAATCAGGGAGTCGTGGACGTAATGAACAGACAAAAATTGGACATAGCAATTAATTTGTGTCTTTTCCAGAAAGCACTTTCTTGGAGTTTCCAATTAGCCAGCGTGACCTTCAGCTTGAATGAACTGCTTCCATTTTGTAGCTGCCATCTTGGTAGGGAGATTGAAGTTTGAGAAGGACGGGAAATGACCACATGCAGATAAATGACTGGCATTCCTAACGTGCTTCAACTTTCCGCACTCATCACTTGGGGGCTACCGACGCCATACGTCAATTTTGCAAAATTTGCAATTACCCTCAGCAAAAAATGAGCGACGGCTCCGCTGAAATTGATGCCGTGGAGGTGGACAATGGTCTTCGCCTTTAACGTGTGCCTTTGATGTTTTTGATGACTTTGCCAGCCTGCCACCCGTCTTGCGCCTCCTGTTTCCCCGACAAGCCCGACTGCGCGAGCTGTCCGCCGGGCGCCGTGTTGCATCGTGGGAAATGCGTGTCGGCGTGCCCCGGCCAACACTACAGCGATCACGGCAGCAGATGCAGAGGTATACATATATACATATACCGTATATATATAAATAGTCTCTTTATCGCACATTTTTCCTTATTGCGAATAAATGTTTACTCTATATACACACACACATACATACCGTATATATCCTTTTTTTCTGAATCTATTGTCGGTGTGCCTCCAGGCTGCCACAGCTCGTGTGTGTCATGCTGGGGTCCGTCGGCGTCTCAGTGCACGTCGTGCGCACAAGACCTCCTCCTCCACCAGGGGCAGTGTGTGGAGGTGTGTGGCGAGGGCCTGTACCCTCACTCCCACACCTGCCACAGTAAGTGCATACAGTATATATATATATATATATATATATATATATATATATATATATATATATATATATATCGCTTATTAGGACTTGGTATGATGTAATACGTGAGCCTGCATACTTGCAGACTGCCACCCGTCCTGCCGCCGGTGCGTGGGCCCTCTGGCCTCGGACTGCCTGCGCTGCCTCAAAGCCGCCGAGGTGCTGGTTCCGCAGTCACTTGAACCGCCGCGTGGGGTTTGTGCGGCGGCGTGTGCCGCCAACACCTTCATGGACCACCGGCGCGCTTGCACAGGTAACGTACAAACGCACGTCCAGGCTCTTTGTTAGCTGAGTCGGTCGGTCTGTTGCTCAAGCTGTCATTTATTTGGTTAGTTAGAGTTTAGTTTGTTGGTCAGTAAATGTGTCGCAGTCAGTCGGTGAGTTCATTTGAATCACTCGGTTAGTGACTCAGTGAGTCAGTTTGTTCTTTAGTTTGTCACTCAGTCAGTTGGTTAGTCAGTTAGTTGAGCAATCAGACAGCTATAGTCACTTTGGTAATCCGATCATCTGTCAACCAGTCAAATGGTAATTCAGTTAGTGGAGGACTTTTTCAGTCAGTGAGTCGGTTAGTTAATATGTCCGCCGGACAATTGGTCAGATAACTGATCCATCTGTTCGTTACTTAGTGGTCACTATTCTTCCATTCGCGGTTAAATAAGTTGTCTTACAAAATACGTATAAATTAGGGGTGTCAGGCGATTACAATTTGTAATCGCAATTAATCGCAATTAATCGCATGGCTTGTGCTGCCACCTGCTGGCCGTTTGTTTGTCTTCAACCGTTCTTTGCAGTTGAGAGGCTACACCAAAGCCTTCTGTATGCTCTTGCATAAAAAAATGTATAAATACGTCTTTGGGACACTTCAAACATTTCAAATAGAACATATTTTTACGTTTTTGGGAGCAAATGAGTTAACATGAAGTAAAGTGGTAAAAAAAACAACCTGACGGCAGTCTCCACAAATATATGCATTTATTATAAAAGGTATTACTGCAAAATTTTGACGTGGACGCGTTTGCTGCTGTGCGGCTGTAATTCCCCCAGTACAGGCTTGCCAAGTAGGGGGCGCTCATTAATCGCGTGTTTAAAAAAAAATGAGTGGCATTAAAGAAATTTAAAATGAACTAAAAATGAACACACTCATTTTGACACCCCATTAAAAGTCTTTTAATCGAGTACTCACGTCTGCGTCAGTGGAAAAGTGAGTGAGGCGGCCGTTGTTTAAGAATTGCCAGGCGAGGCTTCTCAGGCCGGTTCATCAGTTCAAAGGAAATCCTCGTGTTGAGGTGTTATGCGTTGCTCACCATCCTCATTCATGAAACGGGAGAAAATCTGGTGGGCTGCAGTGTTGTTGTCTACGACCACGCAATGTGCCAGCAGTGGTTTGTTTATAGGAAGGCAGACATTTTGAGACCTCACTTGCCGGGCGATGTCGATGCTGAAAATGGGTTTGTTTGTGAGTGTGAAATTGTTGTTTGTAATGGCCCCATTTTCAGGTGATTTTAGTGCGCAGCGCACACACGCACACAAACACACGCACGCACACACGCACACGCGGCTTCTTACTGCCAGTCTTTTCTCCGAGACATTCAGCAGGACGACAACAAAGAGGAAAAGGTTGTGATGCGTTTGCGTTGACCACTAAGTGACGGTGTGAAATTATATCCCCTTAGCAACCATCTCCGTCTTTGAGGGTCATCCAGCGTTCAGCAGCACACTTTTTTGCCAGCCAAAGTTTTTTTTTATTTTTTTTTTTTTTTATGCCCGCCTTGACTCATTGATGTTTGTTTTGTGTCTGAGCCCGGAGGAAGTCCAAAATCAATAGCAGTCTTGGAGGACTACATTGGAATGTTGCAAATCGAAAGTTTTTACCTTTTGTTGTTCACAAAAACATGTATGTTCCGTTTTTCAAAGACTCTAAATTATCTTTGATGTTTACGCAAATAAAAATACTGGGGTCACACTTTATTGACACGTATTGAAGACTAAATTGTCTTTGGTGTTCCTAAAAATTGAAAAAAAAAAAAAAGTTTACTAGCTAAATTGTCTTGGATATTTACAGAAAAACATGTTGAGTCAAAAAGCCAAACAAATTTGTAATTCGCAAACACACACATTCAAAGACTCCAAAATGTCTTTGATGTCTTTGAGAACATAACAACAGACTTTAAATGGATGTTTATTGATATGTTTGTTGGGTTTGACGAAGATTCTGAAAGACATTTGTTAGGCTCATTAAAGACTAAATTGTCTCAGTCGTTTAATTGTGTAAATTAAAACATGTAAGCTAGGTTTATGGAATACTAAAATGTCTTTGATATTTACAAAAACAAGTCTGTAACGTTTGTTTGACATATTCTGTCCTTTTAGATTATTGAAGGAAAATTGTCTTAAGCGTTGATTATTATCATTAAAAAACACGCTTATCTTTATTATTCCATCAAACGAATAGTTGTGGCGTATGTGTGGGTGTTTTGTTTGTCACGGCTTTCTTTCTGGCAGCGAGCGGGGCCGTGTGCCGCGGGAATAATTGCAAATCGATGGCTAGCATTTGGCTTTGTTCGCCTTCATTCGTCTCGGTGACCTCGCGGGGCAAAAGCGCTGCCAGCGGGGCCTCAAATTCAATTGTTGTTGTTTGTGGAAGAGCATAAAAGTCCTTCACATGTGATGGAGGGAGGCCAAAATTCACAAATGATGGCCTTCATCTTTGCTCGCACGTCATTCGTTCACAAAAACATTCTATTTTAAATATTGTCATGGTGCCAAAAACGTATTTATACGTTTTTTTTTAATGTTTTTTGATACTAGAGCATACAGAAGGCTTTGATACAGCCTCTGACCTGAAGAGGTTGCTTAAAGCAATGGTAGTTATTAAAAAAAAATGGCCAGCAGGTGGCAGCAGAGTATAAGAGATCAACCGGGCCAATGTTGAAAAAAAGCTGATTTACCCACAATTTAAACAGATTTGTGAGTAATGATAAAACTTAGCTATATTCTAATGCTAATTGCTGCAAAATGGAAACAGATATAAGAATTCTTTCTTTTGGTGGGTTCCATGTTTTTATAGCAATGCAAGTTCAGATGAAAACATGGATTTGGACTGAATTGTTTGGTCTTTATAGAAACGTACGTTAATTAATTGAGGCGTAAATGATGGCTAATTGAAGATTTGAAATTGCCTTTGATGTTTACCACAAAAACAAAAAACATGTTAGGGTCATTAAAGACTGAATAATCTTTGATGTTTATGAAAACCCGTAGGTTGGATTTGGCCAAGACTCGGAAATGTCATTTATGGTTACAAAAACTTTGAATAGGTTCATGTAATTGCCTTTGATGCTTAAAAAAAATATATTAATGTCATCCAAGACAAAAACATTGA
Organism: Vanacampus margaritifer; assembly: GCF_051991255.1. Lineage (NCBI taxonomy): Eukaryota > Metazoa > Chordata > Actinopteri > Syngnathiformes > Syngnathidae > Vanacampus > Vanacampus margaritifer. The sequence goes on from NC_135434.1 coordinate 1,285,099, forward strand.
CGGGCTGTCTTTGATGTTTGCTATTAATTTGTTTGATTTATAGAGTTGTGCGTATTGCCGTGCGTGCGTCACGTCCTCCTCCACTGCCCTGAAGCGATGTACATAGATGGCGCCTTGAACACGCACACCAGACTGTCAGACTCCAACATTTACACTTATGTACACTCGTATACACACAACGCACACACACACACACACGCGCAGGTATACACACACAGAGCTGGAGATGATAAATTGCCAGAGAACGGAAAATCCAGATTACAAGTCACACTCGTCTCCTGCCATAGACAAAGAAATGCACGTTTGTCTTAATTATTGCTAACACACACACACACACACACACACACACACACACACGTCTTTGTTGTTCAGAAAATGTACACTACGGTCGCTGAAGACAAAATTACCTTTGATGTTTACAAAAACACTTTGAATACTTTGCTTCCAAAAACACATACAGTGGAAGACTTTTAATCTTCTTTGACGTTTACCAAAAAAAACCACATCTTTTTAATTGACTTATCTTTGTGTTAATATGTTAGGTTTACCAAAACTGCAGGATTCTTTTCTTTTTCTTGTAGACGTCCGTATGTCTTTGATGTTTACAAAATGTTAAATTCAAGGAAGGCGAAATTGTCTTTGATTTTGACAAAAATAAACTGAATTTTTAGAAGACTAGCTTGTCTTTGATGAGTACAAAATAGCAGTTTCATTGAAAGTGTATTTGTCTTAGTTCTTTCTGAAAACATGCCTGCTCGTTTCACTGAAGACGGAATTGTCTTTGATATTTACAAAACATTTGTTTCAGTCACTAACTTGTCTTTGATGTTTACAACAGGATTCACTTCAAGTGGCATATCACGTTTACCAAACATCTGTTCGTTTGACGACTAAATTAGCTTTAATGTTTACATAAATATCGGCTAAGTTGAAGGCTAACTTGGCTTCGATGTTGACAAAATGTCCATTTAGTGCATGGAAGACCAAATTGTCTCCGATGTTTTCAAAAGCATCGACTTTTTGGAAGACTTACTTGTGGTTGATATTCCAGAGAAACCTGCACTAAATGTTTCATCGCGAGTTGGTCTCTCCTCTGCGGCTGAAAAAGTATAAATCAGCGCCGCCCGCCTCGATACGGAACTCAATGCATCATTGCGATCGTTGCGGCAAAATCAGCCTCATCGACTGGCAAAATTTGTCCCGAATCAGCAGAAAAGTGAGTAATGAAGCTGATTGTGTGCAAGAGGCTGAGCTTGATAATGTAGTGCGTCAAGCCAGGGGATGCTCATATTAATCAATGCGCGCTGCAACTTTACTGCGAGACGAGAGCGCACCGAGGAATCAAAAGCTCGTGCTTGACATCTGGAAATGTTCCATTTAATACAGCAATCCAAGAAAAGACAAATGGTTTGCTTTGCATTTCTGGAAGCTTTCGTTTCAAGGAACACAGCCAATGCTGGCTTGGTTCTATCCAGCGCATCGGATGGAAGATTTGACCCAAGATTTAATCAATACGAATCAAATCCTGAGTCTAATTTTCAACCCAATCTGCTTGGTCAAAATAATGAATCCAACCTGCCAATGTATCCAAGTGTGACCGACGATGCTATTTGATGGAACAAAAATTCATGTGTCTTTTTATTTTATTTTTATTTTTTTAACAAAACACATTGCGGACGACTAAACTGCGGGCAACTAAACTATATGTTAGTCGATGCATGTAGAAATCGACATTAGTTTTATGGAAGGCTTTAAGTGTCTTTGATGTTTACAGAAATGTGAGTCGGGTTCAGTGAAGACTAACTTGTCTTTGATTGTGTTTGATTGTGTTTGTTTACAAAAAAAAAATACATCAGGTTCACTGAAATCAATTGTCTGTTTACAAAAATGTTTCATACAAAATGTACATTGAAGAACCTTAAAAGTGTATTTGATTTTTTTCACTCCAATGTATGTCAGGTTTGTTAATAACACTTTCTTTTCTGTCTTTGATGTTTGCAAAATGTAAATGAGGTTAATTGAAGACCGAATTGTCTGTTTACAAGAATGGGTGGTGATTAATTGAAGACTAAATTCTCTGTATCACATTACATCAAATGAGGACTTGATGTTTACAAAAAAGTTGCTTCTTTGATCTTAAAAATGTGGATTATGTAGAATGGTGACACTAAAGTGTCTTTAATCTTTACAATATAGCATCATTGTCAGAGGTGGCAAATGCAGGTCCAGAAAGTAATAACCCTGCCGCAGTTTGGCCTTAGCCCTGATGCTAGCTAGCTAGCAGGTAAACAAGCACCATGGGAGTTAGCTAGGAAGCTAGCTAGCTATCGCCTGAAAGTAAAAACCCTGCCACAGTTTGGCTTCAACCCCTGATGCTACCAAGCTAGCTAGTTAGCTAGCTCCCTAGCAGGTAAACGAGCACCATGGGAGCTAGCTAGCACCTGGGGCTAAAGCCAAACTGTGGCAGGGTTTTTACTTTCCGGACTTGGGTTTACCATCTCTGGTCATTGTCGACTAAATTGTCTGTGATGTTTACACAAAAATGTATGGTTTGTTGAAAACTAACTTTTCTGATGTCATGTAGAAATATCGACATTGATATTTATGAAAACACGTAAGTTAGTTTTTTTTTTTAATCTTCTTCTTCTTACAGAATGTCACGCGTCCTGTGGGCACTGCACAGGACCGTCTGCGGACAACTGCACGTCCTGTCCTTCGTCGTCCATCCTACACGAGGGACAATGCGTGCACGCGTGCCCGCTTGGATTCTTCGTACAGGACGGCCAGTGTCAAGGTCATTAGGCTTTCAAATGACACTTTCGAACCAGGGTTAGGCTTTTTTAAGAGGCTCAGGCTTTCAATTTAGAGGCCGAAGCCACAAATAGGGTTTCGATTAGGGCTTATTGTTGATCTGAAAAAAAAAACAAGATAAAGAAGAAAGCTAAATGTTCGCCTGACACTCCCAAACGGACTTTGGCCAAAGACCAAAAAGAATCCGATTGTTTGGACAGCAAAGTAAATGACCCGCCGCGCTTTCATTGTAAACTTCTGCTCTTGTTGACCTGAACAAATACTAAATCAATTTTGATTATTTGCTAGTTAGTGTTAGTTAAGGTTTCAAATTTGGTGTTAAACTCAGTGGTGAGATTTACAAGATTTGGGATTTTAATCTTGGTTTGGGGATTATTAAAGTTAAGGCTTTGGATTTGTCAATCTTCGGGTTTTCGAGCTTGTATTAGTGTTTAGTGTCAAGAGTTAGGGTTTCCATTTAAAGGTTGAAGATCATGTTAGGGTTAGAAATGAGGGTTTCCTAAGGTTTTATCTTAGAGTTTCCTGCTTATTTTAAGGTTTCAAAATTAAGGTTTCAGCAAGGACTACTGTTTGAAGCCTTGGATAGGGTTTCAAAGGATTAGGGTTGGGACCCAAGTTCAGTGTTGTAAATCAGAGTATAAAACCAGGATTAATGTTGTAAATCAGGGTTTTAAAACTGGGTTAGGGGTTCAACGTGAGGTTAAATCAGGATTTGATGTTTTCTTCCCCGGGTTCCTGAACTCCACCAGCCTGCCACCCGTCCTGCCAGACATGCACGGGCGCCTCCCAGGCCGACTGCACCTCGTGCCCTCCGCTGGCTGAGCTTCGAGCGGGCCACTGCCGGACCAGCTGCCAGGAGGGCCGCTTCCTACACGCCTCCACTGCCCAGTGCCTCGGTAAGATCGTTGTCTTTAAGTGTACCGCTAAGACTGCTATCTAAATGCTAATGCTAACATTTAATGGGAAATGTCACACAGTGCTTACAAATAGCATCTACTGTGTGTGGCAGGCTCGCAACGCTTATATACTTGAACAATACGTCAACAGATAATATAATACTCGCGTATATTCTTTATCCTCTGTGAAGATGGATTAAAATGATTGAAGCTTGCTGTGTCTAAGTATGTATTTGGGCAAGATTATCGATGCATATTGTGAGATTATGTGTTGGTTCGGTGGAAAAAAATGGGATTTGTTTACTGTAAACACAAACAGGGATTGTTTGTACAAGATTTTCTCCAAATGATAAAGAACTCTAAAGTGTGCAGAGAATGCGATTTTCCGTATGCGCTCCCTCTTACGTGCTCCAGCGGCAGCATTTTCAACCACTTAGCGATGTTTGAGACGACTCCTATTGTCAGAATGAGCATACTTTTAGCACCTTTGAAAACAATCATGTAATAAATGAAATGGAAATGAAAATGCCGCATTAGCGCTTCCTCCTCCTCCTGCTGCTGTTGTTGTTTTCATCCTCACTGGGTGAAAAAAATGACTTTTTAACTATCAGGACTGCTTGCTGAAGATGAAAAACAATCTGAGGAGAATCAGGACGGTGGTGGTGGGCGGTGAGCGGGTCGCAGACTTTTAATGACACTTTCTGATGACACGCGTTGTTCTGGCCGGGTTAAGCGATGCGCCTGCGCAGATTTACGGACGCGCGCTGGCGTCGGGAGATCGCGCCCAGGGTCAAGTGCAGCCAAAGTGTTGCTTAATAAAAGATGCCTTGTGGGGTCATAAAAGTATAGCAGCCATTATTCCGCCGCCACCTTCACACTCCAGTGGCACGAACGCACACACACGCACTCCATTATCCTCTCGTCACATTGTGGTTTATTTTCAACGCAGCAGTTTGTGTTAATTATCCCGCTTGTTTTTCCTTCTCAATTTACACAAACGTCGAATCTATCTATAGATGGCTAACTAGCTACTGTAATTTATAACGCTAACCTTTCAAAACGTAATTTGAAAGCTATCTTGCTAGCTAGCGCGCTATCCATCTTGCTAGCTAATTCAAAAGCTATTTGAAAGTAGCAAATTAGCTTTCAGTTTGGGTTTTGAAAGGTTACAAATCAGTTACGGTTGAAAACTAGAGTTAAGGTTTGAAATTAGAGATTAAAGACAGATTTACAGTTTAATATAAAGTGAAAAGACAGTGTTGGATTTTAGAAATATGATTTCAAGCTAGGGTTAGTATTTTACATTCATGTTTCCTGACAAGATTGTGGTTTCAAAATAGGGTGTGAAACTTGCGTTATGGTTTCAAATTGGAATTTGAAGACAAGGTTGGGGTTTGAAACTAGGGTTAGGCTTAATTTAGGGATTTAAAGGAGGACTGGGGTTTTAAATAAACGTTCAAGATAAGGATTACGGTTTCAAATTAGGGTGTGCAATTTAGGGTAATGGTTTGAATTGGGTTTTGAAGACCAGGTTGGTGTTTGAAACTAGGTTTAGACTTAAATTAGGGGTTCAAAGGGGGTTTAGGGTTTCAAAGTAAGGTTCATGGTAAGGATGAGGGTTTGAAATTTGGGTTTGGGATTCAAATTAGGTTAAGGCATTAAATTCAGGTGGAAAGACAGTTTGAAGCAAGGGTTAGAGTTTTAAATTAAGGTTAAAGGTTTCACATTAAAGTTTCGAGATAGGATTGGGGTTTAAAATTGTATTTTGAAACTTTGGTTTGGCATTCAAAGAGTTTGGACCTTTAATCTACTTCATGCTAAAAACAGTTGGGTCAAAAAATAACCCAATTTGGGTCAAAAAAAGAAACAATCAGCTACTTGATTCCTTTTCAGGAAACTTTCTATTTATATATTGTATCTTTTATTTGTTTAGCTTTGTTTTGTGTTTTTAAGATAAGGTTAACGTTTCAGATTGGTAGGGTTAAAAATTCTGGTTTTAAAACACTGTTGCAGTTTGAAACATGGCTTTTATGATCAGGTTAGGTTTTTTCAAATGAGGTTTTGAAGCCAAGGTTAATCAGGTTTGACTTGGTGACACTCACCTGGACTCACCTGGACTGCTGTGATTGGTGGGTTTTTGTCAGAGTGCAGCCCCGAATGCCAGCGGTGCACGGCCGACCTCCAGACGGGCGTCGGCAGCGTTTGCCTGTGGTGCAAAGGACCCGACGCTGGCGCCTTGTTGCTAGGCGACCACTGCGTCCCCCGCTGTCCAACGGACCACTACGGCTGGCACGGAGCCTGCATGCGTAAGAACCTTCACGTTATTCTAAAAGTTGGATTTTCTTCTCAAAACAATGTGACATCATCGTCAGAAGAAATATGGGGAGAAAAAAAAAATCTGTCTTTCTTCGAGGAAGATGCTTTTTTCTCAAGAAAATATGACTAAACTGGTGGGGGGAAATATGACTGTTTTTAAAATATGTTTGCCTTTATTTTCATCCTTGTGTATGAATCCCATTTTGTTTTAACAGGATGCCACCAGTCATGTGAGGCATGCAGTGGGGCGGGGCCTCTTGCCTGTACTTCCTGTCACGCCCCTGGCGTTCTGCTGCCTTCCGGGGAGTGCGCCCCCCGGTGTCCGCTGGGTTACTATGACAACAGCCGCAGGGTCTGCGAAGGTCAGTCCAAACAATCTGTCTGACCCATCGGGGGCTCGTCCCCGTAATTAGACCAGTTTGTGCCCGTTTGTCCCTTATGGGCCACCATGCGTTCCCTTTTGCACAAGTAATAGATTAAAAATGATATGCAGGAATTTCTGACACATGACAACGATGTCCTGTTTGCCTTGGGGAAAAAAATTGATTTAATTTTCGTAACGTTATTTGCGTTTCTTGAAAACATTTAACTTTTTATCCTCAAAGACACAACATTGTCTGGTGAGAAAAAAAACGGACTTTATTCTCATAAAATGAAATAAAAAAATCCATAAAAAAGTGAATCCTATATTTGGATTGCTCCTTGTTCCACAAATTTGCACCTGTTTTCTTGATAAAAATTAATGTTATTTTCGTAAGATTAAAGCATTTTCTCTAAAATATTCAATTTTCTTCTCATAAGATTAATATTACTTGCTTTCTCTGAAATCCACAATTTTATCCTCATAAAATTATTACAAATTTCAAAAAACAAATACAAGATCATTTTCGGAACATACTGTGATATTTGACATTTAAAATATTTTACTCTCAAAAGATATTTAAATTTTTTTTAAAAAACATTCTAATCCCTCCAAAAATATGAGTTTATTCTTGTAAAATTACTCCTCTTTTTTTTTTTTCAATAAAGTGAACTTTATTCTCAGAAAACAACATATTTGTAGTTTTTATTGTGCTTTTATTTTTTATTGTGAGATTTAAGATCTTTTTTCATCTTCTGTTTTTACGTGCCAGCGTGCGAGCAGCAGTGCCTGACGTGCGAGGGGCGGGACGCTTGCACTTCCTGCCGCGACCCCGCCAGGGTGCTGCTGTTCGGCGAGTGCCAGTACGAAAGCTGCGCCCAGCAGTACTACCTCAACGCCACAACGCGCACCTGCACAGGTAACTTTGACCGGTGGCAAACCTTTCGCTAAACTTCCCATTTAAAGCTCAAAGAACAATAGCCAAATTTCAAATCATCACTGAAATACTCCATTGAATGTTTGTATTATTTTTTTTTAACTGGCAAACATATTGGAACGAAAGTGTGTATCTTTTGTGTGTGACCCAAACGTGATTGCGCAGAGTGCGACTGGAGCTGCAACGCGTGCCGCGGGCCGCTGCGCACCGACTGCCTGCAGTGCATGGACGGCTACGTGCTGCGGGACGGCGTCTGCGCCCACGGCTGCCCGCCGGGATCCTACCGGGATGGAGACGGATGCCTCGGTCAGTTGGCACGCGCGCCGACCGCATCCGTCATCATCTGTGCTTTGCCAGCTTCACAAATAAAGCAAATGTCGCCAGGATAACGTCTAAGTATGAGTTCAGTCTCATTTAAGGTTCGGTTGAGAATTGCGTTTTTGGAAAGACGCTGAAGTTGCCAACAAAATACTGCGACGTCTCACAAGAACGCCGCCAGCCAACGTGGTTGGCAATCTCCCCTTTTTATTTCTCTAGTAGTCGCTTGTTGGCGCAGAAACTAAACCGGAAACTAAGAAACTAAATGGCGAGCCGAATTAGCACACGAGCTAACAACAACACTTAGCAATGAGTCCCTTCTCCCCCGCGAGACATGCGATGCATTCACTAAACACTCGGACACCGGAAGGCACAAAACCGAATGTGCAACACAGGAACACTTTTGTGATCTCAAAAATCTAAAGAAAAATAACATTTCAAGCATAGTAAGACGTTATTCTGACCAAATGTGAACAAGTTCTCGTAAGATACTTTTCTATTAAATAAATAATGTTGCAAAATTACTGATATTTTTTCCTGTGAAAAGTACGACTGCGAAAAGACCTTGAAAAAAAATGGAATTTATTTTTTTATTCTTAGATGATTAGGTTTTCTCCCCTAAAAAAAAAATCTGATTTCTCCTTTTAAAACATTACAATACATTTTAAATATGATTCCTAACTTATTTTTTCAACTTCAATTTTTTATGAGCACAAATAATGAACCAAACAGAAAACAAAATAAGTGAAAGATGACTAATTAATGTATTTTTGGAGGGTAGAAAAAAATAACCGTTAATCGTTAAATTTTTGCATATTTATTTATCTTTGCAAAACAGAAGTTTATTGTTATGACGGTTTTCTTTTAATGTTTGTAGTGAGGGGCATAAAGACAACAAAAAGTCAAAGCGGCAGAACAAATGTCTATGAATGATTTTGGTTATTTTTGCCGATTTTTGGAGGTCGGCACGGTTGTTCCTTCCCGCCACGCGATGACGCTCGAATGCCGCGTTCCATTTCCAGACTGCGACGACGCCTGCGTGGAGTGCGGCGGTCCCGGTCGGTGTCTGCGATGCCAGCCCCCCCACGCCACGCTGCGCGGTCAATGCGTGCTGCAGTGCGGCAGGAACTACTTCCTGGATGCCGACGCAAACTCCTGCCAACGTAAGAGCTTCCCCCGCAACAAGACGCCATTTTGAAATGATTGACCTTTGGGTTTTCAGCGTGCTCCAGCGACTGCGCGCTGTGCGACGGAGTCGGACGTTGCCGAGCTTGCGGGCCGCAGAGTTACCTGATGGAGGGATACTGCACCCCCGACTGCGGACATGGTTACTACGCCCATCAAAAAAGTCGAACCTGCCACGGTAACAGCACTTTTACATCAAGCCTTTGCTTCCATAAACTTATTCAGTTCATCTTGTACACTTTTTTTGTGGGTCTACTTGTGATCAACTTGCCTACCAGATTTTATGTTAAGTCAAATGGGTTTTGGGGGCTGACTTTTCCATTTTTGGTGGAGTCCGTCTTTAAAGGGCAAATCAAAATGGTTGATTTTTTGTGTGTGTATGTCCTTTCCAAGGCTTCTTGAGACATTTTTGTGGGCTTACTCTAGACGGACGTTCAAATTTTATGTTGCCAAGTATTTCACAGCCTGAATTTTCAAAATCTCACGGGAGAGAATACCCAAGGAACTTCCAACCAAAATGGCGGCCTCCCTGTAGCTTTTACACTATGTGTTCTTGAGACTTTTTTTGTGAGTCTACTCATGATGAATATGCCAACCAAATTTGATTTGATTTTGTCAAACAGGCTTCCGGTGATGAATTTTCACAAACTTTCAGAGGAATTGTTTTTGTAAACTGGAAATGACCCTAAAATGGAAGATTTGAACCAAAATGGCAGGCTTTGTGTTTATTTAAGGCTCGGCTTCTTGAGACTTTTTTGCAGGTTTACTCATAATAGACAAGCCTACCAAATGTTATGTTACTAAGTGAAACGCACTTTGGGGGCTGAATTTTCAAAAACTCTCTTGGTGGAATGTGTCTTTGAAGGACTCCTGGAAATGGACTAAATGACTAAAATGCTGTCTTTACACAAAAATGGCCGACTCCAATTTTTTATTTATTTTTGTCTTATATTCTTGAGACTTTTTTGTACTACTCATGATAGAGTACACTTTATGTTGCTAAGTCAAACAGGCTACATTTTAAAAATGTTGCCAGGAGTATTTCGATTTATAGACCGGAAATGACCATCAACCAGATGATTTGATCCAAAGTAGCAGAGTTGTTGTGTATTTTTGGACACGGTTTCTTGAGACTTTTTTGTGGGTCTATTCATGATAGACAAGCCTACCAAATGTTATGTTACTAAGTGAAACGCACTTTGGGGGCTGAATTTTCAAAAACTCTCTTGGTGGAATGTGTCTTTGAAGGACTCCTGGAAATGGACTAAATGACTAAAATGCTGTCTTTAAACAAAAATGGCCGACTCCAATTTTTTATTTATTTTTGTTTTATATTCTTGAGACTTTTTTGTACTACTCATGATAGAGTACATTTTATGTTGCTAAGTCAAACAGGCTTCGGGGGCTACATTTTAAAAATGTAGTATTTCGATTTATAGACCGGAAATGACCATCAACCAGATGATTTGATCCAAAGTAGCAGAGTTGTTGTGTATTTTTGGACACGGTTTCTTGAGACTTTTTTGTGGGTCTATTCATGATAGACAAGCCTACCAAATGTTATGTTGCTGAGTGACACACACTTCCGGGGCTGAATTTTCAACACCAGATACATTGTCAGTCATGTAATGTCATGTAAAAGGAGAATATTTCCATCAACAAACACTCCTCTTCTGATGAAAGAAAGAAAGAAAGAAAGAAAGGAAGAAAGAAAGAAAGGAAGAAAGGAAAGTCTCCTGTGTTTTTAAGCTGATGTGTTATTTAAAGGCCGCAGGCTGACAAATTTTCACCATTCCCTGAGCAGACAGTGAAAGATTGTATATTTCTCCGGCAGAATTACGTTGCGTAACATGTCATAAATCATCCCACAAACGAAGTTCCCCGTGGCTTCCCGCAGCCTTTAAGGTAAAACATTGCAAAGACAAAAGTAGCGGGGAAAAATGACATCACTCCTACTTGATGCTGCTATGATTTTATCTTCCGTTGTCTTCTGCGAGTGCCTGAAATTTGTTGGGACTTTACAGTAATTCACTCGATGGCAAATCATTAGTTAGTCATGATGCAGCGTATGCAAATTTAATCAAGACGCCATCATAAATTACTCAGACGACCTCAACACGTCACATGAAAAAAGAAATAAAAAGGTTGACGGACAGGTTAGCTCAGGCGTGCGGTGTGCGCGTGGCGTCAAATAATCAAGCAATGTCACTGTCAGCAAGAAAAACAAATTGCGCATCACCTCGCTCGTAAAACCTGAACGACGGGGAGTGCGGCGGGAATATTTCGTCGCCGCCCACCCCAAATAATCAATTAAAAAAATGCTCAATCTATAGCTATTAAAGACACGTCGCGCTGAGGACGCCACCGAATGAATTCCCCGCCATTGTCATTTCGTGGAATAAATCAAAAGTATTGATTGGCTGAGAGAGTACAAATTAAAGAGCAACATTCGGAGGCTGCTGCGTTAGCGTCTGCCGCCGCTCGTCGCTGGTTTCAAGAGCGCGCAACTTCCTCTCACGGGAATGCGGATGACTGTCAATGATGTTCAAATCTTACTTGAAGTCAGCTGTTAAATGTTTGTTTTTTTTAATCTACAAGAAATATAATATATATATATATATATCATATATAAAGCAGACCCACAAAAAAATTCTCAATAAGTCATTCCCGAAAAGACACATGATGTTTGTTATTTTGGTTCAAATCATCCATTCTAGGGTGATTTCCAGGGAGACAAACTCCTACAGAGCACCATGGGACACTTTCACGTGGCTACATGAATTTTGGTTGGTGTCTTCATCATAATTGGACTAAAAAAAAAAAGTCTTAAGAAGCCATACCTGAGAAGACGCTAGAAATCTGACATTTTGGTTTGAAGAAGACAATTAAGATTGATTTTCAGCCTCCAAGAGTGTTTTTAAAAATTCCATTTCGCTTTAGGAAGTTTAGTCGGCTTGTGCATCAAGGGTAGACCCACCAAAAAGTCTCAAGAAGCCGGTACCGGAAGACTGCCAATTGGTTTTGGAGCTGATATTTTAGGGAAATTTCCGGCGGGACCTCCAGGGAGTTTTTGACAATTCAGCCCATTAAGTCAGTTTCACAAATTTGCTAGGCATGTCTATTATGAGTAGATCCACCAAAAATTCTGATAGCAGCTATGCCGGAAAAGGTACCAGAAAACTGCCAATTGGTTTTCAAGCTACTAATTTTGGGTTATTTTTCGCCAAGAGATTTTTTTTTCTTAATTCAGTCCCTGAAGTGCGTTTCACTTAGTAACATAAAATTTGGTAGGCATATCTATCATGAGTAGACCCACCAAAAAGTCTCAATAAGTCAAGCACAGAAAGACACACAAAGTCTGCCATTTTGTTCCAATCATCCATTTTTGTGTTAATTCTAGTATTCTGCAAAAACAAACATTCCAGGAAAGTTTTGGAAAATTCCCCCCCAAAATACTGTTTGACTTAGCAATATGAATTTTGGCAGGTATTTATGGAGACCCACAAAAAAAGTATATTTTTGCTTTGCTTTCATCTTCAAGGCTGTTTCAACAATAAACTCTCAATCTTCAGAGATTTTGAATATTCAGCCCCGATAGCCAGTTTCACTTAGCGACGTGAAATTTGGTAGGCTGGTGTATCATAAATTGACCCACAAAAAAGTCTCAAGAAGCCATGCCTGAAAACGTACAGCAAATCAGCCATCCTTCGAAAACAATCTACTCCTAAAATTTGGGTCCGATTGCTAGTAGATTTGAATCACGTGTGAGTTGGTGCTAATAATAACTGTTAAAATGATCCAACAATTGTAGAAATAAATGCTTAATATGGCATCTATGTTTCAGCAAACATCAGCCCCCCCACACTCCACATCAACGGTTCCCTACAGGTTCCTCTCGGTGGTTCGGCGCCGCTGAACCCGACTCTGGTGCAAGTGAACGATCCCGACAGCCCGCCGGAGGGTCTCGTCATCCGGCTGGTCCGGCGACCCACCAACGGCCATCTGGTCGTCTTCCGAGGGGGGCGGGAGGACCAGGAGGAGGAGGCGGGGCAACAAGAGCTGCGCGAGCGAGACGCCTTCACGTGGGCCCAGTTGGCGAGCGGTCGAGTGCGTTTCCAACACCACAAGGACAAAGCGAGGTGAGGCCAACCGTGCTCAACTTTCCAAAGCTCATTAGGACCGGAAGATTCTTCTTTTTATTTTTCCATCACGACAACTGATAAATTCTTCATCACTGTGACTGGTGAAGTCATGTTTTTTAAACCAATGATGAATTCTTCATCACTACAACTGGTGAATTCATGTTTTTTTTTTTCTTCCTCACTTGAACCAGTAAGTTTGTTTATATCCTCCACCGTCACTAGAACTGGCAAAATTGTGAATTTTCCTCATCACTAGAACTGGAAAATCAATTCCCCTATTGATTTGTGGGGGGGGAAAGTATTGAATTGACCATATTTGAACAAATTTCGATTTTTTTTTCTCCCAAACCCAGAACAGGTGAATTAATGTCATTTCTTCCTGACGTACTTAAATGTGTACTTTCCTTCTCACTAATTGGCCAAATCTTGTTTTTTTTTCTCTTCCTCACTTGAACTAGTACATTTTCATGTATTTTTTTTTTCATCCTCTGCAGGGCGAGCGAATTCACTTTGCAAGTGGCCGACCCTCAGCTGGCCTCTCAAGCGGAAACGATTCAAGTTCAAGCACTCTCAATGCAGGTAAGACACACACACACACACACACACACATTTAGTTTATCTTGTTGCTGTTGTGAAGCATGAAAAAATAAAATTCCCATTAGGAACTAGAAAATGCCATTTCTGGAGAGTGTGAAGGCAATAAGGCTGAATGAAAACCTGTGGGAGGATTTGGAATGATATAAGATGACCTGGAATGAGCTGAACATGCTAAAAGTGGAATGGTTTGAATTCATACAGAAATCTAGAATCAGTTGAAGGAAGAAAAATAGCACAAAAATAAAATCCTGGGTGTAGCGAGCTCATCCCTAAAGTGAAAGGAATAAGTTAAATGTTTTGAATGTTACTTTGAAATGATGTAAATGTGTCATCTGCCATTGGAAATGGATGGGGAATAGTAGTGTACAAAATTGGGAATTATGGGTAAGGTGTGAATATTTGGAATCAAATAAATGGATCCAATCATATATTGTGAATATTTATGTATGGCTTCTCCCTTCTTTTTTCTTTTGCATACTGTACACCACAAAGATGGTTCTTGCTTTACAGTATTTCAACCACACAATTCAAGTCGACTTCTCCAATTGGAAGTCTTTTCCATGAGTGTGTGTTTACCCTCAGCGGAGGTTTGCGAGCGCTTCTTGCGCCCCACATCACAAACGCTGATGCAACCTTCACTCTCCAGTGGAGGAAGCTTATCCGCCGTCTTTCTATTGATATTTTCAGCACAAGAAGAAAAAAAGTCAACGTGTTGGCTTGGCATGTAAATGCGGGCCGGCCAGTTCGAGGATGCGAATGGGCTCGTGTAATGAGGGTCAACTTTTTATAGAAAGTTCCTTGGGCCGTAGCCAAGATTTATATGTATGCAGAAATGAAAATAAAAGACGCAACACAACAAGAAAGCTGAGAAAGAAGAAAGACTCGATTTGAATCTCCATCGGAAACTTTGCCGGCAGCCATTTTAGTGTGTCAAGGAATAAAAAGATCTGTGAATCTGATAAGCTAGCAACAGTCTTTGGCTTTAGCCCCTGGTGCTAGCTAGCTAGCTAGCTAGCTCCCTAGCAGGTAAACAAGCACCATGGAAGCTAGCTAGCTATCTAGCTAGTACTTTATAATAACTCAGTACTCAGTACTCCTAACTTTTTATTTATGTGTAAACAAATGAATAACGCGCCACATGCAAATGAAAACAAGTTTGAAGATAACACCCAGTGGCAAGATAGTGTAATAATACACAAACAATTTGACATTTTTTGAGAAAATGAACTGCCCCCCCCCCACCCACCGCCCATTATTAATCAAAAAACCAGCATCCAAGTATTTCTATATAGAACATGAGAATTGCAAACTGAGCACACAACATAACATAGAACCGTGCATTCGAACAAGACAAAAGGAAAAGAAAAGAAAACATAAAAGAGGTCTAATCAGACAAAAAATTCTTGAAATGATCAAATACCAGCGAGGCTTGCTTTTGTTTTATACCTCCTCAATGTCCTTTTAAAACGTTCGTTTACCTTAAAGAATAAATCATTTATATGATTTGAGGACGAACACGCACAGAATATGTTAAGTACGTCGGAGTTGTGTTGTTTGTATTAAAAATGTCTACATGTTTTGTATCCTGTTTTGTTTAAATGAACTAAATATTTAATTTATAAAGTTGATTTTTTTTTTTTTTAAAGCTCGAAGTCACGTGTCTGCCCGGCGTCTGCAGCCAAACTCTTATGGGAGCGGCACAAAATGGATTCTCGTATTATTTGTGAACAAATAAATACCGCGAGAACTCAGCTAGCTTGCGTGCGTCCTTATTAGCAGTGTGTCGTCGTGGTAACCACAAAGTGCACCAAATGAATCAGTCGTCCTGCAGCGCATTCAAAGAGCTCACAGCTTGAAAGCGAAAGAAAAACAAACATCCCGGGAAGCCGGCAGCTCGCGCAGGAAGGATTTTGCCCCCCCCCACGAGGCCCGATGACGGCTCTTTCCCAAACGTCAAGCCCTCCCTCCTCCCTCCCTCACTTTACCTGCAAGCTCTGCAAGACAAGGTCGAGCCTCCTGCATTGAGTGTTTGTTTGCCTCGGGAGGAGATTTACTTGTTTGCCTTTTTCCGAGTCGGCGCACACACACACACACACATTGACACACGCTTTGTTTTGCTGCAGTGAGAAGACAAGTTGAGATTTGGGTGGTCGCCCGAGGGGCTCGCTTGTCTGTCTGCTGGAGATAATTGCTCCAAAGTGAAGAAATTTGTCACCGGACCTTCACTCTGTTCCAGCTTTCTTTAGTGGCTCAGTCAGACGGCATTTATGTGTGTGTGTGTGTGTGTGTGTGTTTGTGTGTGATCATCGTCCTCTGTGGCGCCAGCTTGTTGTTCTCTGCGTGAACCTTTTGCTCAAGCTGTCATCACCGCCACCCGCTGGAGCTCAGCCAGGATTTAAGAGACATTTACACCACAGTGGAAATGACTTGGGAACGGCAGGGAAAGCGCTCGCAAATCAGCAGGAAAAATACGCAGAAACACTCGGAATCAAGCATCGGGAAGGGAAAATGACAATAAAAAAAAATACTGGGCGACATCAGGAAAATGACTAAGATACATGAAGGGAAATTAGGGGTAACACCAGGATAAAAAAAATAAATAAATATCTATATATATATATATATATATATATATATATGCTATAAATTAGGGGTGTCCAAATTAGTGCATTAATTTGAAGTTAATTTGAACTTTCTTTAACGCTACTATTTTTTTTTTATGCATGATTAACGAGCGCTAACCCTAACCATAACCCTTGTCAGATAAACCAGATAATAAAGGAATCTGCCGATTATTATCGGCAATTATCGACCAATTTGACGTCATACAGATCAACCAGATAACGAGACATGCTAACGCAGTCGTGTCAACCTTTGGAAAGGTTTTCCTTTTTAGCTTAGCATAACTTACTTTAGCATCCAAGCTGCCTCGTCGTACGCTGGCCAACAGCAGAAACCCGAGTGTTTTATCGCATTTGGTAAATACCCCCCCCCCCCCCCCCGCGTCCTGTTTATGACCTGTAGCCTCCGAGGGTGCTGGTGTTGGCGCCCCTGTCCGTGGAGGGTCCCGGCTTGGCTCGGACCATCACCAAGTCCGCCCTCCTGGTGGACGATCCCGACAACCCGGCGGACGTCCTGCTGATGGTGCTGGAGGCTCCTCGTCACGGCCGGCTGACGCGGGTCCACGGCGACCGATCGCTCAGCCGCTTCAAGCTGGAGGAGCTTTCCCGCGAGCGCGTGCAGTACGTGCACGACGGGTCGCGGCAGGCGCAGGACCACCTGGTGCTGCAGGTCAACGATGGACACAGCTACCAGAATGTTCTGCTTCAAGTGCACATTAGTCAAAAGGTAGGAAACGCTCAGCCAAGCTTCCAAGCCAAATTTGTAAGCAAACCTTGTCTTGAAACCCTATTTTGACAACATCACCTCGACTTGAAACCCTAGCCCAACCTCCGACCTCAAATTTAAACCTCCATCCTGTTTTAAAAACCCTAATTTTAAAACTTAACCTTTGCTTGAAACCCACCAATTTTGAAACCCTAATATCAGCTTGATTTACAGAGGTGGCAAATCCAGGGCCAGAAACTAAAACCCTGCCACAGTTTGGCTTTAGCCCCTGATGCTAGCTAGCTAGCTCACTAAAAGGTAAACAAACACCTTGGGCGGTAGCTAGAGAACTTTTTTTTTTAGAGAGCTAGAGAATTTTTTCTTGAAACCCTAAGCCTGTGTTAAAACTTTAATCTAGGCTTTGCTTGAAACATTAACTCTGTGTTCAACCTTAAATAACTCCAACTTGTCTTGAAACCAAAAATCCTTTCTTGAAACTCTAATTGTAAAACTTAACTTCTTCTTGACTTCCAAAATTGAAGCCCTAACTATTTCTTTAAACCCTATTTGTCAATCATAACGTTTACTTGTGTCTTGAAACCTCTTAAGACCGCTTCGTCCTGATTGGTTTAAAGTTGTTCCTGCTCATTCGCGTCGTGAACATTCCATGTGACAACATGTCAGCGCATGCCATATGCTAGGCTACATTCACTAGCACACTAGCAGACGGTTCGACTCTGGAGTTATTTATTTTTTAAAGGCTAACCATCTGGACCATTTGGGAGAGTTCTGGATTCAAGCACAAAAAAAGCAGGGTATATGTTGAAGACGTTTTTTGTGATGGCGTGTGCTTCTCTAAGGCGGCCGACTCGCCTGAGCTGCGGTCCGTCCCGGTAACGTGGGTGAGAGAGGGCGGCATGGTGAGAATCGGCAGCAGGCAACTGCAGGCGCACTACAAGGGGGTCAGCGCCGACCACATCGTTTACACCATCCTGGTCTCTGACGGGCAGCCCAAATATGGTAAGAAAGGAAAAAAAAGAGAAAACAGTTAGCAAACAAGAATATGCTACAAGCCTCCTGTTATCCTGCGGGTCAAATTGACCCGGGAAAAAACAACTTCAATGTGGACCACAATTGGTACGCTTTTTCCATCCAGGTGAAATTGTGCTGGTGTCCATGCCTGCCGACGGCCCGCCCGAAGGTTGGAACCCGATGCTGACGGACGACCGAAGCTTTACCGCCACCACCTCGTTCACCCAGCAGGACGTGGACCACGGCACCGTGTGGTACCGGCACTACGGCAGCGGGACCCCGGCCGACTCTTTCCGCTTCCAGGTCGGAGAGACTTGTGTACCCCGCTACGCTGACAGATTCTTTCTTTCTTTCTTTCTTTCTTTCTTTCTTTCTTTCTTTCTTTCTCTCTCTCTCTCTCTCTTTCTTTCTTTCTTTCTTTCTTTTCTTTTCCTTTCTTTCTTTCTTTCTTTCTTTCTTTCTTTCTTTCTCTCTCTCTTTCTTTCTTTCTTTCTTTCTTTCTTTCTTTTCCTGTCTTTCTTTCTTTCTTTCTCTCTCTCTCTCTCTCTCTTCCTTTCTTTCTTTCTTTCTTTCTTTCTTTCTCTCTCTCTCTCTCTCTCTCTTTCTTTCTTTCTTTCTTTCTTTCTTTCTTTCTTTCTCTTTCTTTCTTTCTTTCTTTCTTTTCCTTTCTTTCTTTCTCTCTCTCTCTCTCTCTCTCTCTCTCTCTCTTTCTTTCTTTCTTTCTTTTCCTTTCTTTCTTTCTTTCTTTCTTTCTCTCTCTCTCTCTCTTTCTTTCTTTCTCTCTCTCTCTCTCACTCTCTCTCTCTCTCTCTCTCTCTCTCTCTCTCTCTCTCTCTCTTTCTTTCTATATATATACATTGCCCCAGCCAACATGGCCGCCACGTTAGCACATCTGATAGCTGATATAGTCTGTGCTGACTGTATGGAAACACGAGTATCTTTCTGTTGATTGAACCACAGCGCCAGTAAACAACAGTGGCCGATTCTGGAACTATCAGACGAGCATGCGGATGAGTTTGGTGTTTTTAGCCGTACCAAAACCAAGCGGATGCACATAAGCCAGGACAAATTTATTTTATTTTTTTTCGAAAACTGGACTATGTGAAAACTATGTCAAGTACAAAGCGTGTTTGTACAGTGAAGTGCCAATTTTCCGAGGCAATACATTGTAGACCTCTCTTGGTTCTGGACCGTGTCCACATTCCAAACGGTCTCTCAGTGTATTCCTGCCAGTCTCTTCATTGTCAACATGTCCAAGCAGCCAAAAAAGCTTTGCAGCTCCGTCCAATCAAGCGTCTGCCAACACTCGTTTTTGGCTGCGTCAATTGCCACAAATTGATTTTAATTACTCGCTGACGCTATTCAGACGACAAATCTCGAGCGACTCTTTAAATTGACGCCATCAAATTCCTGGAAGCCTCGCCTGCGCTTAAAAGGCAAGGTGATTAAAGGGAGGTTTTTGTTTTTTTTTATCGAATGATTTTGAAATGCTCTGCACGAGTCAATAAGCAGCCGTCCATCCAAAGCAATCAATTCAGCGGTTGCAAAGATGATCGTGCTCGACACTGTCGGCAAGAGTTATTAAGGTGTCTTAATTGAATGCCTTCGCGAGTTTCCTTTCAAAATCATTTTTTTTCCTATGGCCTGCTACGCTACAAAATTATTCTTTACCATGAATCCAAACTAGGTAGCTAGTACAATGTATTACTACAATGCTAGCTAGTACAGTATATTACTACAATGCTAACTACAATGCTAGCTAGTACAGTATATTACTACAATGCTAGCTATAATGCTAGCTAGTACAGTATGTGACTACAAAGCTAGCTACAATGCTAGCTAGTACAGTATATTACTACAATGCTAGCGAGTACATTTTGAACATACTCGCAAATAATACGTTCAAACATACTAGCAAATCATTTTGAACATAATCGCAAGTATGTTTTAACATGCGCAAAAAAGTCTCAAGAAGCCATCACAGAAAAGAAACAAAGCCATCTGCTTTGGTTTGAAGGAGTCCTAAAAGGATCATTTTGTATTTCGAGGAGACGTTTTGTCTAAAGATATTTGTGTTCAATATTTCATTGCATCTCCTCAGGTGTCCACAGAGGCCGCTGCCGTCACACAAAGTGAACCGCAGACGTTCACCATCGGAGTCTTGCCGCAAATCCCCGGATTCCCTCAACTCCACCCGGACTGTGATCTCCAAATCACGGTCAGGGCAAACATGACTCTGCTTTTGGTTCTTCAAATGTCATTCAAAAGACTCCGCCACAAAAAAAAGCTCATTCCAAATTGATCGCGTGTGTAAACAGGCCCTTGAGGATCGTGTGACAGAGATAACGCCCTCAGCTCTTTCCTTCGTGGACTCTGAGACGCCCAGTGATCGTCTCATCTACAACATCACCAAACCACTACCGACTGGACAAGGTCACACTCACACACGCACACACACACATCAAAGGTTGCAAATCCAGGTCCAGAAAGTACAAACCCTGCCACAGTTTTGCTTTAGCCGTGATGCTAGCTATCAAACTAGCTAGCGAGCGCCCTAGCAGGTAAACACGCACCATGGGAGCTAGCTAGCTAGCACCTGTGGTATGGTTTCTACTTTCTGGACCTGGATTTGCCACCTCTGACACACATGCACACTCACTTCCCCGATGCATATTTCCATAATAATCTCTCTTTTTTTCCCTCTATGGTCACCAGGCGCCATCGAGCATCGCGACAGGCCGTACACGGCGGTCAAACATTTCACGCAGGCGGACGTGGACAACAGCAAGATCATCTACAGGCCCCCTCAGGCCCCTTCACACCTACAAGAACTCTACCAGTACTCCTTCGTTGGTGAATATTTTCATACCTAAAAACCCTCGCAAGGAAAGAGCACAATTTTGGGCTTTTTGTTTTTTTATTATATTAGTATAAAATATAAAGCATATGAAAAAAATCACTGAGTGAGCACCCAATTGTCCAACACATGTTGAAGTTCAAAATGGCAGCGTCCAAAATTTCCAAATTATTATTGTCATTATTTTATGTGGGAAACAAATTTTTATACTACACATGAGTAAAAATGTCCAATTTTTGTCCCATTAACTCCCATTGTAAATCAGAATTTTTGATGCACTGTACACCTGATGTGTTATAGTGCATTTCCCGCGATGACCCAATTTATCCCTTCACTGGGGCATTAACTAAACGTAGAATTATTTATTTTTTACTTTAGGGTGATAAAAGTCATAATACACCAGATGGCACTAGAGAGCTAATGATCATTTTTGTTGAACTGACTTATGTGCTTCCTATGTCCCCATTCTTATACCAAAACGGGTAAATATTACAAGCAGGAGTCAGCATGAGGCATTTGAGTTGCATGGGATGGAAAATATTTCAATTCCAAAAATCAACATTATTTTTGCTGCTTTTTGAATACATCTCTTGGATTTGATCACATTCCAACTTGTGGGTGTTAAATCGCCTCATCAATATTCATTTTCATCCCCGCTGTGGTTTTGTGGAATATTTGCTGGCAAAGGTTCCGCATGTTAATCGGCTTTTTATTAAGCCTTTCATCTGCCTTTTGCTGTGACACGACTGCTTCTGAAATGCTAATGCTAGGCTAGCAAGGTGGAGTCCGATGCAAGTCAAATGTTAATAATGTCTCAGTGAGAAACTTTTCAAAAGGGAATACCTTGCAACAAACGCTCATAATGAGGGTTTGTTGCAATAACTTTGCATATGCACTACTTTTATTCTTACCCTTAATACATTTTAAAAATGTTTTTTTTTTCATCACAAATGAGTGAAGATATTTCATTTTTTTTTATGTTAATGTGTTGTATGATTTCCCGCAGGTTTGCCCGAATCGTTGAGTGTCTTCTTCACAGGTAAATATTTTGGGCTGAAATCAAAAAGAGCGCCTCCTGCTGTTTGCTTTCACCCGACCTTCATCTTCATCTTCATCTTCATCTTCTCCTTCCTATGTCTTGTTTCTTCCTTGGTGTCGCTTTAATCCTTCGTGACTTCTCTCGCTCATCTTTCAGCTCGACTCGTCTTTCATCCCGGCTGCTCTCTTGCGTTTTCCCCGCTCCAAATTTCTCATTTGACCCATTTTGACATTTTTTTCTTCTCGTCTCGCCTTCACCTCAAGGTTTCTTTCCCGGAAGGGCAGATAGAAAGAAATCACAAATTGGTGTTTTAAATGGGCATTTTCTGGAAGATGTTTTTTTATTATTCAACCTGCGAATCCCGTTTCATTTAGCGACCTAGAATTTGTAGGTGTGTCTATGAGTTGCCCAAAAAATAGTCTTGAGAAGCTACGCCCAAAAAGACAAAGGAAATCCAACATTTTCATTTAAAGCAACCATTTTCAGATCATTTTTTTTCGAATTGTTTGAAAATCCAACCCCCAGCGTTATTGAATATTTTTAAAACCGATTAATCTGTCCATTATTCAATCGATGAATTGACTAATCTGATTTATTTTAATTTTGCATTAAAATGTATTTTTTTTTTAAATGAATTTTCCCCCTAATTACTTTTTATTAATGAGTGATTGGTGATTCGTAAAGTGATTAAAAAAAGGGGAGGATTAATGTTGTGCTACCAGTTGGGTCGTTGATTTTTCCAAAATAAAACCAGATGTTTGCAAATGTCTCATTTGGATTTGACACAGAAGATAATCAGTCGTCTTTCATGAAGGATGACAGAAATCCGTCAACAATTACTGTTGACATGCAGAACTCACAGAAAATGACTCCAAACGATTAATCGATTATTAAAATAGTTGTCGATTCATTTGATAAGCGATTACTTGTCGATTAATCGATACATTTTGGCAATTTCACGTAGCAACCGGAAATTTGGTTGGCATGTCTATCATAAGTAAACCAACAAAATAGTCTCAATGCTGGAAAAGTCGGCCATTTTGCTTTGAAGCGGCCATTTTCAGCTGATTTTGGCCATTCCAGGATTTTTTCAAAAGCAAGATATTGTCTGACTTTGATTCAATTCAAAGCACGCATCGCAGACGATGGCCGAGCTGAAATGATGAATAATTGTACTTTTTGTCATTGCAAGTGGGCGGAGAATGTTTTTGCCCCACAAAGGGCACAGTTGAACCCAATGAATGTTTTGTGTGTGCGTGTCAAGTGTCGGACGGCGAGCACATCACTCCCGAGTTAGACTTTGCCATCCTGCTGCTGTCCAACCACCAGCAACCGCCGATGTTCCAGGTTCTGGACCCCATCCTGGAAGTGGGCATGGGGGGGCGGGCCGCCGTGGGTAAGACGCCGCAACGCGCGCGCGGGTGCAAAAACAAGACTTTTGGACAGTCAATATGTTAAGAAAGAGCACTAAAGACAAAGTTTGTGTCCTCGTAGCAAGCGACCCCGGTTCGATTCCCATGCCAAGTGCCTCGTTCCTAAATCTCATTCCTTGGTGTCTAATATTGAGCTGTCCCATCCACAAAAAGCCAAAAATCAACATTACATTCAAAGTAAATATAAAATTAATGTGAACAATAAATACAATTAAATTACTGGGTACATTTAAAAAAACGTGAATTTAATATAGAATTAAAAATGAAATCATTAACAGCTACACTTCAAATCCAACGTTAAACAAAAAAATTCATTCAGAAAAATACGTAAAAGTCACAATAAGTCAAACATTTATTTAAATAAAAATAATGCAACTTTTAATTTAAGAAAATAAATGAAAAAAGTGAATTCAACATGAAAAGTAATTAAAAATTGAATTAAGTATTACATGAAAGATTAAATTCATTATTAAATGAAACATTATAAATTAAGTCTAAGGATTACTTTAAAATAACATACATTTAAATTAGACGCTTAACTCAATAAAAATCGTTGTCTTTTAAATTAAAAAGTAATACAAAAATGAATTGAACAATAAATCCAAGTCAAAAATTCAATTAAGCATTAAATGGAAAAAAAACTTAAATGAATGTAAGAAATAAAAATGTGAAATTTAAACATTTATAATGTTTAATTTAAAAAAAATGGAAATTATTTTTTTTTTACTAACCATTAAATAAATACAAATACATTAATAATTGACTAAAAATAACTAATTCAATGTAAAAAATACTTAATTATATACATAAAAATAAATGAAGTGCTTCATTAAATTATAAATGCAAAGTTGGATTGAAAATGAATTGCAACATTTAAATCAAAATTTGAATTGCGAAAATTCATTCAATAAATTGATTATATGATTTTTCAAATAAAATGTACAATGATTTTATGCATATTTTTGTTTGTTTGTTTTGATTTCTTGTTTAATGTATTCATCATTTTGAAAGCAATTTCCACCAGCGTGTTTTTATTTCTACGAAGAACCTTCAGCGTTTTGCATCGGCGCTTTTTCCAACTGTGGACGTTGACGTCGTTGGTGCTCGCAGGCGGCCGACAGCTGGCGGTGAGCGACGCCGACACGGCCCCCGACGAGCTGGAGTTCGAGCTGGTGGAGGCTCCGGTCCACGGGGAGCTGCTGAGAAGCCGCGCCGGCGCCCACGACGGCGCACACGTCACCCTGAAGAACGGTGAGACCGTCGCCGCAAAAACCTCCTTCTCGTGCACTCTCCTCACCAAAAACCTTTTGTCTTCGTCCCCTCGGCCAGGCGACGTCTTCACCTTTGCCGACGTGACCCGCAACTCGCTGCTTTACCGCCACGCCGGCCTCTCCCGCCACGACGACGCCTTCACCGTCTCGGTCAGCGACGGCATCTCCATGGCGACCGTCGCCGTGCAGGTGGCGGTGCTGGGCGGCGCCGGCGCCGGCGGTGGCGGTGGACACGGGCCCCAGCGGGACCCCGACGCTGCGCTTTCCCTCGAGGTGGGAAAGAGGAGCAGCACCGTCATCAGACGTCCGCATCTGGCCTACACCGTGAGTTTGATCGGATTATGTTTTCTTATATTTATATTAGGGGTGTCAAAAATTCACTCCTTTTTTGAACACGCGATTAATGAGCGCCCGTCCTTGGAAAGTCCGTACTGGGAGAATTAGACACGTCCACGACAAAATGTAGTCATAATAAATGTAATCATGCGTATATTTGTGGCGACTGCGGTCAAGTTGTCTTTTACAATTTTAAAAATGTGCCGAATTTCTTCGTGTTAAAGATTAGAAATCATTTAATATAAAAACCAACGTCGTACAAATGCAATGATGCCATCTAATGGCAGAAGAATGACCAACACAAATCAATATCACACTCGTTTTTTACGGTACAGTACATCATTAAATTAAGTCATTTTAACTCAATTTTATGAATTATTATGAATTTACCGGATCAATGACTAGGAGATGCAGACACATTTCTATTTTTTGAACTCATAAAAACGTTTTCTTGTACTTTTAGAACCAGATATAAAATTTGCAATTAATTGTGAGTTAACTATTGAAGTCATGTGATCAATTACAAATAAATATTTTAATTGCCTAACACCCCTAATTTATATATTATACTAGACCAAGTGCAAGTTCTGCAGAAATTGCGTGGGAATGCTAAAAGTTGAAAGATAAATAATTTGAATAATAAAAAAAATAATAATAATAAAAATCACACTAACATATGTACAATGATATGAGGTAATTTTCCCGTCATTTCCTTGTGGTAGGACGATTCATCGGCGGACGAGCAGATCGGCATCCAGCTGGTGTCGGTGCCGATGTACGGCATCCTGACCAGGACTCCGGACCAGCAAGAACCACAGGAACTGAGGGAATATTCCACGTTCTCCATGGACGACATCAACCGCGGAACCATCAGGTCGGCGCCAAAACCATGCGTCGTGTCACGATACGACAAAATTCACTCCGATTAGCGTGCGGTTTGATACGATGCACTTGTTAGATGACACTCCAAATACATGACACTAAAATTCATTCCGATGATGATAAGTTATACTCCAATTACAATATGATGCGATTCACAAATTACGATCCATTTCCGATAAATATTGTAAAGCAAAATGATTCAGTACAATAACGATATGCTACGATTCACTTTCAATGCGAAATGTTACGAAATGATCCGATTCTCTCAAATTACTGTACGATATGATTCACTTCAATGCGGTTACGATTCGCTACACTGCGGTTACAATACGATTGACTTCTGATAAGACTTACTCAATATTGTTTTCTCTTCTGATACGGCACGCTACGATTCGCAACAATCTGAAACAAATTGCTTCACTCCATATACAGTATCAAATAATTCTATTAATTCCAAGATCGATGAGATACGATTCACTCCATTTACAGTACGATTGCAATATGGCATGATTTCACTTTGACGATGCAATGCAAGATGATTCACTGGCCGATGACGGCACGATACAATTTACGTCAATTACAATGCGATGAGATTGACTCAATTAGAAGCAGTTTGATTTGACTCACCCAGTTAGGATGATTCCGATTCCGATTCCGATTCACTTCCTCATGCTTGTGACTCAACGTCAACATCGATTGCATCACTTTGGATGCCTGGCTAAGAAAAACCAGAGTAGCTAATTGTTGTATGAGGATTAACATCGGATTAGAGACGATGGCATCGGTATGGATTGAATGCAGGGATTCAAGTGTTGTGTCCTTGTTAATCCACAATCAATTCCACGACGGCCATAAACATTGAAACACTGCAAAGAGCCAGCCAACCGATCGATCCCTTTATGAGCTTGATCCTTTTCTTTTGCAGCAAGTCCGTTAAGTGCTCATTCGCATCTACATGTGTGCTCATTTCATATCTGGCTGCGAATGCATCGGTCAGTGTGGCTCTCCTTTCCCACATGCAAGGAAGGGCGTTGCATTTTAAAAAAATAAATAAATAATCCCTCAAATGGCCGTGCATCGAAAATTTGCCTGTAACTAAAATTTTGGGCTTGCGACACAAAACGACTCCAATCGAACTTGAAAGTCAAGATATCTCAAGAACATGATTCTATGCAATGATGAGACGATTAGTTGTAATTACCATACGATTACGATATGTGATTCATTCCATTTACGATTTATGAATCACTCATATTACGATCCAATTCACTCTAATTACGATATGCTTTACTACAACAAAAATGACAGAATATACGATACGATTCACTACAATTAGACAAGTAGTCAATTCTCCACTTAATCGACAACTTTTTTAATAATCGAATAATCGTTTGGAGCCATTTTCTTAAATTGTCTAAACCCTCTGATTTCATCTTATCAACAGTCGATTAATCAATTAAATAATCGATAGATTAATCAATTCTAAACGTATTCAATAGTGACAGCACTAGTTACGATTCTAATAGCTTCTGTAATACCAAATAAAAAAACAAATTACACATCGCAACTACTTGTAATGTCATCTAAAGTGACTCGATGGCACGCTAAAATCGTAATGCAGAAATTTGGACAATTGCGCTCAAAATGTCAATTCCCAGATACATCACTTCGTTGGAGACGGGAAACCAACCCGTCACGGACATCTTCCACTTTGTCGTCTACGACGGCGACAACAATCGTCTTGACAACCAGATGTGCACCATCACCATCACCTCCAACGCCAGGCAGCCGCCCGCCGTCACCGTGCGCGGCGGAATCAAGGTTAGCGTGCACCTTTCAGATGATTACTTTTATTACTGGAAATGTTTGTTGTCGGGTGTATTTATTTTATTTTATTGAAGACAAGGGCTGGGTTTTAAAAAATCGAATCATTCATATCGAATCGATTTTCCTTTTCGAGCATGATATCGATTTATAAAACCATAAATCGATTATTTTAATAGCTCTTTTTTTCCCCATAAATTAACAACAAAATAGAATTTTAAAGACCAAGTTGTGTTGCATCTTACTGTATTCTTGAAATTGACTGTTTACGTCAATTTAAAAGTATTTTCTTACATTTATGCAAGACTTGACTTATTGCACTTCATGACAGTTCAGAATTGTTTTAATTTATATTTTTGATTATTGAATTAGAATTATGAAAACATTTTCATCTCATGCCCAATAATTCTTTATCTCAATTATTCAATATCGGATTGAACTAAGTGAATCGAAATCGAATCGATTGGGAAAACTGGAATCGATACCCAGCCGTATTGAAGACACTCGTTGACAAATTGTAACAATTTATTTTTCTTTTTTCTTTTTTTTTGGTGTAGGTCCAGGAGGGCGGTCGTGTGCAGCTGTCAACCAATCACATCATCATATCCGACCTGGACACGCCCGGGAAGAACCTTTTGGTTTGGCTCGTCAGTCCCCCCAAGTACGGATTCATCGAAAACACCAAGCAAGGTAAAGCACTCGACATTTGAATACGATTCAAGGGATTTCCGATCCAATTTCCTTTTTTTTTTTTCTTTTTTTTTTTTTCACGATCTTCTTTTTTCGCGATCCAATTTCCGATCCGAATGCCCCGCCTCCCTCTCGGTCGTCTGTCATGGCGACATGATGCGTTGCAGTAGCTCACTTTTCCCTGAATGCTTTTCCATCGTCCACAAAAATGATGTGGGAGAAAAATATGTGACATTAGTTTAAAGGTGAAACAGTCCATCACCGGGGAAAGATTGCATTACTGAACATGGAATATATCGAAGACAGGCCAGAAGTCCAATCACAATATTATCGGAAAAAATTGGAGAAATGACACTGAAGTGAGGTCTGGCCATAAAAGATGTCCGCCCGTGAAACCAGTTTGTCTTGGCAACATATGAAATTGGGTAGACACAAAAAAGTCTCAAGAAGTCATGCCCGAAAAGAAACAGGAAGTCGGCCATTTTGCTGTGAAGCTGCAATTTTAGGTTTCATTTGGTGATTTCTTTTAAAGTTTTGAAAATTCCGCCCCCAGAACCAGTTTGACTTCCTGAGATGGAATTTGGTGGACACGTCTATCACGATGACGTCCGCAAAGCAAGCGTTGACAAAGAGTCAACCAAAGTCTGTGGTTTGAGAATTTGGAGCTTGCAACCATTCCCGGTTTTTCACCGTCCTTCCAAAGACCTCGGAACCCGCGGCCCGCCCCCCCAACAGCCCCGTTGACTTCCCTCAACGCCTCAGCGGTCCTGATTGAGATTCCGGGCAGGTTCTTCTTCTTCAGATAAGAGACTCGCTCCTCTCGCTCACCTTCTCCGAGTCAAATGATGATGGAAGTGCAACGTGCCGCGTTGCCGTTTAGCGGCAGCGGGTGTCAAAACAAGACAGCGACACCGAGCCGCGGCGGTTTTCCCGCCAACTGATGCATGAAGGCCGCCATCGTTCCGGCTGTCAGATGCCGGAACACATTCCGGCGTGGGAGTATCTGATAAATGCCGACTTATTCAGCATTGCTTCCGACAATCAACAGCGGCGGCTGGAGTCTTCTTTTATATATAGCGTATATTTATATATATACGGAAATTTATATATACGTAGTTCTATATCCTAAAAAATGCATCACAAAGAGGCGGAGCAACACTTTACTCATTAGAATAATGACATGAAGAGATTTTTATTTTTTTTGAAGTCTTCCTTGGTGTGATTTTGCCGAGCAGGCGGATCGGCGGGAGGTTCGAGAGCCGTCACGCCCGACACTCCGTTCTCGGTGGAGGAGCTGACGTCGGACCAAATCTTCTACGTGCAACGCGCCGGCCAGTCGGCGCCGCAGGACGCCTTCAGTTTCTACGTCAGCGACGGACACAGCCAGACGGAGGCCTTCCGCGTCGACGTGGACATCCAGGTGAGACTCGCTGACGCGCGGGACACTAGAAATGCTTCAAGTGTCCCAAAGACGTTTTTATGGGGGGGGGGGGGGGGGCTGCTAGAGCATACAGAAGGCTTTGGTGCAGCTTCTGACCTGAAGAGGTGGCTTAAAGCAATGGTAGTTATGACACAAAACGGCCAGCAGGTGTCAGCAGAGTATAAGAGATCAACCAGGGCCATGTTGCAAACAAGCTCATTTACCCACAGTTGTAAACCGATTTGTAAATAATGATGAAACTTGGCTATGTTCTCATGCTAATTGCTGCGAAACGGAAACAGATAGAAATGTACTTTTTATTCCTGATGAAAGAAAAAAGAGTCGAATCTTTCCTTTGGTAGGTTCCGTGCTTTTATAAGAATAGAACCCAATATTGTGTGGGCCTTGCAAAATCACTCAAAATCCAGTAAAACAGCCAGGAGCGAAGGGGGTTGCTTCAGTGAAAATGACAGTCAATGAGTTAATCCAAATCATGTTTATTATAGTTTGGGAATTTTCATTTTAGTTTAGTTTACTTATTTAGTTTAGATTTTTTTTAAAGTTAGTTTTAAGTATTTTTAAAGGTGATTCTGGTGGTTTTTTTTATTAGTTTTAGTTAGTTTCAGTATTTGTTTTAGTTTTTTCGTTTTAAGTGTATTACTTGTGTTCAATATTGAACTCTTTTACCGCCAATAACGTCAATAGACGTTAACTCCGTTTTTGTTTAGTTTTTCTCAACGTCTTTTGCAGCACTGCTTTTGTGAAAATCCCAAAAACAGCCACTAACTATGGCCAGCAGATGGCAGCATTGTATCTCTTTTCAATGGGCTCCTTTGGTATCAAATGACATGAAAACATGGCGGAGCTTAGGAAATCGAACGAATGATCAAAGCGTTTGTCACATTAAATCTAAATGGCGTCGCGTTGACAAAACAATTTTTTTTGTGTGAATGTGATTGTTGTGCAGAAAATGTCTCTTTTCACAAAAAGCTCGTTTTCTCCTTATCTTTTCAATTTTCACTCAAGGTCACTCAAACGACCTCCTACTAAAGAACGGAATGAGGTAGAAACATACTTTTTCTTTCTAATGAAAGAAAGAAAATTGTGTAGTCAAAGTACACAATATTGAGTTTGCCTTGAAAGATGAATGAAAATGTTTGACAATCGGCCGCCACCAATAATAAAAGAATGAATAAACGGCAAATGACAAAAAAGTCCTGCATTTCTTACCTAGCGTTGCATTTGGGCTGACTTGAATGTAAAAGCAGGCAAAAACGCACAAAGTTGTCGTCATGTGAAGATGCAACTCGATTGGCTATTGCGAGATGATGTCACTTTCAAGCGTCCTTCTTCCGCTTAATATCCAAAAAGAAATCACATTGAAAATAAACCCCAAAGGCGCACGTGTTAAATGAATTACCAAAGACTAAAACCAAAGATATTTTTGCTTAGTTAGTTTTGTAAATGTAAAATGTGGTTTGTTATTTTTGTTAAAAAAAAAAAAAAAAAAACTTTTTTTTTTTTTTTCGTGAACGGAAATATTTTTGGACTTTTAGTTTTGGTCATTTGTTAGTTGTTTTGGTTAACTCACATAACCTTGATACAGATCTGAGCCCGATCTGCTAGCAATGTCAATGTAAGCGCAATGCAACTGTTGCCGTTTTTTTTTTTTTGTTGCCAGCCTTCTTGGATCGTTTTAAGACCCTCACAATATCGTGTCCTGTGACAATAAAGAAGCGCAGAACACTTTCCAAGAAAACAAGATGATTTTTTTTCCAAGTGGGTGACATTTGTGGCACCTTTCTGGCACTTTGATCAAGAATGCGGTTTATTTTTGCGGTTGTCCGCGAGGGCGCTCACGCCTTTCTGTCTGCGTTGCGTTCCCAAATGAAGGAAGACGCTCGCCACTCATCGATTCCGGCGCTGACGAATGTTTCGGCCTTGGCGGAGGTGCCTTCATTCATTCATGTTGTCAAGCGTGACCTTCCCGCTAACGTGCGAGTGATCACCGCCTGTCGGCGCCGCTGATGAACGTCGCCACCGAGCCGTCCGGATGAATTAATGCCGTCCTCTCTCTCTCTCTCTCTCGCTCGGCAGGGCAAGATGCCGAGCGAGCCTCTGGTGTCGGTCAGCAGCATCCACGTGGAGGAGAACTCCGGCGTCGTCATCACCAACGCGTCCCTCAGCGTCCTGGACCAGGACACGCCGGAGAACGAGATTGTGTTCACCGTCGTAAGGAAGCCGTCCTACGGTCAGCACCGCAACAAACTGCATGAAAAAACTGAAAATGCCGTCGTTGGTTGCAATTGGGTGGTTTTGTCCAATATGGACGGCTTTGCAAATTTTGCACCTGAAGCTCATTTCACTTGCAAGTGTGGAAATGTCAATCATGAGTAGACCTACAAAAAATGTTTCAAGTATCAACGGCCAAAAAGACACAGGAAGTTTTCAAACGGCCATTTTAAGATGAACTCCTCTGAGAGAGTTTTTGAAAATTCAGCCCTCGGAGCCAGTTTCAATTAGCAGCATGAAATTTGGTACATCTGTCCGTCATGACCAGACCTACAAAAAAGTCTCAAGCATCAAGATCCAAAAAGACACAGGAAGTCTGCCTTTTGGCTTTCAAACCGCCATTTTAAGATCATTTACCAGCTAAGATGAACTCCTCTGAGAGAGTTTTTGAAAATTCAGCCCCCGGAGCCAGTTTCATTTAGCAGCATGAAATTTGGTACATCTGTCCGTCATGACCAGACCTACAAAAAAGTCTCAAGCATCAAGATCCAAAAAGACACAGGAAGTCTGCCTTTTGGCTTTCAAACCGCCATTTTAAGATCATTTACCAGCTAAGATGAACTCCTCTGAGAGAGTTTTTGAAAATTCAGCCCCCGGAGCCAGTTTCGTTTAGCAGCATGAAATTTGGTACATCTGTCCGTCATGACCAGACCTACAAAAAAGTCTCAAGCATCAAGATCCAAAAAGACACAGGAAGTCTGCCTTTTGGCTTTCAAACCGCCATTTTAAGATCATTTACCAGCTAAGATGAACTCCTCTGAGAGAGTTTTTGAAAATTCAGCCCCCGGAGCCAGTTTCATTTAGCAGCATGAAATTTGGTACATCTGTCCGTCATGACCAAACCTACAAAAAAGTCTCAAGCATCAAGATCCAAAAAGACACAGGAAGTCTGCCTTTTGGCTTTCAAACCGCCATTTTAAGATCATTTACCAGCTAAGATGAACTCCTCTGAGAGAGTTTTTGAAAATTCAGCCCCCGGAGCCAGTTTCATTTAGCAGCATGAAATTTGGTACATCTGTCCGTCATGACCAGACCTACAAAAAAGTCTCAAGCATCAAGATCCAAAAAGACACAGGAAGTCTGCCTTTTGGCTTTCAAACCGCCATTTTAAGATCATTTACCAGCTAAGATGAACTCCTCTGAGAGAGTTTTTGAAAATTCAGCCCCCGGAGCCAGTTTCAATTAGCAGCATGAAATTTGGTACATCTGTCCGTCATGACCAGACCTACAAAAAAGTTTCAAGAAACACTGCCTGAAAAAACACGGGTAGGTTTGAACTTGCCACTTCCAAAAACAAATAGGATTCAGATGAGCCTTGGCGGAGGTCGACGTACTACCTTTTGCGTTCATAAAACAACGCAGCTACAGTTCCGTTTGGACTTTTTCTTGTCCGCACACTCACATTCCCTTTGCTGTGAAGTTTCTACAGTGTGGACGCTTAAAGACTGAGGCAGCGCTAAGAAATACACACAAAGTTGAAAATAAGACGTCGGTTGCGAGCTGACTGCAGCCGTTTCTCAAACGCGCACACACAGCATGACACGCACTCAAATGAGCTGACCTCCAAACACTGTGTTTTCGCCGCCAAATTGTCCTTTCAATCCTGCCTGCCAAAGCGGCAGCCACCAAAACAAAGTGCTTGCCTGAAATAAAGACAAAATACAGCAATACAGTGCAGCGCTGCCTTTTCACACGGAAACCAGCAAAGGAGGACATTGCATCCATTTTCAAGCCTTCATTCCTTGTTGCTATTTTTCACACAGGACATTGATTTGGCTTTGACACAGAAAAAAGGCATCCATTTTGTCTTCCTTTTTTCTTTCCCCGCCCTCAGGAAAACTCCGCCGGCGTCAGTTCTACTCGCAGCCGCTGGAGAACGGCCGCGTCCTCACGCAGGGGTCCACCTTCAGCTATCAGGACGTCCTGGACCGCCTGCTGGTCTACACGCCCGAGACGGTCAGCGGCGGCGTGGACGAGTTGGCCTTCAGCGTCACCGACGGCGTCCACGCCCACGCCGGCGGACGCCTGCGCTTCACCATGGACGTCACCCGCAGCGAGGGGCCGCGGATGACCGTCAACAGGGGCCTGCAGCTGCCGGCCGGTCAGTTCAATGGGAAAAGCGCTTTGGGGGGGGGGAAGTCAGCCCGTTTCAACAATCGACAGGACATTTGGTGGGCGTGTCTACCAAAAAGTCAAGCAAAAGTCAGCCATTTTGGATTGAAGAAGGCAAATCCTGGATAAGTATTGGGAGCTAATCATAAAAAAAAAAAAACAGCTCACAAAATGAATTCTACTGATTAACATAACATTTGGTGGCCATGTGACGCATAATGACCAAATTGAGCAGGAAGTCGGCCATTTTGGTTTGAAGCAGACATTTCAAAAGTCAAATTCTGGTACCCAATTAGCCCCCGACACCAGTTGTACTGATCAAACGGAAATTTGGTGGACATTTCTATCGTAGCGGGATAAAGTCTCAAAGATCCCTGCTTGGAATTGAGCAGGAAGTCGGCCATTTTGGTTTGAAGCAAACAATTTGGGGCGAATTCCAGGACTCAAGCAATACTTCCAAACTTCTGGTCGGAAATTCGCCCAAATGAACCCAAATTCGAGATGCACCAAGTTGGTTGCACCAAAATCAAGGTTATTAATAACCAAGGCTAAAATTGAAAAAAAAAAATCAGCATGCTATAAAACAAATGAAAACGGAATTTAAGATGCAAAAGTCCAAACAAAATTTTTAAAAAAAATCGATATTCCAAAGAGTCCCCAGAAAAAGTCTGTGCTGCATTCCTCCGTTTCCTGCAGGTTCTTCGTCCAAGATAAGCGAGCAGAACCTGAAGGCCACCGACGTGGACTCGGACAGTCTGAAGCTGCGATACGTCCTGACAAAAGATCCTCCCAGCGGCAAAGTCCAGCTCAGCGCCAGCGGAGGCCAACACAAAGTGTCCGCAAAAGGTCCCGTGCGCAGTTTCACGCAGGAGGACGTCAACAAAGGTTGGTTCAAAGCCTTCGGGCAAGGCAGGCGATTGCTTAGGGGGCCCTTAGATAGCAGGGGCCCCCACTGATTTGACACAAACCGCATATCTTTCACATTAGCGGTGCAGCAATGACAAGTCAGGTGGGGGGTGGGGGGATGGGTCTTAAAAAAAACAAAAAAAACAATAGTAGGGTTGTATGATTATTTTTGTAAATGATCATTAATAGTAGTAATGCTTTTATTCAAAAAAGAGCATGTATAGTAAGGCTTTTTTTTCTATTAAAAAGGCTATATTTATTTATAGTATATTCAAGTTTTTTATTTTTTACAAACATGTCATTTGTCATTTTGTTTTCCTGTTTTCTGGCTCTTGCTCAAGTTAAACAAACAAAAACAAAAGTCACTTTAATGGCGATTGTTTATTGAAGATTTTGAAATGAGGCACTATGTATGCTATAAATGGCCGCTGGGGCCCCCAATCTTCTTGCTTGGGGCCCCTGGGGGGGCAATGTTGCTCCGCCACTGGCCTCCAGCGAGTCTTTTTTTTGCGTTTTGCGTTGCAGGTCTGGTG
The DNA here is from genome assembly GCF_051991255.1 of Vanacampus margaritifer. Classification (NCBI taxonomy): domain Eukaryota; kingdom Metazoa; phylum Chordata; class Actinopteri; order Syngnathiformes; family Syngnathidae; genus Vanacampus; species Vanacampus margaritifer. The sequence continues at coordinate 1,320,616 of NC_135434.1, forward strand.
CAGTACAGCCATGAGAAAGGCGAGAAGGGAGGCAGCCACTTGTTCAAGTTCAACCTGGTGGACCCGGAAGGCAACAAACTCATCGACCAGTCCTTCTTCGTCAGTGTGCTCGGTGGGTCCAGTTGAAATGTCCGCTTGCCTCAGCGCAACTTCCTGGAACTGATTGCCTCGTTCCTCGCTGGCGTTCTTCTTCCTGGCACGCGCTCGCAATTTCGCGTCTGTCGGATCGCTCGTCTTTGCCGGCATCCATCGTCTCCGCTTTTGTGCAGATTGTGTCAGTCCACATTTATTTTCTCCCTCTCACTTCTTTTCTATTTACTCCAACTCCGTCGGGCCTCCCGAGATGATTTCAAAATTGCAATATCCCTCAAGAACATGAAAGTTGCCGGGCCTGTCAATCATGAGCAAAGCCTCGCCAAAGTCTGAAGCAGCCGCGCCTTAAAAGGCACACTAAGTCTTCAATTTCAGTTGTAAGAGGCAATTTGGGGTCAATTTTGTCCTTTTAACTCATTGACTCGCAGCCATTTTTCACTGAAGCAACCCCCTTCGCTCCCAGCTGTTTGACTGGATTTGGACTGATTTGGCAAGGCCCACACAATATTGTGTTCCATTGCTATCAAAACACGGAACCTAATTTCTGTCTGACACAAAAGTTTGTCATTTTTGTTTCTGGCAGCCATCTTGGAATCCTTTGGACCGTGGGCTTACCCTTGATTGATTGATTTTTTGACAATTCAAGTTTTACTTGGCACAATGAAATTTGTTAGGCATGTCCTTCATGAGTAAACAAAAATATCTCAAAAAGCCGTGCTTCAAAAGACGCATTATTGTGCTTCTTCTCGTGTCATTTCCAGAAATCCTACAAAAAAGAATTCCTCCTTCAGTTTTTTTCAAATTCAGCCCCCAAAGCCGGTTTTGCTTAGCAACGTAAAATGTGTCTATCATGAGTAGAGCCACAAATACATCTCAAGAAGCTACGCCACAAAAGCCCCGAGGAGTCTGTCATTGGATTTTGAAGCATCCATTTTAGTGCCGTTTATAAAGAGGTCACTCAAAGACAGTTTTAAAAAAAAAAAAAAAAATCAGCCCCCAAAGCCAGTTTTACTTACCACAAGAAAGTTGAGCAGACATGTCTTATCGTAAGAAGAGCTACAAAAAAGTCCGGATAACACGTATGGGTAACCTCGACCTCCTTCAAACGTGTGGCAGCCATTTTGTCCAATCTGACGTTTTTGTCTCCCGTGCGTCTGCCGCTGCAGAGGACCGCCTTCCTCCATCGGTGGTGGTCAACAAAGGCCTGGTCCTGGACGAGAACTCGGTGAAGAAACTGACCACGCTGCAGTTGTCGGCCAGCGACCAAGACAGCGAACCCGGCGAGCTTCTCTACCGCGTCACCAAGCAGACGGGCCTCGGACACTTGGAGCACGCGACCAACCCTGGTCGGTGCAATACTCGATTAGGTTTATTTACAATTACGGGTGACAAAATTAGTGTGTTAACTTTGAGTTCCTTCAAAGTTCCTTTAACGACACAATTTTTTTTTTTAACGCATGATTAATGCCCGCCCCGTTTTGGGGGAATTCCAGTCGCAACACAGCAGACACGTCCGCGTCGAAATTGACGATTAATACATTTAATAATAATAATACATGTATTTGTGGAAACTGGGGCCAAGTTGTATTTAACAATTAAAAATAAAAAAAAGTTACTTCATGTTAAAGATTAGATAGCTGTCACCAATGTCTAACAAATGCAATTATGCCATCTAGTGGCAGAAAAATGACCTCAACACTTGTTTTTTTGTTTTTTTACAGTACAGTACATCTTTTTTCATTTCAACTCAGTTTGATGAATTTTATGAAATGACTCAGATGCAACCATATTTCTATTAGTTTAACATTTTTTCCACTTTAATGTTAAGACTATGAACACTTTATTGTACATTTTATTGTACAACAGTAGAACAGATATAAAATGTGCGATTAATTGTGAGTTAACTACTGAAGTCATGCAATTAATTCCGATTCCAAATGTTACTCGCTTTGGTCATTAGGCCAGTAAGTTAAAAGGGAGCAAAACCATCCAGACACGGAAACATCTGATGGAAGATTGAACGGTTCTGAAAAGGTTTCGGGTCTTTCTCCCGTCACCTGTGTGACAATCTCACATCAATTTTGTTTGCGTTCTTCTGGGCTTCAAGAATAGTTGAGACCTTGTCAATTGTTGGGTATTTATTGTGTCTTAGGTTTAGCTTAGTTGAGCTTTTCCAAAAGGTTGAAAATTAAGGAACAGTCGCGCTGACAATAAAACCTCACAGAATTCACGTTGAACTGTTTCGATCTTGCAAAGCTTTTGAGAATGAGCGGCTTGGAATCAACGTTTCTCTCATTTCTTTGTCTTTTCTCATTTGGCTCCCTGGTACGAGCCAACCATAAATAATGTGAAGTATCTCTTCGCTCCCTAAAAGCACATTTCAGCACGCAGCTGCAGCTCATTACCGGCCGTGAAAAAAGGCTTAATGTCTCTTGTAGCCTCTTGCGACTAAATTGCAGAGTGATGCGGCGTCATTACAATCACAATTAGAGATGATTATTCTTTCAAATTGGCTCGTTAATAAGCAAGCCTTTTCCTTTTAGTCGGAGACGACTTTATTGTCTCCTTAAGATGATGAAGGACGGGAGGCGCCAAAAAACAAGGACACGGACGACAATTGATTTGCAAACGAGGGGGGTGGGGAGTAAAAAAATTGCGCTTCTTTCGGGACCCGCAAAATATTGTCTTCTGCCCACAAAATCAGCACCATAACTACAAAAAAAAGATTTAGAGAACTTTGTCACCTGGTAAAAAAAGAAGACAGAAAAGCAGACATTGATCTCATCATTTCAAAAATGAACTCAATTAAAAGGTATTGAAACGTATGAAATAGAATTTTTCGCAGGATTATGTTATTCTTGTGAATTTGGATCCCGCCCAGATGAACAGCGATTGTTGCTTTTTCCATCTTGCAGGCGTGAGAATTGACAGTTTCACGCAGGCTGACCTGGCGTCCCGAAGCGTCCAGTACGTTCACACCAGCCAAGAAGAAAAGCACGCCGACCAATTCTCCTTCACGGTGTCGGATGGCACCAACGAGGTCACCACAAAGCCTTCTTGTTTTGTTTCATGCCAAAAAGTAGTTGCTTAATGTGAAGAAAAAAAGATGCCAGTAAAAGGGATTCAAATGTAAACAAAAATTCCAAGGTAAAGTTTTTTATTATTAGCACTAAAACGTACACTAAATCATTTTTGAAAAATATGGCTTCAAAATGTATAAAACAATTTTAAGTACTAAAATATTTTTTATAAGTAATATTAAAAGGCAGGACAAATATAGAGAAATTATAAGGTTTGAAAAGTAATACATTGAGTTTTGAAAGGTATTTTTTAAATTTTATGTTAAAGTAAAAGTAAATCAAAACAGCAAAAAAAAAAAATTAAAGTCAATTAAAAGGAAAAGATCAATGACATTTTGCAAGGTGTTTTTATGGTAGCATTAAAAGCTAGTTGATGAAAAATGTAAGAATTTAATTAGTAATGAAAGGTAATTGTGAAAGGGTTTTTTTATATAGAAAAAAGTAAAAAGTTTGGTTTTTGTCTTAAAAAAGGAAAGGTAATTAAAAAAAATTAATTAAAAAGTTTATAAAAGTTTTTTAAAAAAAAAAGGAAATATAATATATATATGTATATGTATTTAAAAAAAAAAAAAAACATTTATTAAATTTTTTTTAATTGATTTGTTGGATTTTTTAAAAAAAAAAAAAAAGGAGAGCAATGATGATGTCAAATCGAATGAACAATACTGAGCTCTCCCGAGAAAAAAAAAAAGAAAATGAAAAAAAAAAAGGAAAAGTAGTCAGTGAATATTGCGTGCAAAAGAAAATATGCAATTAAAAGGTATTGACGTGTGAAATATGGAATTTTTCAAGGTAATGATTTTTTTTAATTATTAACACTTAAAGTACAAATTAAAAGGTATTGAACTTAATTAATAGGTTTTTTTTTTACTACTAAAAGGTAGTAAATAAAAAGTGTAGATAAGACAATATGAAGGTGAAAGTTTTTTGTAATCATATTAAAAGGTTGTGCATTTAAAAAAAAAAAAATTAAGTTGGTTTTGAAAAGTAATAAATTGAATTTTGAAGGGTATGTTTGTTCATCAAAAGGAAAATGTCAATGAAACTTTATGAGGTATTTTTTAGATAATAGATTAGAATAGATTAAAAATGTAAAAATGAAATATGTAATCAAAGGTCATTTTAAAAGTTACGTATCGAAAAATACTAAACTAAAACAGCAAAAATGAAGCCTATTAAAAGTAATAGTAGTAACGAGGTCAGAAATGTTCTCTTCCTTGATTGTTCTATTTCACGCGGTGGCGGTCTCCAGGTGGCGCAGACGTTCTACATCACCATCAGACCCGTGGACGACTCGCTACCCCTCCTCCACGTTCCCGGCATGCGCGTTCAGGAGGGCGTGAGGAAAACCATCACCGAGTTTGAGCTGAAGGCCACCGATGCCGACACGGAGGTTGGTGGCGCGTACCCAAACCTTTTTGGGGGATGTGTGAAAGGTTCCGAGGAAGGAGGAGACGGCCGCAAAGTTTGCCCCCCCAAATTTGTGTGTGATGTCGCCCGTCATTAGGCCGAGTCCGTGGTGTTCACGGTGGTGCAGCCGCCGCGCCACGGCGCCATCGAGCGCACGGGCAACGGGCAGCACTACCGGCCCACCGCCACCTTCACCATGGACGACGTCTACCAGAACCGCGTCAGCTACAACCACGACGGCTCCAACTCGCTGCAGGACAGCTTCGCCTTCACGCTGGCCGACGGCACCAACCTGCTCTTCGTGCTGCGGGACCCCCACGGCAAGGAGGCGAGTACGAGTCAATTTCAGAGGCAATTCAAAAATGATGAACGTGTGTGCGCGCGTTTTTAGATCGTGACGGCGGCCCCCCAGAAGTTCAAGATTGAAATTCTTCCCGTGGATGACGGCACGCCGCGGATCGTCACCAACCTGGGACTGCAGTGGTTGGAGTACATGGACAACAAGGTCAGACTCGCGGGAAACCTTCATTTCATACCTCGACACTTGTTACAAAACCCATACTTGAAACTTAATACCATAACACTTTTAAAACTCTGAATTAAAAACCCAAACCTTGTTTTCAAAGCCCATGTCTTGCTCGACACCCTACCCCTTGTTAGAAACCCTAAAAGTCTAACTCATTCCATGTAAAATCCTAACCTTTATTTGAAATCTTAGCACAGGCTTAAAAGCCAAATTTGAACTCTCAAACCTGGCTTACAGAGGTGGCAAATCCAGGCCCAGAAAGTCAAAACCCTGCCACAGTTTGGCTTTAGCCTCTGATGCTAGCTAGCTTCCTAGCAGGTAAACAAGCACCATGAGAGCTAGCTAGGCTGGCTAGCATTTGGGGCTAAAGCCAAATTGTGGCAGGGTTTTTACTTCCTGGGCCTGGATTTGCCACCTCTGCTGGCTTGACACACTTTGAAACGTTTGTGAGAAACCCTAACCCAGTTGTGAACCCTAACACATACCCTGATTTCAAATTTGAATCCTTACATAAACTCTAAAACACACTTAAAACCCTCATATGAAAACGGTGACCCTGGCTTGAAGCCCTGATCTTTCTTTGAAATGCTAACAAATGCTTAAAACCATCATTTGAATCTCTAATCCAGGCTTAAAACCTTTTTTGAAAACTATTTTGCTCCCTAACTTGAAACCCCCTATTTGGGAGCCTAAACCTAGTTTAAAACCTTAACCCTGGCTTGAAACCCCAATTGAGAGACCTATTTCATAATTTTGGAAACCCTAATCCTTGTTACAGGCTACAAACCTTAACTCTTGTTGGAAACCCTTACTGTTATTAAAAACCCTATCATCGGCTCAAAACATGGCTTTCAATCCCTAACCCTGGCTCGAAAGTGTAGTTTTAACCTTTAACCTTGACTTTCTAAAAAAATAATAATAATAATCCAGTGTTAAACCCTATCTTGAAACCCTAACTCTCTACAACGCTCATTTTTCATTTCTTCTTTGCAATGAGGCTCAGTAAAGATCACACTGTTTGTGTTACAGCACCCCCTGCTGGTGTAAACACTTCAGTACAAGAAGAGCTTTGTCTTTTCATTGACATTTTTCAACCCAATTTCACCTTTGATTGTATTCCCTGTGTTTGTCGTTGTTGTTTTTCCTGCGCAGGCGACCAATCTGATCACCAAGAAGGAGCTGCTGACCGTGGACCCGGACACGGACGACGAGCAGCTGGTGTACGAGGTCAGCAGCGAGCCCAAGCGCGGCTTCCTGGAGAACAAAGCGGCGCCCGGCGCCCGCGTCAGCTCCTTCACGCAAGGTGGCGACCAATCTTGAAACAAATCAGCAGGAATTTCAAAGGTAGCAATTTGAAATGGACTGAAAGATTGCGAACCCGTTGAACCCTTCAGCCGCCATCAACTTGGGCCTGATCCGCTACGTGCTGCACGAGGAGAGCGCGCAGGAGACCATGGACAACTTCCACTTCCTGGTGAAGGACAGCAAGCCCAACGTGGTCGGCGACAACGTCTTCCACATCCAGTGGTCGCTCATCAGCTTCCAGCACCAAAGGTTTGCGTCACAACCGTGCGGCCGACGCTCGTTTACATTTTTGCTTTGATTGGATTTGAAGTATTTCTTACCTGCACTGGAAATGATCTTATAACGTCACCGGGAGGAAACTTTAACTTTAAAATTTTTTAATCGATATATTTTTAAATCAATATAATAAATAAATGAAAAAAAAATATATATATATATATATATTTCAATTAAATATTTATATTTGTATTGAGCAAACAATAAGTATTTTTTTTTTTGATACAATCAAATCTATTTAAATCCTTACAACTGTAGAAATGAAAAGAAGTTTGAACATTGATTTAAACGTCTTAAAATGTTCAAATTAAACATTACTAGCAATTGGAATTTTTTTTAAAAATGTATTTAGATCATGTAAAATCACTGAGGTCATGAAAATAAGTCTGAAATGTAATTTTTAATTCTTTAATTTATTTGCTACTTTGATTAAAAACAAATACATTTCATTTAGAGATTGAAACAAAAATTTTTTTTTTAAACAAACAAAATAACCTCATCACTTTGAGGAAGCAAAAAAGAAGTCTGAAATTTGGATTTATTAAATGTAAAATCCAAAATATTTGTAAAAAACTACAGCAAATAAATATTTTCGTCATACATCAAACTTGATTTCAATCAAAAACATTAGTTTTTTTTGTTTTTTTTAATTGCTTGTAGCAGACAAAAGGTGTGCAAATCTGAACCGGGACTCGAAAACTCCCGTTTTTGACCCCAATTGTGTTGCGGCGGCAGTTACAACGTGTCGGAGAAGGCGGGCACGGTGGCGGTGACGGTGAAGAGGACGGGCAACCTCAACCAGTACGCCATCGTGCTGTGTCGGACCGAGCAGGGCAGCGCCACCTCTGGCGGCGGCGCGGGATCGCGCCCCGGGCAGTACGACTACGTGGAATACGCCGGACAGGTAAACGCCACAAGATTAAAAAAAAATTCTTCTGCTGTATTTAGGGTTACAGTTAGCTTTTATTTTTGTTTTATTTGTACTATCATGAGCTGAGTTTTTTTTTTCTTCAGTATACTGCTACAAGAGCATTTTGTTTTGTATTTTCTATTTTTGTTATCATTTTATGTGTACTTTTTATTGGCCTATTTGTATTTTATTTATACTGATACTGGCTTAGTTTTTCTTCTTTTTTATTGTTCTAATTGTTAGTTTTTTTTTTATTTCACCAGGCTTAGTTTTTTGTTGTTGTTGCTTTTATATTGTTCACTGATTGTTGCAGCAGTCGGGAATCATATGGTGATCTATGATCTATATTTGCTATATTATTTGCACGTCCACTGCGTTCCACTTCCTTATTTCATTTATTTGTTTATTTTTTTGTATTTTACTGGCTTTTTTTTTAATGCTATATTTATTTATTTTTTTTATATTCCTGGGTTTTCCCTTTTACTGGCCTATTTGAATATTATTTTATTTATATTTATACTGGCTTATTTTCTTTTTTTTTCTTTTTTATTGTTATAATTGTTTATTTTATTTTTATTTCCCCAGGCTTAGTTTGTTTAGATTTTATTTAATTTTTTATTTTTTGCTTTCGTGGGTGTTTTTATAATTGCTATATTATTTGAATTCCACTTGCTTATTTCATAGATTTTTTATTTTATTTTTATTTTACTGGCTTTTTTTTTTTGTATTTGTAATGCCATATTTAAGTTTTTTTTTTATATACTCCTGGGGGGTTTCCCTTTTTAAAAAATATATATTTTTTATATTTCACCTTCTCAATTATTATTATTTTTTCAATGATTTTCTTTTCTGATTGATTGCTTGCTTATTCTCATGTCAGCTGATTTCTTTCTTCTGGACGGCATTTTCACTTTCAGGTGCAGTTTGACGAGCGCGAGGACGTGAAGGTCTGCACGGTGGCGCTGAACGACGACGTGCTGTTCGAGGGCGTGGAGAGCTTCCACGTGGAGCTCAGCATGCCCGTCTACGCCCTGCTGGGCCCCAACACGCGCGCCCTCGTCAACATCAACGACACCGAGGACGAGCCCACGCTGGAGTTCCACCGCAAGACCTTCCACGTCAACGAGAGCGCCGGTGTCGTTCGTGTGCCCGTCGAGAGAAAAGGTACACCCGAAAACCACTTTGATGGGTCAAAAAAAGACTTTTGGGCTTTTTGGGCTTACACGTTTAACCCCAAAATTTTGATCAAACAAATAACTCTCAAAGCAACCCAAAATACTGGATTATCTTGTACAAAACAACCCAAAAATGTTCTCAGAATTGTTACAAGAACCCAGATTGGGTCAAAAGGTACCTACTCTACTTCAAATTTATCAAATAAAATGAAAACTATTATTTAAAAATAACTAATCAAATAAAATATTTTTTATTAAATCAATTATATTTTAATATCATGAAATGTCAAAAAAAGACAGTTTGACTATTTTCTTTTGATTCAAACGAATCAAATATTTTAGAAGTTAGATGATTTAAGAAACAAAATAAAATATATTTGATTCAATGACATTTTCTTTTGAGCAATAGTTGAGTACATTTATAAAATCAGAAAATGATCATTTAAAATAAAAAAACAAAAATTAACGTTGAAATCGGCGCCCAACGTTCAAACTGTCGTTTGCATTATTCTGAAATGTTATTTGTGTTGTTTCCCTCCACCCAGGCGACACGTCCAGCACAGTGTCGGCCCTGTGCCGCACGGTGTCCAAGTCGGCTCAGGGCAGCAGCCTGCACGCCCTGGAGTCGGGTTCCGACTACAAGAGTCGCGGCGCGGGGCCCGAGAGCCGCGTGGTGCTGGGACCCGGCGTGGCCATGTCGACGTGCGACGTCACGCTGGTGGACGACAGCGAGTACGAGCTGTCCGAGGAGCTGGAGCTGGCGCTGTCCGAACCCTCGGACAACGCCCGCATCGGCCGCGTGGCCGTGGCCCAGGTGGTCATCGACGGGCCCAACGATGCTTCCGCCGTCACTCTCGGCAACGACACCTTCACCTTCGGCGAAGACGCCGGTACCCTCGGCTATTTATTTATGCCATATTTTATCACGATTGTGTCCATTTAGAATGGTACACAAAAAAGCAACAAAATTGGGTTGTTTTGTGGGTTATTCATTTCACTTAATGAATAGCCCAAAAAGTTGGGTTAATAGAATCACCCAACTTTTTGGGTTATTTATTTAACCCAAAACTTGGGTCAAATGAATAACCCACAAAACAACCCAATTAATTTTTTTCTCTGTTCAACCTTTTGGTTATTCATTTAACCCAAAATGTTTGGTCACTGAATAACCCACAAAACAACCCAATTTGTATTTTTGGTGTGCAAAACAACCCCATTTTTGGCTGTTTAACTATTCATTTGACTCTTTTTTTTTTTTTTGGGGGGGGGGGGGGTGTTACAGCAATTACACAAAAAGTCCGGTACCTTTTTGACCCAATTTGGTTTGTTTTTGACCCAACTGTTTTTGTGAAAAAAATGGGTTGTTTTTGTATATAACGAATTTTGGGGAAAGCAAGTGCGCTAAAATTGACCCCAGTAGTGGATCTGTCCCTTTATGACCCGAAATTGGTATTTTTGACCCACCTGTCTTTAAGTGTAGAATATTTTTGGGAGATACGATCATCTTAGGAGCCAAAAGTATTCCAAAGAGCCGTCTCCAAATACTCCTATTTATTTTATTCTTCCTTTTTACCGTATTGTCTAACAGGCACCATCGAAATTCCGGTGCTGCGCCACGGCAGCGACCTGTCCTCCGTGACGTCGGTGTGGTGCGCCACCCGGCCCGCCGACCCCCCGTCGGCCAGCCCCGGCGTGGACTACATCCCCAGCTCCAAAAAGGTGGAGTTCAAGCCCGGGAGAACCCAGGAGGTGAGAACCGGCCGTGCTCGGGAATCGGCCCAAGCTGTCGGTCAGCCTGAGCGTGATTTTTTTTTTTTTTTCTCCCGGCAGACGTGCAGTCTGACCATCCTGGACGACGTGCAGAATCCGTCCATCGAGGGCTCCGAGTCCTTCGTGGTCTTCCTGAGTTCTCCGCAAGGGGCCGTCCTGCAGGAGCCCTACGAGGCCAACGTGGTCATCGCCGACACTTTCCAGGACAGTACGTCCACACCCATTCTTCTTCCGCATTTTGCATCTTTAACTCATCCACTCAATCTGCTTTACTGGATTTGGACTGATTTTGCAAGGCCCACACAATATTGTGTTCTATTGCTATAAAAACAGGAAAGCTACCAAAAGAAAGATTAGAGTCTCTTCTTTCATCAGGAAAAAAAAAAGTTTATTTCTTCCTGTTTCGGTTTTGCAGCATTAAAATATAGCTCAGTTTCATCATTATTAAAAAAATCTATTTAGAACTGTGGGAAAAGAGCTTTTTTGCAACATGACCCTGGTTGATCTCTTTTGCTGTGTTGCCACCTGCTGGCCGTTTTTGTAATAACTACCATTGCTTTAACCGTTCTCTTCAGTTAAGAGGCTGCATCAAAGCCTTCTGTATACTCTAGTATAAAAAATACATCTTTGGGAGAATGCTAATATTTAAAATAGAACTTATTTAAACGTTTTTGGGGAACAAATGAGTTCAAAAAAAACAAGTACCGTATAACAACAACAATTGTTCAATTGTAAATATTGCAAATGTTCAAACGTTTATCATGATTGTATTTCAATGTAACTTGAATGCTATTTTTTGGAATTCAGTCCCCAGCATGCAGTTTGCGAAGAGCGCCTACACGGTGAAGGAGCGCGACGGCGACCTGCATTTGCCCGTGGTGCGCACGGGCGACCTGTCCTTCACCTCGTCGGCGCGCTGCTTCACGCGCACCATGTCGGCCGCCGTCATGGACGACTTCCGCGAGCGCCCCAACGTGGACGAGTCGCGCGTCACTTTCCTGCGCGGGGAGAAGGTAGCGCCCGCCGCACCGTGGATAGAATAAGTCTACACACCCCTGTTCAAAAGCCAGGTTTTCGTGACATTAAAAAAAAAGTTCATCTGTTCTAGTCCTGACATGTATTTGTTTAATTTACTTTAGTTACTTTGTTGCAATCACTTTATTTACTTTGACAAAAGTGATTACAGTTTGTAGCATTATGTTGTCACAGTTACCTACTTAGTTGTTACCCTTCTTCGTTTTTGACCGGTTCATTCTGAAGCTGGACCTTATCTCGGTTTTTAATATATATTATTTTTATTAAAAAAAACTTAAATTCCTTTTCAGTTGAGTTGTGTAGATTACATGATGTCGCGATGTGGTAGAAAAGAAAAATTTATCTGAATTTATGGGGTGTGTAGACTTTTGCCACCCACCTTATGTGAGTGTTTCTGCACGTGTGCACGACAGGTGAAGAACTGCACGGTCCGCGTGAAGGACGACTCGGTGTTCGAACCCGAAGAAGAGTTCCAGGTTCACCTGGGGTCGCCGACGGGGGACCACTGGAGCGGCGCCATGATCGGCGAGAGGGACGTCGTCACCGTCACCATCACCAACGATGAAGACGGTGAGTGGCACAAATTGTGTTTTCATTACTTCATTTTGATTTCATCTTGATATGTTAAAAGTACGTTTTACTTGTTTAGTGTCAATAAATGTAGTATATCTATATACATATATATATATGTATATATATATATATATATATATATATATATATATATGTATATATATATATGTATATATATATATGTATATATATATATATATATGTATATATATATATATATATATATATATATATATATATATATATATATATATATATATATGTATATATATATATATATATATATGTATATATATATATGTATATATATATATGTATATATATATATGTATATATATATATGTATATATATATATGTATATATATGTATATATATATATATATGTATATATATATATATATGTATATATATATATATATGTATATATATATATATATGTATATATATATATGTATATATATATGTATATATATGTATATATATATATATATATATATATATATATATATATATGTATATATATATATGTATATATATGTATATATATATATGTATATATATATATGTATATATATGTATATATATATATGTATGTATATATATATATGTATATATATATATATATATATATATATATATATTAAAGTTTCTAAAACGTTTTGTAGCTGTGAAATAAGTATCTTTATTACTATTATTTGTTTTTTATTTCGGTAGTAACAGAACATCTAAAAGTGTTTTAATTGTTAAATTTTAATCATTAAAAATTAAATGTATTGTTACTGTGGCTACACATTTACAAAAAAAAATACTAGTCACTAATATTAAGCCTAAACATTAACTCATCCACTTGCAGCCATTTTCACTGACGTTAGTAGATTTTGCAAAACCCACATTAGATTGTCTTCTATTGCTATAAAAACATGGACCATACCAAAGGAAAGATTAGAGTCTCTTCTTTCATCAGGAAAAAAAAGTATATTTCTATCTGTTTCCGTTTCGCAGCAATTAGCATTAGAATATAGCTCCAGTAAATGAGCTTTTTTTCAACATAGTCCTTGTTGATCTCTTTTGCTGTGCTGCCAGCTGCTGGCCGTTTTTGTAATAACTACCATTTCTTCGACTGTTCTCTGCAGTTCAGAGGTTGCATCAAAGCCTTCTGTATGCGCTAGCATAAAAAAACTAACAAAAAAAACATTAAAACGTATAAATACATCTTTGGGACATTTAAAATAGAACGTAATTATACGTTTGGGGGAGCAAATGAGTTAAATGCTGCACTAAGCATTACAGGGTTTTTTGGGGGGTTGAAACTATTTATTGTTCAACATTTTTTGTCTCATTGAAATGTTATCAAATTAAAAAAAAAAAAAAACAATAATTGTCATTTCAAGCTCCCACCATCGAGTTGGAGCAGGCGTCCTATCAAGTCCGAGAGCCTCCCGGACCAGATGGCATGGAGGTCCTCAACGTCAAAGTGGTCCGGCGTGGCGACCTGGACCGGACCTCCAAGGTCCGCTGCAGCACGCGAGACGGCTCGGCCCAGTCCGGAGTGGACTACAACCCCAAGAGCCGGGTCCTCAAGTTCACCCCTGGTGGGTGAAAGGGGAAATAAAAAACATGAGTAATGCTAGAATGTCCTTGTGTGTTCACATGTCGGGTCCCCTCAGGGATGGACCACGTCCTTTTCAAGGTGGAGATCGTGTCCAATGAGGACAGGGAGTGGCACGAGTCCTTCTCCTTGGTCCTCGGCCCCGACGACCCCGTAGAGGCGGTGTTGGGCGAGATCACCACGGCGACCGTCACCATTCTGGACCAGGAAGCTGCCGGCAGTCTCATCCTTCCGGCCCCGCCCATTGTAAGGAGAACTTGCGGCGAAAACCTGTGATATTGAGAGGAAATACTTATTTATTTATTTTTAAATCACTTTGAAACCTACTAGAGGACACGTTTGTAAAGTATCAGGGATGTAACGATATCGGCAATATCGTGATATCGCAATATTAAAACTGCCACAATATAACGTCGTCGTCATGTCACGATATTAAAAGCAGCCACATCTGTTAGAAAAGCCGGGTTCGACTTCCATTTGTGCAGTTGTAGCACCCTCTGGTGGCTAGTTTTTTAGTGCAATTTAATTTTCACAAGGCATGTTTTGGCCCTTCTATGTTTAAAATCCACACTAATGGGCAGATGAAGGAGGAACGTCATATGCTTGTGAAGCGAGTCAATATGTGGAGGAACTCAATGTGTGCGTGTATTAGCAAGTGCCTCAACATATATATTATATATATATATATTTTTTTTATAAATAATATTTTTATAATATTTCTTCATTGCTGTGATGTACAAAAGCACAATATTGTGTGTGTGTTTTAGTATGAGCTATTTTTTTGTATCACTAATCTCCCCGTAATATTGTGATCATTATCACATTGTGACCTTCATATCGTGCTAAAATCGTATCGTGATGTTTGGATATCGTTACGTCCCGAGTACGCCTCGGCACGTGTTCTCACTCACTTGCTGTCAAGCGATGAGAAACTTTCGGGTAAAACGAACCCCGCCACGGTCCTCAGGTGGTCTCGCTGGCCGACTACGACCACGTCCACGAGGTGACCAGGGAGGGCAGCAAGAAGACGCCCTCGCCGGGTTACCCCCTGGTGTGCGTCACGCCCTGCGACCCGCACTACCCCAAGTACCTGCTGATGAAGGAACGCTGCGAGGAGGCGGGCATCAACCAAACCCAGGTGCACTTCTCCTGGGAGGTGGCGGCGCCCACCGACACCAACGGGGCACGCTCGCCCTTCGAGACGGTGACCGACACCACCCCGTACACGGGCGTCAACCACATGGTGAGACCACCCCAAACATTTGGGACAGTCCTACGTCTCGAGTCTTCACTCGTACACTGCCAAAACTCTGATATAAAAAGTCTACACACCCCTGCTCAAATGCTTTTTTTTTTTTGTGATAGAAAATCATTTGCAAAACTAGACAAAGTGCAATTTCTGCAGAAATTGCGTGGGAACGCTGAAAAGTGCTATTAGATGATTTATCTTGGTCTACACGCAAAACCAGGCATTTGAACAGGGGTGTGTAGACTTTATCTATGCGTAACAATTGTGCTTGTCAGGTGTTGGACAGCATCTACTTCAGCCGCCGCTTCCACGTGCGCTGCGTGGCGCAAGCCCGCGACAAAGCGGGTCACCTGGGAACGCCGCTGCGGAGCAACGTCGCCACGGTGGGGACCGACGGCTCCATCTGCCACACGCCCGTCACCACCGGGACCGCGCGGGGCTTCCAGGCGCAGTCCTTCGTCGCCACGCTCAAATATCTGGACGTCAAGCACAAAGAACATCCCAACCGGTGAGAGACAACTTTCCGGTTTGGAGTTGGTTCACGTGGACGGGTCGGGGGGCGGATTTTGCGCAGGAGCCACGTTTGAGTTCTAAAACAAACAGATGGGACGCGTCATTTGCAAATGAGGTTGAAATATATATTTTTTTATAATTATGAAAAATAGCTAATTTCAAAAATAAAATAATTGTTCTCTCTTCTTTTAAATGCTATTAACTCATTCACTGCCATTGACGGCTATTACCGTCAAAAATTAATTTTAACTATTTTTAACATTTTTTTGTATGTATGTATGAAAACCTAGAATTTTTTTATTGTACATTTAGAACAGATATGAAATTTGTGATTAATCGCAAGTCATGCGATTAATTATGATTAAAAACTTTAATCGCCTGACGCCCTGAATTTTTTATAATTTTTTTCTCTTTTTTTAAAAATTCATTCACTGCCTTTGACGGCTATAAACGTCAAAAATTCATTTGAACTATTTTTATTAGTTTACATTTTTTTCCCCACTTTTGTTAACAAGAGTATGAAAACCTAGATTTTTTTTTTTATTATACATTTAGAACAGATTTGTGATTAATCGTGAGTTAACTAGTGAAGTCATGCAATTAATTACAATTAAAAAATTTAATCGCCTCATGCCCCTAATTTTTAATAATCTTTTTTTTAATGAATTTATGGCAGTGAATGAGTTAACCATAATACCATTTGTATGTGAATATTGTACATATATGTTTGTTGATGTTAGGGTTTTTTTCTGTGTGTATTTTTCACGATTTTTGTGGTGATATTATGTGGTGCTGTCTGAATAAATTTCAATTCAAATCAATAAAAAAAAAAATTATTATTACTTAAAATTATTATAGAAAATAAATATCAAATATGCTTTAATTTTACTCATTTTTCTTTTATCCACAATAAAAAAAGCCACTAATGTAAAATTAATATAACATATATATATATATATATATATATATATATAGATTGCCTCAAGGCAAAAAACTCAACAAAGTTTTCCCACTCCTGCTGTTGACCGTCCAAGTGTCCAATTGTGTCCAGAATCCACATCTCGGTGCAGATCCCTCACCAGGACGGGATGCTCCCCCTGGTGTCCACCATGCCCCTGCACAACCTCCACTTCTTGCTGTCGGAGTCCATCTACCGGCAGCAGCACGTCTGTTCCAACCTGGTCACCCTCAAAGACCTGCAGGGTCTCTCCGGTAAATCCTTTCGCCAACCAAAACCGAGCGAGTTGCAGGTCACGAGTCGGTTTTGAGACTTGGCCATCAAGTTTCAAGCAAGTCCAAAGCAAATGGAGTCATTAATTGGGTTGAACAAGTCATAAGTCGAATTGAGCCATTGATGACTAGGGTGGGCTCAATCAACCCTGCCTCTGCCTCATTTTGTCCCCGCAGAGACGGGTTTCCTGGACGACGTGTCCTACGACAGCATCTCCCTGGGTCCGGGCTACGACCGTCCGTACCAGTTCAACCCCAACGTGCGTGAGGCCAGGAGCATCCAGCTGTACAAGCACCTCAACCTCAAGAGCTGCATCTGGACCTTCGACGCCTTCTACGACATGACGGAACTCATTGACGTCTGCGGTGGCTCCGTCACCGCCGACTTTCAGGTATGCCTCAATTTGCCTGACGACTCGTGCACAACGTAGCTGCACTCGCGACTTTCTGAAGACCTGCCAGACGTTCTTTTTTCCTACAATCTGGTCATTTGTCAGCCAGTTTGGCACTCGGACGGATACGTCTGCTTGTTAACTCATTTACTCCCAAAAAACGTATAAATATGTTCTATTTTAAATATCGCCAGTGTCCCAAAGACATTTTGTATGTTTTGTTTTTTTATGCTAGAGCATACAGGAAGCTTTGATGCAGCCTCTGAACTGAAGAGAATGCTTGAAGTAATGGTAATTATTACAAAACAGCCAGCAGGTGGCAGCAGAGTATAAGAGATCAACCAGGGCCATGTTGCAAAAAAGCTCTTTTCCCCACAGTTCTAAATAGATTTGTGAATAATGATGAAAATTAGCTATATATACTTAACTCTAATGCTAATTGCAAAACCAAAACAGATAGAAATAAACTTTTTTTCCTGATGAAAGAAGAGACTCTAATCTTTCTTTTGGAGGGTTCCATGTTTTTATAGCAATAGAACACAATATTCTGTGGTTCTTGCAAAATCTGTCAAAATCCAGCAAAAAAAAACGGGAGCGAAGGAGGATGCTTCAATGTAAATGTCTGTGAACGTGGAAACGGTAGACTTTCAACTTGAAGCTTTTCTGATCTTCCAGGTCCGAGACTCGGCTCAGTCCTTCCTCACGGTTCAGGTTCCGCTCTACGTGTCCTACATCTACGTAACGGCTCCGCGAGGTTGGGCCTCTTTGGAGCATCACACAGAGATGGAGTTCTCCTTCTTCTACGACACGGTGCTCTGGAGGACAGGTTGGCTAGTTTCAGTCGCTTTTAGTCGGACCAAAACCGGCTGGTGTGATATACTGACTTGATCTTTTGTGTTTTGTTTTGTCTTTCTCAGGCATCCAGACGGACAGCGTGCTCTCCGCCAGACTTCAGATCATAAGGATCTACATCCGCGAGGATGGCCGGCTGGTCATCGAGTTTAAAACACATGCTAAATTTAGAGGTCAGTTAATAAAACTTGAGGGTCTTGGCTTCTTCAGCATGTACTATTTGGTTTCGCCTTCCCTTCCTTTAGGCCAGTTTGTCCCAGAACACCACACTCTGCCCGGACACAAGTCCCACCTGTTGGCCCCGGACCACCTGGGAGGCATCGAGTTCGACATCCAGTTGCTTTGGAGCGCTCAAACCTTTGACTCGCCCTACCAGCTGTGGAGGGCCACCAGCTCCTACAGCAGGTCAGCCTCCTGAGTCCTATCTAGTCTTGCGAGGTTCACTGTGGTACAAGTCAAGGGGGTCGGTTGGATTGCGCGTACATCCCGCAGGCAAAAGAAACAGAAGACCGGGAAGACTTTGGACAAGAATTAGGAGTCGAGTCTGTGGACTGGATAAACAGCATCGCTGATACTTCTCGATGTTGTAGGATGTCAGAACGCTTCCCACTAAAAATGTGGAGTAGAAGTTAGGATTTTGCTTGTAGGACATTTCACTCAAAAGCTATTCCCAACAGTAACGATCCATGGACTGAATCATAAATATGTTACTCCCAATTCCCACTGACTGCGGTGCGGATGCGGTGCGGAAGGGATCCGCATGCGTTCTATTTTTCCGGATGCCGCCTGCGAATTTTCACAAAGCTGAAGAAATGACATGAGCCGGACAGGAAGTCGAGCGTCGGCATCGAGGTATATCCGGTATATTTCAAAGGAGAACTCATTTTTGGGGGGAGGGAAACTAGCTAACTACGTAGAATGACATTAGTCGGACATTTAAGACAAAAAACGAGCTCAGAATAAGTTCCATAGTTATTCATATTCCTGTTGAAAACACTGGCAAAAAGAGCTTTTTTGCAACATGGCCCTGGCTGATCTCTTATACTCTGCTGCCACCTGCTGGCCGTTTTTATTTATTTATTAACTAGCATTTCCTCGACCGTTCTTTGCAGTTGAGAGGCTGCATCAAAGCCTTCTGTATGCTCTAGCTTTAAAAAAAAAAAACATTAAAAAAAAACGTATAAATAAGTTTTGGGGAGTGAAGGACAAAGTATTCAAACGTATTTATACGTTTGAATGAGTGAACCTTGTTGGAGGTACAAACCCGACCTGTTTTGCACCCTACAGGAAGGATTATTCCGGAGAGTACACCGTCTTCCTGATCCCATGCACCGTACAGCCAACGCAACCATGGATCGACCCGGGAGAAAAACCTCTGTCTTGCACAGCTCACGCGCCAGAAAAGTATTTTCTTTGGAGAACCAAACGTAGACCCTTTGGAGTTCAAACTCATTGTTTTCTTATTTTTCTCCTGCTTCCGTCAGGTTCCTGGTTCCTATCGCCTTCCAACAGACCAACCGGCCGGTCCCCGTGGTCTACTCATTGAACACGGCGTTCCAGCTGTGTAATAACGAGAAAGTCTTCATGATGGACCCGGCCAGTACCGATGTCTCAATGGCGGAGATGGACTACAAGGGGGCTTTCTCCATGGGTACAGTAACTACTTACTCCTTTGACCTGAGCTTAAACCTTTAAGCAACTGACGGAAAATTCTTTAAAACTGGACTGAACCGGTCCTTCTGAAAAAGTCAAGTACCACATATGATACATTTGGCGTTCCGGTCTCTTTGCTGGTCCCTACAGGTCAGACTCTGTATGGCCGCGTGCTGTGGAACCCGGAGCAGTCCCTGAATGCGGCCTACAAACTACAGCTGGAGAAGGTCTACCTGTGCACCGGCAGGGACGGCTACGTTCCCTTCTTCGACCCGACGGGCACCCTGTACAACGAGGGTCCGCAGTACGGTTGCATCCAGCCCAACAAGCACCTCAAGCATCGCTTCCTGCTCCTGGTATCCAAACCTGCCTTGGATCTCATAGACCTCTTTGGGTTCTCTGTTCCTTACACTGGTCAAAAAAACAAAACAAAAAAAACAAGTATTTACTTGAAGAAACCTAGTAAAGTTTTTTCACTCAACAGGACCGCAAGCAGCCGGATGTGTGCGACAAATATTTCCACGACGTCCCGTTTGAGGCCAATTTTGCTTCGGACCTTCCGGAGTTGAACTCTTTGGCCGCCATGCCAGGAGTGGACGGATTTACCATGAAGGTCGACGCGCTCTACAAGGTCTGTAAAGCTGCTGGTCTTCTGTGTTCTCCAATCGATTTGCAGCCATCTTGTGGCATCTGTCGGCAGTTCCGAACCTTTTGGGGGGGGGCGTGTCAACTCCACACAGATTTACATAAGAGCAAATCTGATCTCAAGTTGTGATGACTCATACTTCCGCCCTCGTTGGTTGTCAGGTGGAGGCGGGCCACCAGTGGTACCTGCAGGTGATCTACGTCATCAGTCCCGAGTCGCGGTCCAGCCCGAGGATGGAGCGCTCGCTCGCCTCCCGGCTGGGCCGCCCCAAGCGCGACCTGGTGGACCGCAGCGGGCGTCTGACCCTGGACGAGTCGCTCATCTACGACAACGAGGGCGACCAGGTGAAGAACGGCACCAACATGAAGTCCCTGCGTCTGGAGAGCGGGCCCGGCGGAACTTTCCACGCCCACGTGGGCCGCTCGGTGGGCGGCGGGGTGGCCGCGCTGGCCCTCCTGGTCCTGGCCGCCTTGGCCACCTGCCTCCTGTTCCGACGGTGCCACCGGCAGGCCAAAGTGAGTCACAAGAAACCACACAGAAAAGTTTTTCTTGTAAAATTACAAAATAAGTCCAAAAAAAAAAAGTCAAAAAATTTATTTTTATTATCCTTTAAAAAAAAAAAAAAAAAGATTTCTTGTGGGTATTTTTAGGCAAAGAAACGTTCCCTTGTTTCCTTGCTATCAGTTTCAGTTGTTACTTTGGCCTTTGTCAGAGCTGGTGTAACGTGCCTATTCTGAAAAACAACTTTTGCTTTAAAAAAAAAAAAGTCTTGGTGCATAAATTAGACTTTTTTTTCTTGTAAGAAAATGCTACTTATTCTTGCAATAGTGAGTTTTTTTTGTTGTCATAAAATTACAAAAACAACATAATTATCAAGTTGTAATTTTTTTTCTCCAAAAATCCCTGTTACTTTTGGATTAAATGTCCGTATTTTTTTTCATTACAATTTTCCTTCTCTTAAAATGGCTTTTTTTTTAATCTTGTCTTTATCTTCTCTATAAGTAAATACTTTTTATAAATATTTTAATTGTATTTTTTGCTCATATAATTAAATCTTTGTTAAATTACAAAACTACGCTTTTTTTCTGTCAAATATTTTATATAAATAATAAACAAATAATTTTAACTTGTTTCTCATTAAATAATATAACTTTTTCCTCAATCAAAGACAAAATGTTTTTTTGTAAAATTTTCTAATAAAATTACCAAAATTTCATAAAATTCAAACTCTATTATATGAAAAATGGTCCAAATTCTCATTTCAACTTTGGTCATCCTAAAAATGGTTGAATTCTTATACAAATGCCAGTTTTCTCCTCATAAAATGCTGACGTTTTTTCTGGTTGAACCCCCCGCCCCCCCACCACCACCAACCATCAGGCAGCGGGCAAGAAGGCGTACGAGGAGTACCCGCTGAACACCAAGGTGGAGGTGTGCATGGACAAGTGCGTGGAGAAGAACTTCAGCAGCAAGCACTGCACCGTCACCAACGTCAACGTGTTTAACCGCAACCACGAGCCCGCCGCCGCCGCCGCCGCCGCCGCCAACAAGGCCAAAGTCAAGCAAGTCAACCTGGAAGTCAAACTCCACAACAACCTCAGCGACGGCACCGAGGTCTAAAATGTCTTTGTTTTTGAAACTATTTTCTTACAAGAATGACATATTTGCTAATGTATTTTTGTACCAAAAGGGAAAGCATGCGACGTGTTGAGAGCGCGGCATTATTATGATTATTATTGTTTTGTTTTGCTCATTCAACTGGGCTACCTCACATATCTGCAAAGCACTCGAAAGATAACCTCGTTGTCTTTGATGGACCTGTTGGCTGTTCACACCAAGATGGCTATTTGTCTTTCTTTTTTCCAACGTCCTTTGTTGTTAGCTTCATTGGATGCTTCATTCAAAATTTCAAAAAACTTTCTTCCGGAAGGCTAGTTGGCTTGCGTCGCAATCTTAAAATGTAATTTCAAATGTTCACATATTACATATAATATTTGACATGCAAGTTGGCTTGGGACAATTTTTTACATTTTGTTTTTTTCCTCTTTGTAGTTCATTTTGTGACAAAGGTTTATTTTGCCAGGCTGGTTGGCTTCTGTCGCAATTTTTAAAATGTCTACTTTTTCACATAATGTTACACAATTCTCCCCATTAATTTTACATTTATTTCCCTTTTTAAAGTATCACATTTTTCCTAGAAATTTCAACATTTATCTCATTTTTTTTTTTAAAAAAGGTTGTAGTCAAAAATTGTATGTGAAATTCCAATTTCAAACTCACAATCACTAGCTAATATTAAATTTGCAACATAACATTTCTTATAAAAAATCTTCAAATAAAATGTTTACTATTATTTTGTAAACAACTAAAATGACAACTTGTAAAGTTTTAACACTATACTTGCAATTGCTAATGAAAGTTTTAGGAAGAAGCAACAACTTGTTGACATGTTTATGAGAAAAAGATGATTTTCCTAAATTGGTTATAAAGGCTCATACAATTTCAAATTCCTTTTTAACATAAAAACAAAACAAAAACAATTCTCATAAATAAAATGTATGGTAATTTTATTTATTTTTTCTGGTAAAAAAATATATTAAACTTTTTACTAAAATGTCACCGTTCTCATGTACAGTTTTAATTTTTGTCTTGTAAAAATATCAGCATTTTCAACATCAAATTCCAATCCAAAAAAGTTCTTGTGAAATTGCAACTTTATTTTTTACAAAATAACCATTTTTGTATCTTGTAAATGTGTAACTATTTGTCCTAAAATGACTTCTTTTTTTCTTTCCTCGTGCAAACTTCTGTGTTGTAAAATGCCAACTTTTCTCTGGATCGAGCATCAGCTGTTGCTTTTGACGCACGCTTGACCGCATGCCGCCGCAGTTTTTGTTTTTTTTACAAACAAAAATGGTTTGTTTTTGTTTGTTTGTTTATTTAAAAAAAATTTCCTTCTTCGTGTGGATATAAAAGCACAAAATTGGTGATTGCTAGCTCAGATTCTACTGTATCCAGTCATGTCACTGTTCAATCTAAAATATTGGATCACACACGTAATATTAGTCATTTATATGCTGCTGAGTGTTGATGAGATTTAAGTGCAATTAAGAAATCATCCTTTGTGCCATTACGATCAATCGCTTTATTGATTTTGATTATTTCTGTATTTTAATGCAAAAAAATATGTTTGATATCAACATAACATATAAGCTAATGTCCAATGTTTTATTCGCATTTGATTTGTTAGAAGAAAAAGCTCAAATGATTTTTCTAGAGATGTTCAATGCCATTTTTTTTCCCAGACCGATACCAGCACGTGTATTCACTCTGTGCTCACTGATACCGCTAACCGATACCGCTAGTACGTTTGATGTATTAAATGTAATTGAACATAATGAACTTTGACCTTTCTTTGTGACACAGATGATAATTTGCAGATGTGTCAAACTGCCGCATTATAGCGCCAAGTGCTGACTTATTCTGTGTCAGATTTGACTTTTTTTTATCGATGGCTTGTGTCTGTAGCCTCCATGAGTACCCCATACCTTAAAATAAGGCCGATATCGGCCGATCGGTGATTGCCCGTCCATAATTTATTTCCTGCATTTTTGCGTAGCTAACTTTTTTTTTCACGAATCTGTAGTACATTTGTCACTGTATGCTCGCCTAGCTCACCCCCCCCCCCCCCCCACCGCGTATATCACTCAAAGAAATATTTCAAGCTTAATTTAAGATTTATGTAACTTTATTTACATGACAAATTCCCATTTACTTTTTTTTTGATACATGAAATAATAATAAAACACATCAACCTTATGTTAGGCTTGAAATATTTCTGTGAGTGAATGTACAATTGCTTATTTTTATCATTGGATTTTGGAAATGTTGATATGAAACATGTTTTTTTTCCTGATTTCATTTCAAGTCTTTTAAGCCACATTTGTACAATGACATTATTTTTCCCCCGCTTTAGTTTGTAGACCGCTGCCAATATCAACAAGTGCCGATTAGTATTTGAGAAACAATCAAGTGGGTTTTTTTTCCTGCGTGATTGTAACCAATGAAAAGTGTCGCCTTACTAACAATCAATCAAGTGAGTGTGCGTGCGTGCGCGCGTGCGTGTGTGTGTGTTGGTCCTCCCAAAGATATATTGGAATCTTTCTCTTTTTCCTGCCCATTTTTCTATGCTTTTTTTGTTGTTGTTGACCATGTTTGATGTGACACTACTGCTGTCCAAGTCAAGTGTGAGACACCAACCGGCACTTGCAAAAACAAAACAAACTCTCACTTGCTGTCTCCTTTTAACTGTGTGCCTACGGGGGACGTGGAGGGACAAAAACGTCTCCGGAATGAGAAATTCTCACATTGTATTTTTGGTGCTATACTGATTTTGCTGGTAGGACGGACGGACAGATGCCTGCATTTGGTGCCTTTTTTTAGTCAATAAAGAAAATGTGAAAGTCGTGATGCCTCATCTTGTGTCTTTGGTTTAGAGTTGTTGAGCTTATGTTACATCTTGTCCTAAAACAAAAAAAATCTTACAACGCTACAATTTTATTCTTAAAAGGGTTTGAACTTTGCTAATAAAATCTTTTTTTCCCCTTCTACAACTTTTTGTAAAATGTCAGCATGTTTCTCCAAAAATGACAAGTTTCTCTGATTGCAAAATTTTGAACTTAAAAATTTTCACACAAAATTTTACACCTTTCTCATAAAATAAACATTTCTTTCCCAAAAATGATAAATGTCATTTTTTTAAGATTTCAACTGTTTTTTCATGACTTCTTGTAAAAATAATAATAATTTTACCCTAAAATTCTAATATTGTTTTTTAAATAATGTGTGAAATCTCTTCTTTTTTTTCATACATTTGTTTTTTAAATCGCACCTTCATTTGAACTTTCTCTCCAAAAAATACTATTCTCATATAAATACAACTTTTTGCTTGGAAGGTTTGTTAATTTTCACACAAAATGTATACTTCTTACTGGAAAGCTTTAACTTTTCTTATAAAACACCTCTCTTTTTTTGTATCTACTTCAACAACTCGTAAAAAATAAAATATTTTCTCATAATAGATTTTTCCAAGACATACAGTTAAGACTTAAATGGTACCGTAGTCTTTAAAAAAAAAAAAAGAATTTATTGAAAAATTAATTACTTTTTTTCCATACATTTTGCATGGAATAGTTGTAATTTTATTCATAAAATATTGTTATCCTTTTTCTATTTAATTTTTTTTTTTTTATAATTGCAGTGTTTTTCAAATGGTCCCACAATATTACAACTTTAACACTAACAGCACCGTCAAATATTTTGTATATTTTTAAATGACAAACAATACACGATATTCTTGTGCTGCATATTTCAACCATCCTGCATCCAATAAGTTGAAGTTGCACGAAGTGACCAACAGGCGTCATCATTTCCCTCCCAGACAGCCATTGCAAGAAGTGTCAAAAGAGGGGAAGAATCCCCCCCACCACGATACCAAAGCAGCAGCCTCCCCTTTTCTTTTTGTGCAGGGTGGAAATGTGTGCGCACATGGAAGTTTGCTAAAGTCATGTGACCTGACTGAGCCCCGCCCCCTCTTATGTAATGTCACACATGTGCTCGCCTCGTCATCTCTAACCTCCTTTGTGTTCATCTGGAACTTTTTCACCCCCAAAAGTTCGACAGTGACGAATGATGGAAAAATGAGATGTGTGAGGCAAGGTAACTTTACTTGACATCTTTGTCACTCAAGAATTTCTCTGAACCTTATCCTCACTTGGCGGTATTGTGACCCGTTTTGGGCTTTTTGATGGTTCTGACCAAGCCATTTCAAAATAAAATAGCGGCCACGGGTTTTAACAGTGATTCATGTATTTTTTACATTTGCATGACAGTTTGTTTGCAAAAAGTGTAGATGCATCCTGCACACAATTTTATTTTGTTTAAGAATATTGTATTTTTCTGCGATTGGCTGGCAACCAGTTCAGGGTGTACCCCGCCCACTGCCCGAAGCCAGCTGGGATAGGCTCCAGGACCCCTCCCCGCGACCCTTGTGAGGACACGCGGTTAAGAAAATGGATGGATGGATATTGTATTTTTTATTTATTTTACATTTTGATATTAAGAGTGGATGATGAATCTTTACATTTATATGACAATAAATTGATTCACTTCTTTTTGCACTTGCAAAAAAAAATTTTATTGCACAATTTCATTTTTTTTAACACTTTACTCTGAGTCAACTGTTATTATTTATTTTTATTCAGTTAATATATTTATATTCTGGCAGATTACAACAAAAAAGAAAAATGACAACTTTTTTATTGGGAATTTACACCCCCAAAAAATCTTATTTGTTTTACCTTTTCCCCTCATTGAATGTTAACGTTAAAAAAAAAAGTTCAATGCAAGAATTCAACATATGTTAACATCATGACACGATTTTTGCCATTTATTTATTCATGCCGTCGTTCATTCATTCCGCTCTTACAAACTAGCCATAACAACTGGGAAGAAGGGGGCGTGGCCACGTCAAGTTCGGTTGTCTGTCATTGGTCAACCCCGCCAGCCTCCCACTCCCCATCACATTACGGAGGGCCCTCTTCCACCACTACCGTACTTCGGAGGGCTCCTCGGACTCATGACAACTTTAGCCGCCGCCGTCGCGAGTCCGCCACGAACGAGTGAAAATGGCAGCGGGGAACAAGCGAGGAGGTGACGCCGCGGACGAGCCCGCCTCACGCCACCTCGCCTGAGGCTACGCCGGCCGAGAGGAGCCCCGTTCGTGGCTTCCTTTGGCTCACCTGCGCTCGCTCGCGCGGTGTGCGGGAGAATCTTCCTGCCGAAGCCTGTTAGCTTTCTTGCTGGCTAGCTGGTGGCTAGCACCTCGCCGCGGCGTGGAAAGCCCCGCCACGACTCCACCGTCGCCGCCACCGATTCGGAGGACGACCAGGCTGGATATAGAACAACCACCGGAGGATTTAAGCGGATACATGTTTTTAATAATATTTTCCCCGTTTTCTCGCTGTTTTTTTTAATATATATATATTTTTTAAGCAGAGCCCCCGCCGAGTTAGCCGCTAGTGTCACATAAGCTACCCAGCCTGTCTGGCTTCTGTCGTCCCCGTCAAGGTGGACGCTGTCACCCGCACGACTTGCCCGAGAGTCGGGGTCGGGCGACGGTTCCCTACCCGATGCCGAGAGCCAAAAGAGGCTCCGTGGTGGAGGAGAGAAGACCCGAGATAAGTAGATAGGACTGCACCTTAGCTCGAGTTTTTGTTTTATTTTTATTACCATTTGGAGTGAGCGCCATTGTCGTTTGGACTCATAAAAAATGAAGAAGTTTTCCAGAATGCCAAAGTCTGAGAGCGGGGGCCTCGGGGGAGCGTCCGGATCTGGCTCCGGGCTCAGCAGCTACTTTGGAAAAGTGTTCGCCGTCGGCCGGTATCAAGTGACCGTGGAGGAGTTGGTAGCCGAAGGTAAGTCAGCTAGACACACCCGCCGCCCATACACACAACACACATCAACTTTGAGCAACTTTAGAAACGGTTCCCCTCCCAAGAAAAATCGGCAACAGCTGTAGCGTCCTCCGCTGAAGCCCCCCCAAACCCCCACCAGCGATAACAACGCCCAAGCCTCTTGTGTCAACAAGCACTTTGTCAAGGTTTCGCTACAACTGACATGCAAACTGCACTTTGACACAGTTTTGAAACACAAAAGTGATTTATTTGTATTTATTGTATTTCTTCGCACTTAAATACACACTTAGAAACCTTTCAAAATGTCAACTGATGCTACTGTGTAAATAAATCTGTGGTAGTTTTAGAATTTTCTAGAGTAAAGTATTTAATTTTACTATCCAAAACAGTTATTTCTCATGAAAATGCATTGAAAGAGGTAAGTGGAAAATGCTATGACCCCAAAATAAAGTTTGTAATATTTCAGGAAAAAGTTGTAAATTTGGGAAATTGAGTTTTAAAAAGTTGTAATTTACCCCCAAAACGTTGTTAGAAAAAAAAGAACATTGAGAAAAGTGTAATTCTCAAACCTTGTGATAAATATCTGCGAAAGATCAATTATAATCAGAAATTGAGAATGGATTTGTAAATTCACCAGAAAAAAAGTAGGAAAATTTCATGCTAGAGAAAAACACATACTTCTCAAATCCATTTAAAAAGCATCACTTTTTTAAAGAATAATGTAATAGGATGAGAGAAAATGTATTTTGCAAGAATAAAGTTAGTAGTAAAAATGTGACACCGTGTAGCTTAGCATATTAGCCTACACGCCGTGTTTTGGTCACTTTCCTGAATTGTGTGTCCCAACGTAACCTTGTAAACATGCTGTTTGGTCACATGGTAAACCTGTTCCTGCTTACTTCCTGGACTAAACTTGTGACATGATGATGTGGTCATGTGACCCGACAGTTTTGACCAAGTTTTGGTTGGTTACTACACCTGCATAGGCCCCACCTGCATTGCATATCCTTGGTGGTAAATCTCCATATCAACAGCGCGACAAGTTAAAATGTCCAAATTTCTGTTGGTGTTTTGTAGCCAAGCAGGAAGTGATAGAAAAGAATGTGGTGCAATGCCATAAAGATAAAAAAAAGAAGAAGTCATGCAACGTTTCCGTCATGTGACGCGTCGACAGGCAGGTGGAAGTGGCAGCCTGCCACCCGCAGCTTCTCCTTTTCTCTCTTTGTGGGGCTAATTCAGCCAAGAAGGAACTCATCTCTAATAAAAGCACAATTTGTCAGACTGTGCTGGAGTGTAAATAAATATGTAATAACTGTAACTAAAAAACATTGGCGATTGCCACGGCAACGTGATGTCAGTTTTTTTTTTGGGGGGGGGGTGCGTCTGCACGATATTGGAAAATCATGCGATTTGCAATGTAATTGCTGAATATAGCGATGTCGATATTGTTGCAATATTTTACATTTACCTAAAGAAATGACATTTTTATTATGCAATGAAAGAATTAAAAAAAAATCATGCAGCAAAATAACCAAACTCAATATATTCTTAGTTAATTAATTGTAATTACCTCTCGATAATGTTCAACTAATGGATGGCGGTGTACATTTTATTTAGCGGCTGGTTGGACAAATTTAGATAAAGGCGTGGGGTGGGGGGGGGGGGGCAGGCGTGTGGGGGGGGGGGTGACTGTTGGAACGCGGCCATCAGTGGCCTGAAATGACGCTGGTGTGTGAAAGTCGGAAGTCCGTGGCATCAACCCCATTATAGCATTATTTTCTTCTTTCGATTAGTTGTGATATTACAAGAAAAAGGTTACTTTTCCATGTAATTTTTTTGGATTGCTTTATGAAGAATTTTTTTTTACAAGACAGACAGAAGTATAATTTTACAAGGGGAAAAAAAACTTGTCCAAACTTGTCTTATCTTACAAGAAAAACATAGAAAAGTTTGTCAGGATAAAAGTTGTAATTAGAATAAAACCAGAAAGTAGTTGTAGTTTGTAAAAGGAAAAAAAGAAAGAAAAGAAATTGGTGTCGGGAAAAAAGTTTATTTAAAATTTTAAAGAAAAGAAAAAAACAAGGTCAAATTTATGCGAAGGAAGTTGTCATTTTTACAAAAAAGAAGTTGTAGTTTTCATAGAGTAATAATTTATATTTACGACCATTTTTTTAATTGTATGAGAACTTACAAGATTGGGCCCCCCCCCCCAAAAAAAAAGTTGTAGTCTGTTTGAAGGATTAATTTCAAATCTTACAAGAGAAAAGACTTTAGTACAAAGTTACTAGGGAATAAAATTTTTTTGAGGAAATGAAGATGAAATTTGCACAAGAAAAAAAAGTCATTGTTTTACTAGAGTAAAGTTGTGTTATGCGAGAGAAACTATTTTTATGAGCCTATTTCTCAACTGTATTATTTTGCGCTTAATAGCACAGCACGTCTTCCTGTGTGTGCTTGTTGCGCCTCACGCCACTTGATGTCAACGTACTAAAAGAGATCATGTGATGTTTTCGTCCATTTGGCTGCTTAATGAAAATCACAAGATCCCCCTTCAGGCTGACCTTTGACTGATCGGCGTTGTTAATGTCGCGTCTCGTCCATTCATGTTCAATACCAAACATCGACTGCTTGCCACAAATAGCCGGCAGAGTGCGACGTTTTGGTGGCGAGCTCCAGAGGGGATTGCTAATGAAATTCGGATGGAAAAAGTTGCCAGAGGTTGTTTTTTTATTGACAGTGTTAGGAGCACAAGTAAAGGCTGTCGTTTTCATTTTAAAAAGTAGGGATGTTTGAAAGTTTTTTTACCAGTATGAGTACTCAATTCTTGAGTAGTCATTGATAACAATACAAAAAAAAGTTTTATGAAAAAAAAGAAAGAAGAAATTTGTCTAGAAAAAATGAGACGTTTCGTAACTTTATTTTACAAAAAGCTGCAATTTGACAATTGTATTATTTTACAATGCTTGTTAGTGTGTTAGTGTGTCACTAAAAAAGCCAACAAAACGTAACCCTGCTTGACAGTTAGCATTAGTGTTAGCCACTGAACAAGTCCGTGTGTGTGTGTGTGTGTGTGTGTGCGTGTGTGTGCGTGTGTGTGCGTGTGTGTGTACAGACTAATGTTGTCGTGAGTAAACCGGTTTGGCCGTCCGTCCCTGTGTGCTGTAGAAACGTTGCGAATGGCCGCGATTAGCATACTGTACGCCTGATCAATGGCAGCATTGTGCCTCTTTTGTCGACTCATAGAATGCCAGCGTGGAAAAAAAGAAAACAAAAACGCAGTCTCTGTTCCCGTGACAGCTCATTGACATGACAAGCCAATCGGTCTCGATGAGCTCATCTGAAGAGGGAGCCGACACTAACCGATGGATGTGCTACCATGTAAAACAGAAGTCTGCTTTCGTCATGTTAGCTAGCAAATGCTAAAGCTAAGTGTAACGCGTCCCCCTGCTATTTTGCAGTTCATCGTCCGCGCAATACAACTTATGAACATTCATCGTATGAACATAACGGACATATGTGCACTTCCATCATAGTTCAAAGTTTTTGTTTTTGGTAAGTTTAAAGTTTGAGAATTTGACCCTGTTGCCACGACAACAGCACACCGTCACGGTTTACGGTGAAATGTACGCTTTGAGGCCGCCGTGACAATCCGTCGCCCCTAAAGTGCGGAATGTGTCGTCAGCCAATGTCTATTTTTAGATGTCCGGAACTTTTAGCCGCTGATGCATCCGGACTGTCAGTGTGGCGAGACTCGCTTGTCAAAAGGCCTGAAGGCAAAAGCGTTGGGCAGGCAGCTGAAGTGGGTCACGTTTGCAGACCGCCGGCCGCTCGTAGACGCCACACAATTACTTCAATTTGAATGGACTCCCAAAGTGGTGACATCATTTTTTAGTCCATAACTTTCAGAGGCCTTCACGGACTAGCCCGTTGCTACGGTGGCCTGTTTGTGCCGTTAAGCAACAAAAAGCCAATTCAATTGGTATTATTAAATATGTAAAGCAATGAATAAAAAACAAAAACAAACCTAAAACTGATCTACGATATCCGGAAACATACATTTTCAACTCATTCACCGCCAGCCATTTTAGAACATTTCAAAACGTTTCAATATCGACACAATATTATGTTCAATAATTATATATAAGCCGAATCTGCCAAATGACAGAATCGATTCTCTCCTTTTTGCCTCGCCTCATTCTTTTATAATTGACAGTGGAAAAATGTTGGTTGCACAAAATGCAGCCATTACTCTCATGGACTTTCTTTATTTTATTGCATATAAAATGGGGCAATGATGTCATCTACTGGTGGTTTTGCATCCGTAAAGTTGTTTCCAAGTTTTAACATTTCGAGTACAATCAGATTCTCCCCCATCTTGCCCCGCTGAAAAGAATGTAATTGACAAGTCTATGAGACTTTCGAATTGGCAGTGAATTATGTTTACAATCATTTGAAAAAGCTTTTGTATTTAATTTTGTTTTTATTTGTAATTTGTATTCATTGCGTAATTCTTTAATTTCAACTTTAAGGCATTTTTAATTTTTTTTATTTAATGGTGTTTCAGTTCACGGGTTGTTTGTGCAAATTAAATAAAAGCAATTTTTAAATCATTAACTTAATATTTAATCATTTTTATCATGAAGTTAATTTGAACTTTCTTAATACCAAATCATTCATATTTGTAGTATTTTCTTTTAATATGTTTCAAAATAATTCTGTATTTTACGACATTTTTATTTTTAGTCTCATTTAATTGAAATCTGCCTTAAAAAAAAAGGACGTGACGTCACTCACAATGGCGAGCCCTTTTTGGAAACACACACCGTGAATGGAAAAACACAATTTACTCGAGTATAAAACCAGATAGGCTTTCTTCATTCCTAAATATTCGACATAACTTGACGTGACACAACGTACGTGACAGGATGCCGCCGTCTCCCTGCAGGAAATTATACGCTCAGCTACTGAACTGTATGAAATAAGATAAAAACAATAAATGCTAAGTTTGCTTGAGGTCAAAATGAGTTCTGAGAACCAAAATAAAAAAACTGTTTATCACTATCCGCCATTTGGGTTGTTTACTTTCGCCTCGAACGCTTTCAGGCTGGAGCTGAGAAAAACCAACTCGGATATGTCAGACTTGCGACCATCCTCGAATGCAGCATCAGGATCATGATCAGGCTTTTACAGATCTTGCTGATGAGATGATCATTTGAGTCAGGTGTGTTGGAGGAGGGAGAGGGCAGCGACTCCCGAGGACTGGAGTTTCCGACACCTTCTAACAATTCAAATGCTTGAGCTAACCTCTCACCTTCATTTTTGTACCCACAGTCCGCGTTGGGCTGTTTTTGGGGTGCTCTTTATCCTCTAGGAGGATTTGCGTCGATCCAAAAGTCGTTGGCATTAATTAGCGACGAGCAGCTGCCGGCCAAAAGGACCCCCGAGGTTGGAAAGCCATTCCTGAGGTGAGGCGTGATGTAACCCAGGCAGCTGTTGACAAATGCTACTTACAAACGGACTTATATTGAAATGAAATCGGCTGTGAGCGGTTTCAGTCAGCAAGAATTTCCCTTTACGAGCATTGAAAGGTAAAAGTCACAGGCGGGGCCGGGTGGCGTTTTCTCTCGTATCCAGCCGGCGTTTTCTCTCGTATCCAGCCGGCGTTTGGTGCGCTAAATTGCTTGTGAGGACGAACAGCTGCAAAGCTCAACTCTGATTCAAACGCACAAGTTGAAAATTCTGTGGTTAAAGTGTACAGTTCTTTGATTGTTTTTTACACAAAAAATCTGCAGTTGCTGCAGTTTATAATTCAAACGAAACAAGACTAAAATATGCGGTTGAAATCTTCTATGAATAAAATCCATGATTTCTACTAATTCAATACAAATGAACGATTTCTTAACATCCTAAATTTGTCATTGGGATGTACAATGTTAACGAATACACGATTTTCCAAATATACAATTTCTTGAGAGAGAAGCTGCTTGTCTCACCTCATGCACTAAATAACGTGACACAGTGCCGGCATCCATTTTGTGTGACTGCATTCAACTGGGCCATTTTTGCCGGTCCAGTTCCCCTACTTGGTCCTTTCCCGACTGCCATGTTGGCCCCAGTGTGTTTGTCGGTGCCTTGTATGACAAGCGGCTGACGTTCGCTAATCAAATAACCAAGATGAGGACTTCTAGACAAGACGGAATGAATCCGTTCTTTGTTTTTGTCCTTGGCGTCGTCGCGTGTCGGACGACAACAACAACAACAGCGGCCACTGTGCTTGGCAGGTCAACATTGACGTCACAGTCGGCGGTTCAGAGTCTCGTACAGTCAGTCCAGGGGTCCTGCGGGGTTGTGAGGGGTCCCTCCTTTGTCTGCAACGTTGGTATGCGTGAGGCCCCCCCCGTTTCCTTCCAGGCACTGCATGGTTGGAGTTGGCTTAGCGAGGTGACAAAAGCCCCGGGGCGGCGATCTAGTGAGAACCTGATCCTGGAGCAGGTGGCCTCGCACAAACCAGAACTGAGGACTCACCACGGACTGAAAACCGTCACTCTGGCTGTGATCCAGTCAGAGTGACGGCATTCTCTTGGAATTCCTTCGGAGACGCCACTCGTTGACCAAAAGTGGACACATCTCGGCCTTGTATTTATGAACACTCTCCAGTAGACCCGATTTATTGGATTTAAATGGACTCTAATGGACATTTTATTTGGCCGTTTGGACTGAAAACTGCGTAACTTGTTTACATCGCAAATTTGGAGAAAAAAAACTAAGAGGATTAGCCGCTGGTGTCTCGGAGTTGAGGGCAACTTTTGCTGCCACGATTGATCGCTTACTTTTGTTCTTGCGAGTTGGAGCGGCCTGCAGTCGAACGGGCCTGAGCGAGCCGTGGATCATTGGCATGAAGACAATCGCGATGATACAATTCTATGATGTTTTGATTAAAATGCAAGTTTTATGATTACAAATATTAAGTCATGATTTCTAGAATGCAATTCCGTCATTTCCACAATTAAAATATAGTTTCCATAGTTAAAATCGACCTTTTGTTCTATTGGTCTCCAATTTCAAGGATTTAAATCTGTGATGATTAAAGTGTATGATCGCAGCTCGCTGGCTGAGCAGTGACTCATTTGCATGAGATGGGACCGCCTCCTCAAAAGAAGACCTGGGAGCTGTTTTAAACCTGCCGACGGGATGGATCATCATTTATGTTAACCGTCCATAATCCAATATTTGCTTACAAGCAATAAACAAGTATCTCAATATTGACGGAGATGCTCAGCGTTCTAAAGTCTAGTCGGAGCCGAGCTTCTGTTTGACGCTGTGAGTCAACAAACAGCACTTTTCTAACAAACTGCTTCTGCCGTTGGCCTGCAGCAGCGTATGGATTGCATCCGTTCCTGCCTGCGGTTTGATCTTTACGACATGTTTGATGACTCGCGCTCATAAAAACATCACGTGGTGCGTTCGCGGCCGTTTTGCGTGTTTTGTAATCCGGTTGGCCGTCGCCGTGGAGCAGTAACTCCTTAAACGTTGCCTGCTAGCCGGAGCATACGTGACTCAACGCTACGCAACCCCCATCTTCCGTCTTCCCCCAAGCAACGGCAAGCTGACCTGAGCTCACTTGTTGCACAACAAACGTACCGTTGTCGACTCCTTTGCAATCTCAATGAACTTGTCGTGATTCCGACAACGAGCCAAGTTAGCAAACTGTCGAGCTCGCTTGGCAGTTACCTGATTTAGGCGAAATGGGACGATTATTTTGGCAGTTTGAAGGGTAATAATCGGCCAATTATAATCGGCAGCCGATTAATCGGTCGGGCCCTAATAAATATACAAAATCTTGCTACCACAAGTTTGTCCTGTACAAACGAAACAGCGTTTGTGTGCCCACAAGACAAGCCAAATGCGTCAAAAGGTTTTGTTTGTGTTTGCAGGAGGCTTCTCAGTGGTTTTCCTGGCGCGTACGCACAGCGGAATCCGCTGCGCGCTGAAGCGCATGTACGTCAACAACGTGCCCGATCTCAACGTCCACAAGCGGGAGGTTACCATCATGGTGAGAGCCGCGCGCCGCACACGCTTTCAGGTCCATTCAAAGTGTTACGTCGCAGCTTGATGTCATCTTCCTGAATTTTAAATGAAGTTTGGTCATAACAGCAACGGTGTGAAGAACTTGTCACACTTCATTCTATACAATGAAGGGACGCTGATCAACACCTCATTTGTTTGAATTTAGAATGCATTTCACCTGATAGGAATTGTTGAAAATAGGAACAATCCAGTTGAGAGCGTCACCATTTACAAAAACCAAAACGTTGTACTTGAAAGATGACCTGATATTGGCCTCTCAGAGATTTGCTTTACTGCTCTTTACATGCAGCCAGTGAAGATGGAGTGTCTTTTCTCAGACCAGTTACGGCTTCTCAATGGTGTCCCCCAGCGTCCAAAACATTTCAGTATTGCCGTCAAAAATGTTTTATGCTATGCTAACATGCTGTTAGTAACTGCCCTGCCCATTTGTACCCCGACGACACAATTATTTCTAGTTTTAGCTCCTCCCTCCACACTTCAGATGTGTTTTGCTTTTGGTTAAACTCTTCTTTACAGTCTGCAGTCAACAGAACCGTCACACAAATCGAACATCCCAGCAAAAATGATGTCTCTTAATGGTTCTGGAGTAAAAGTATAATAAATTTCTATTTCATCTTTTTAGAACGGTTTGTTTTTAAAACATGAATTCAGGTAAAATTTCAGTTGAACTTATGGGCAAGTACCGGCTATAATCCTTTAGACGCTTACTAGGATGACGTCTCGCATGACGGTCGGCCATTTTGTACAAAAGTTGTGCTGCCAAAAGCTTCTCACGTGATTATTCTGATCATTATTGACCATGCAGAAGGAGCTGTCGGGCCACAAGAACATCGTGGGCTACCTGGACTCGGCCGTCAACACCGTGTCAGACAGCGTGTGGGAAGTCCTCATCCTCATGGACTACTGCAAAGGTACTTCCTGTCCACAAAATGGCGCCTCCGTGTGGAAACTCGACTGTGTTGTTGTTGTGTTTTAGCGGGCCAGGTGGTGAAGCAGATGAACCAGCGCCTGAACGTGGGTTTCAGCGAGGCCGAAGTGCTGCACATCTTCTGCGACACGTGCGAGGCGGTCGCGCGGCTGCACCAGTGCAAGACGCCCGTCATCCACCGGGACCTCAAGGTAAGACGGCAAATTGCCACGCCATGATTTACTCAACTGAGGCAGGTTAACTCTCGACATCGCTCCCAAGTTAATCCGACATGTTCTAGACCCGCCTGTGGTAGGTCCAAAAGCCAGAATGTGGAGAAGATTAAGAAAACATTTCTTCAAATAGTTTTACCCCTCCGACACACTTTAAAGGCATGGAACCACGCTTTCCCTTATTCTATTTATTTATTTATTTTTCTTTTCTGGAGAACCACGCTTTCCCTTATTTTCTTTTTTTTTATTTTCTGGAGAACCACGCTTTCCCTTATTTTCTTTTTTTTTCTTTTCTGGAGAACCACGCTTTCCCTTATTTTATTTTATTTTATTTTATTTTTTTCTTTTCTGGAGAACCACGCTTTCCCTTATTTTCTTTTCTTTTCTTTTCTGGAGAACCACGCTTTCCCTTATTTTATTTTATTTTTTTCTTTTCTTTTCTGGAGAACCACGCTTTCCCTTATTTTATTTTATTTTATTTTATTTTTTTCTTTTCTGGAGAACCACGCTTTCCCTTATTTTCTTTTCTGGAGAACCACGCTTTCCCTTATTTTATTTTATTTTATTTTTTTCTTTTCTGGAGAACCACGCTTTCCGGACTATTTTCTGCCATCAAAAATTAATATATACACCTACACTCTAGGTGCTGCTGTTTTGTTGAGCAACAGAGTATTAATTAATGAATTCCCCAGCCGAACCCTAAAATGTAAATAATAGCAGGAGGGTGAAACTTGTGCATGGGTCCCAGATGGAGATGAACGGAATTTTAAAACGTGCTTGGTCAGCACAACAACTTTCCAGATAACTGGAGCGCCTCCGTTTCCTCTTGTGCACCGACCCCCCCCCCCCCTCCTCCTGCTTCCTTTGCCAGCTTGTTTACTCATTTCCTTCCTCCGGTGGAGAAACCCCCGACCAGCCTCCCACACGCTCCTCGTTCTCCTCTCAACTGATTGCAATTCCTCCCGCGCCGTCGTCAATCGCGTCATTTATTTCATAACTCCCGCGAATCTGCATCAACCATAAACGCTCAAAATAAAATTCAAGGCCACGCTGCGAGGCCCACGTCACCCTCTCGTGCATATTCTGGTTCATTTAATCGGCTAAGAGAGCAATAATTGGTCAAAACAACATAAAACATATCTGCTCTCCCGGGTTCTAAAGGAAGAAGCGCGGTCACACGCTCCCAACCCTAAATGAGGTGAAGTGGCCATTTTAGGGAGAATTTTGTCTGTTTCCAAATCTTCTCGTAAGACCAGACGCTGCCACTGTTTCACTTAGTGACATCAAATAAAAAGGCATCTGGATCAAAAGCTCAAGAAGTCTTGCCCAAAAACATGCAGGACGTGTGCCATTTGGGTCTGAAGCCCGCAAGTCCGTTTTACTTGGCAATGTGAAATCTGGTGGACGTGCGTCCATTTGACGGTTGTTTCTGGAGGAGCATCACGTAGGAACACAGTTGATGTCATCAAAATGAACATTTTTAATGAATGTCATCGGGTATTATGTCCCCCCCCATTACCCCCACCCCCCCCCCCCCCCACACTAACCCTTAAACCCTTGAACAGAACTGGGCACATTATTAAGTACACCGACGTAGTCTTCTCACGCTATCCTATAAATACTTGTGATGTAAGCAAGCGAGCGACCGGCGTGTTGCGTCTCGACAGGTGGAGAACATCCTGCTGAACGACCAGGGCAGCTACGTTCTGTGCGACTTTGGCAGCGCCACCCACAAAGTTCTACAGCCGCACAAAGACGGCGTGACGGCGGTGGAGGACGAGATCAAGAAGTGAGTTTGATAAGTCTTAGAAAGCGGCTGTGGCCAGGTGACGTTTACCTGACACGCCGTCTCGCTTTCAGCGGGAAAAGTCGCTTCAAAGATGTCACAAAGACTTCAGCAGGTTTTTTGTTGTGTTTTTTTTTTCTCATCTTGACGAATTCCGCAGAAAACAGGCTAGCCTGTCTGGCACGTTCTGACAACCGCTAACTATCTAGCCTAGCCCGTCCTGGTTACTGTCTAGCATGTTGAGAAAACCAATAACTGTTCTGGTCACGTCGCATTTCGGTCCACATAATTCTGTAACTGTTTTTAACACATTCTATTAGCGTCCAAACACATTCCGGTGTCTGTCTGGTGCAATCGCGCACAATACGTCGTGGTCGGAATGCATTATGTAACTCTCGAGCACATTGTTCTTTTTGTTTCGTTTCCATTTCATCTGTTCTTATTTAGACAAAAAAAAAAAGCAATCATCGTAGCAAATGCCAACAGAACCGTGACCTCAAACAAGTGACGTTTGGCATTCTGTTAAACCTAATTCATGTCCACTTAAACATTTCACAATATTAAAAAAATGAGCACACAAAAATGCCCAATTTTTGGTGCTCAATGTCATTTTTGTTAGTGTTATTGATACTGGTATCGAGAGAGGCCCGATACTGCATTATAACAGTGGCATCAGCAAGTACTAACAAGTAACATGCCGATACTATTATTTCTGACGCTAATACAGAACTTTGGATGCGGCATTTTGTGCTCGTGCTCGTGCACGACATTCACTGACGTGTGACGTGTTCACTGCATGCCGAGCCAAAATGTTGTATTGGCCTTTGAATTCACTGAACCAATGGCAGGACAGCTTTTTCACGTTGAGAAAAAAAAAACTAGGTATCGGTACGGTATCGGCCGATACTGCGGAATCAGGGGCCAAAAAAACGATATCGGAACAACACTAACGTTTATGACCAGTAATTAGTAAGTTGCTTTGTCATTCGAATATCTTCCTGTCACTCAGCGCCGCCTCCTTCTAACAGGTACACGACACTCTCGTACCGGGCGCCGGAGATGATTAACTTGTATGCCGGGAAAGCCATCACCACTAAGGCTGATATATGGGTAAGTGTGTGTGTGTGTGTGTGTGTGTGTGTGTGTGTGTGTGTGTGCGTGTGTGTGTGTGTGTGCGTGTGTGTGTGTGTGTGTGTGTGTGTGTGTGTGTGTGTGTGTGTGTGCGTGTGTGCGTGTGTGCGTGTGTGTTGCATTGTTGCCGGGCTGGTTTGTCCCGCTTGTGTGCTTCTTGCCGTTCCTCTTTCCCCCGACAGGTTCCTCCTCTTCCTCCTTGCAGTTTTGCCCAAATCTTGTTTACCTTTTGCTCCCCCCACCCCTCGTTAAAACCAAACGACCAACAAAAACGTTGCGGAGCGTCTCTGGCAACAACAATGTCAGGCCTCCATTTTGAGAAAATGAGGACAAGGTGAGGACTTTGTTTGATTTGAAGGCGAGCGCAGCCAATGTCAGGGGTGAGAGTTCAACTTATCCTCTTCCTACTATAACGCAGACGTACTGTGCCTTCCTTGACTTATCAGTTTAATTTGTTCCATCATCAAGCTCACAACTCATCTTTCTTTTGTCCAATTCATTTTCCCCAATCTTGCATTAATTACAATCAAATGCCTTTAATCTTTTCCGCACTCCATCTATTCATTTTCTTAACCGCTTGTACCTCACAAGGGTCGCGGGGGTCGCTGGTGCCTATCCCAGCTGGCTGCGGGCAGTAGGCGGGGTATCGGGTATTTGTGTCGATATTTGTCTTTTTTTCTGGGCGGCGTTGTGTGCTAGTGGTTAGCACGTCTGCCTCACAGTCCGGATTTGTGGCTTTGAATCTCAGTTTACATGTTTGCGTGAGTATCCCTCCAACATTACCACTAAATTGTCCAAAATTGTGAATCCGTTTGTCTGTTCATACCCTGGGAGTGGCTGGCGACCAGTCCAAAGTGTATCCTGCCTCTGCCTCATAAGTTATCTGGGATAGCAGGATACAACTCAAATGATGAGTTGAGCATGTAAACAAAGCTCACAATGTAAGGGCAAGTGTTGGGCAACAAATCCCGCACCTCCACCACAGCCTCCAGACTTCCTGTCAGCCGCCCCGCCAGCACGCTTACTTCCTGTTCTATGTTTAGAGCGCGTGTCAATGCACACGTGTTTGTTCGATGCACAACAAGATGAGAGCTCGGCGGCCCCGCAAGCCCTAAAGGCGGCTGACTGACTCCAAAGTGGTTTATCTCTAATCGGCAGCGTCAGCACATTTCATTGCATCATTCATAAGCAGCCTGCAGACTTGTTTGTTTGGACGGCCATATTGCTCGCGGCGCTAGCTTAGTGGCTTGAATTGTGCCTGGAGTTTTGTTTGAAAACTCCGCCCCTGAAGCCGCCAACCTCAAGCAACATGACAGTTTGTTCAAAAAGTCTCTTGAAGCCAAAAAGGAGATGCAGGAAGTCTGCCAAGTTGGTTTAGAGTAGCCATTTTGAGTTTTTGTTGTTTCCAGGGATCCTTCCTAGCCAGGCTTGTTGGTTTCATGCAGCGACCTAAAATGTGATTAGCGTGTCTATTGTCAACAGACCCCCAAAAACGTCTCAAGAAGTTTTGCCTGAAAAGACAAAGGAGGTCCCTTTTGATTGGAAGCAGCCATTTTAGGACCATTTTGATCATTTCACAGATGCCTCGTCACATTTTTCACAATTCAGCCCCTGAAAGCTGTTTGTTACACGAAGCGACATGACATTTAAGTAGCGTGCCAATCAAGCAAAAAAAAAAAATCTATCTAGACGCCGTACCGGGATCATTTTTTGGGGACCAGTTCTTGCCATTCCTCAAAAACAAAAGTCTTCCAAGAGAGTTTCTCAAAGTTCAACTCGCGATGCTTGTTTCACACAGCAACATGCAAAGCAGTACATCAGATTTCTATCACCAACAAAAAGGCCATGCCGAAAAGGAAAGATGGAAATCTGCCGTTTTTGTGTAAAGCGTACATTTGAGGATCATTTTGATCACTTTTGAGCATTCTTGAGGCAAACTTGGATCTAGAAATATTTTTGGAAATTCACCCGCAAAAGCATAAAGCAACATGAAATTTGCCCAGCATGTTGATCAAGAGTAGACACACACACATAAAGATGTGTCGAACCCACAAGAGAAAATACACAGGAACAGGAAGTCTAACATTTGAGTTTGAAAGCAGCCGTTTTTGGATCATTTTTCCCAT
The DNA here is from genome assembly GCF_051991255.1 of Vanacampus margaritifer. NCBI lineage: Eukaryota > Metazoa > Chordata > Actinopteri > Syngnathiformes > Syngnathidae > Vanacampus > Vanacampus margaritifer. The sequence goes on from NC_135434.1 coordinate 1,362,660, forward strand.
TTCCAGGCAACTTTCACAGACAAAATCCTCCCAAAGATTTCGGAGCACATTTTCCTTGGCAACGTGACATTTCATATGCATGCCGATCACGATTACACACACAAAAGACACAGAAAGTCTGCCATTTTTAGTTAGTTTACACTAACTTGTCTTTAGCCCCCAAAGACGGTTTCATGAAGGAACATGAAAGCATCATGAGTACATGTTGGGGAAAAAAAAAAGTCTCAACAGGCCATGCCTGCAATACATTGTAAGTCTGACATTTTGTTTTGAAGCAGGTACTTTGGGGTCCGTTTCCAGGGGTCCGGCCCAAGTGTCTCTTGCCTCCAATTGTTGTGTCCGCCGCTCAGCATCACAAGCCGAGTTTCGAACCCACCAATGTTTTGTTCCCGCAGGCGCTGGGCTGCTTGTTGTACAAGCTGTGTTTCTTCACGCTTCCGTTCGGGGAGAGTCAAGTTGCCATATGCGACGGAACCTTCATCATTCCCGACAACTCCAAGTTCTCCCTCAAGTTACACTGCTTAATCCGTAAGTCCTTTTATATTGACTGGAAAACATTTGGCCGTTGACTGAATGTGGGCTGAGGCTGTTTTTATGAGCTCATCTGCACACTCAGCCTTATTTTGTGAACGTGCATGTGACACTGCTTGAGTGTTCTCGCACAAAGCCATCTGTACACAAGTTGAGCCTGTTGAAACCAGTCAGGACTGTCTGCCTGCTTGCTTGTTTTCCACTCTCTCTCATCAACCTGACTGTGGTGGAACAATGGCGCCATCAAGTGGCCTGAAGGGGAAGCGCATCCCACACTTGTCAAATACTATCAATGCTTTCCTGCAGGATATATGCTCGAACCAGACCAGGAGAAGAGACCAGACATCTACCAAGTGTCCTACTTTGCCTTTAAATTTGCCAGAAGGGACTGTCCCGTGCCAAATATCTTTGTAAGGACAGCACAGAAGACGTTTTATTATATTTCCAATGTACGGAGGGTGACAGAATGATTGTGTTTGCAGAATGATCCCATCCCCACGTCGTTACCGGAGCCTCTCACGGCCAGCGAGGTGGCCGCCAAGAAGAGTGTGACCAAAGCAAGGTGCTGCTGCTTTCTGGGACAAAAGGATTGAAGGGAAAATATGCAAGTGGAAGAAAAAATATAAAATATTAGGGATAGATAGATAAATATTTGACAAAATATACTTCCAAAATGTCACGTATTGAGAAAAAAAAAACTCAAACACAATTAATTAAATGTATATATATCACCCCAAAAATATACACCATTAATGAGAAACATAAACAACTTGGATAAGAATTATTATTATTATTATTTTTTATTCTACAAAAAACATACATATTTAATATTTAGAAAAATATTGAATACAACGATACGCACCCATTGGGGAAAAAAAAATCTAAATACACCAAAGAATACACTACCATTAGAAAATACAACTATTAAAAATTTGGGAAACATAACGCACAGAATCAACACCGACAATATATCAGAAAACAAGGAAATAATTGACAAAAAAATACACAATTATTTAAAACAGAAAGAAATACAAAATAAGATACGAAATGCTCAGTGGGCCCCACGGAAGTATTAAAAGAAATAATGTTGTACTTTTAAAAAATTAAAAAGTATTAGGGAAATATTTTGTACAAAAAATATAGTTGTACTGGAAATAAATGGACACTCACACCGGTCGGCGTATGGCTGTTGTGAGTGTTTGGTGGTGGTCGGCGGGGCCGTAGGCGCACACTGGCAGCCACACGGCCGTCAGTATGTCGTAGTTTGCTGCCACCAGAGTGTGAATGTGCGAGTATGTGAATAATGGATGCATTGTAAGCACTTTGAGTTTGCGATCGCAAAAGTGCCATCTAAATCTGATGCATTATTTTTATTACAAATATTTCATTAAAAAATAATAAATAAATAAATAATTTGGAGGGAATCCAGAAAAAAAGATTAGATTAAAAAAATCACAACAAATGAGACTAATGTTCCATACTTCTGTAATATATTAAAAATAGTGTTGCAAAAACTTTAAAATGTTATTAAATCTGAACAAAGTGGTCTTAAAAAGTCTAACATTGAGCTTCCTGAAACCATTTAGATAACCTGATTAAGTCGTGTCAATTAAAGGCTAAAAGCCCCAAAAATATTTTAAAAAATCGCAGCTTACGTTTGATGTTATTTTTTTGATTCAGAATACGCGACTCGGTGGGCCCGACGGAGACCTCCATCGCCCCCCGACAGAGGCCCAAGGCGGCCAACAGTAACGTCCTGCCGCTCGCCACCGTCACGCCCGTCAAGATGACGGCGGGGCCTTCTGCGCCCGTCAGCAACGGTCACAAAGGTGCGGCAAAAACAGCACAAGCACAAAAAAAACGAACGGTGCAAACTAGTGGCACCTGCTGGTGTTAAGAGAACATTACATTGTTGACATCCTGCTGTTTTAAGTAGCAAATATGAAAAATATCACATAGAAATACTGTGAAATATAATAGTAAAAGTACTCGTAGTAAAGATTATGTGTAAAATACAAAAATACTGGGGGGATGGACAGAAAATGTATGCCAAAAAAAAAAAAAAATATATTATGCAAAAATTCCCATAAAAAAAAAAGAAGAAAATACACAAGATAGTAGGCAAAAAGAAAACAATGCCCCCCAAAATGTCCAGATCAATATTGTGTATGTGCTGTAACTGTCGTGTGATTTGCATGACCAGCTCCCACCCCAGGTTCGGGACAGCCTTGCGTGCAGCCGCAGCCTGGCAGTCAGCAGCACCGAGTGCTGCAGCAGCTGCAGCCGGGCGACCTGCGCCTTCAGCAGCTGCACCATCAACAGCAGCAGCAGCAACAACAGCAGCAACAACAACAACAACAAGCTCTGCAGCAGCAACACATTAACGCACAGCAACTGCAATACCTCCAGGTAACAACAACACCACATGGCGTCGTGGACTGCAATGATTTGACCTTTGGTTTTTAAACCCCTTAAGTACCAACAAGCTGTGCAGCAGTCCATACAGCTACAGCAGCATCAGCAACAGCAGCAGCACCAGGCTTTACTTCAGCAACAGCAGCAAATGATGATGCAGCAACAGCAGCAGCAGCAGCAGCAGCAGCAGCCGCAGCCGCCGCCCATGTATCAGCAGAGAGTCGCTCAAGCCGCACAGGCCCAATACGCCGCCATGGTGAGTCCTCACAGAAGAACACGCAGTGGCCCCTTTTCCAAGCAAGTTGAAATTTGAGCCGTGTAAATCAAATATATATTATGTGCATTTCACCCCCACCCAAAAAAAAATAAATGGTGGGAATGCGGAGTTTAGCTATTTGGCGTAAACGGTGTATCACATGACGCCGTCTCTGTCCTCCCGAAACCCGCCACACAAACCGTCAACTGCACGTTCGCCAGCAGACGCTCAAACTTAACTGTTGACTGGCGGCAATTTTTAGCTGCGTTCCCCGCGCCAGCGTCCGCCATCTGTTTTGGGCTGCCAGCAATCTGGTGCGACGAGGCGGCGAGAGGATTGAACAGAGGGTGAAAAGCCAGCGTGGCTTTCCCGCCATGCGCGACGTGCCGCAACGTTCCGACAGGACGCAGACTTTGTTCCCTAAACACTAACCACGTGACGCTCGTTATATATAGTAAATATTGGGAAGAATAGTAGAGTTGTAGAAAAAAATTCTAATCAGAAAAATAGATTAGACAAAATACTAAAAAGAAAAATACAGAAATGTTAGAATAAAAAATACAAACAAATTAAAAAATATATATTACAAACAATAATACAGGAAAATAAAACGGATAAATAATCCCAAAATAATATACTGTAATATATATATATATATATATATATACGTATATATATATATATATATATATATATATATATATGTGTATATATATATATATATATATACGTATATATATATATATATACGTATATATATATATATATATACGTATATATATACACATATATACATATATATATATATATGTGTATATATATATATACGTATACGTATATATATACACATATATACATATATACGTATGTGTATATATATATATACGTATACGTATATATATACACATATATACATATATACGTATATATATGTATATATATACGTATATACGTATATATACATATATATACGTATATATATATATGTATATACGTATATATATACGTATATATATGTATATACGTATATATATACGTATATATATATATGTGTATATATATATATGTATATATATATATATATATACGTATATATATATATATATACATATATATATATATATATATACGTATATATATATATATATATACGTATATGTATATATATATATACGTATATGTATATATATATATACGTATATATATATATGTATATATATATATACATATATTTACGTATATATTTATATATAAATATACGTATATATATACACGTATATATATATACGTATATATATATGTATATATATATACGTATATACGTGTATATATATATACGTGTATATATATACGTATATATATATATATATATACGTATATATATATACGTATATATATATATATACGTGTATATATATACGCATATACGTATATATATACACGTATATATATATATATATACGTATATACGTATATATATATATACGTGTATATATATACGTATATACGTATATATATATATATACGTATATATATATATATATACGTATATATATATATACGTATATATATATATACGGATATATATATATATATGTATATATATACGTATATACATACGTATATACAAAGAATACTAGATAAAATTGAAATGACCAAAATAAAAAACAAAACGGCATTTGAAGAAAACACAAACGTAATAAAGAAAAAACTATTATATAAAAAAATATTAGAAAATAACATGGAATATTAATATCTGAAAATAGTGGAAAAAATATATGGAACATTAAATAAAGTTATTATGAAACATATTGGGAAAAATATACCAAAATTCACAAATATTGGTGGAAAATGCAAAATTACAATACAATAAAAAAAACTTGATCTCGATATAAAAAATTCAAAAAATAATGGAACAAAACTTGAAAAGAAAAACAACTAGTTGAAGCTGACTTTGTGTGACTTTGGCCCCCTCGCCACTTCCCTCCCTTGCACCCCCAGCTTCCCAAATCCAGAACCGGTCTCTAACAGCATTCCACCATCTTGTCGCGTGCCACCAAATCATTGCCGCCACGCCCCCTTTTCTCCACCCGTCCCCCGCCCTCCTCTCTTATCTCTCCCCCCTCCACCTGCCAGCTGCAGCAGTACCAGCAGGCTTTCGTTCAACAACAACAACAACAACATCATCATCATCATCATCTCCCCACCTACATGTCCTCCCCACTGGAGTTGCAGGTGTCTCTGGGCTCCTACAACGCCACCACGCCCACTACAGGAACAGCCCACATGGGGGCGCCCTCGCCTGCAGAGCCAACCTACTCCAATCCCAGGTAAAACCGCCACAAAGTTACCATTTATTAATGCAACTTGAAAAAGGTGTCAAAATAGACAAATGGTCAAATGTTAGTCGGATAAAGACGGGCAAAGCAAAGATGCTGACAAAAAAACAATTCAGCAATTAAAACTCAAAATAGAATATATGAAAAGAGAAATACACAACAAATATGAGAAATGATTTTTTTTGGGTTAAGTGTTTGGAATGTAAAGTTAAAAAGTACTACAAAATTTATGGAAATAATATGCATTACAAAAATACTAAACTCATAGAAAAAAAATACTATATTACTTAAATAATACAGAAATATTAGAAGAAATTTTGAACCAAACTTAAAAAAAAAAGAAGAAAAAGTACGCATGAAAAGAAAAATACAGAATATGTAAAAAAGAAAAAAACATTTTACAAAAATACATAAATATTAGACTAACAAATAAAACAGTATTGAAAAATATTACAAATATTAGGTAAAAATATACAATTACTATGAACAATTTCAAAAATATATATCGGGAAAATATCCGTGAAATATTAGAAAAAAGTTCAAAACTATCTCTTACTAAAATACAATATTATTAGATACGGAAAGCCATCACAATCAAAATATTGGACAGAATTCAAAAATTTCACAAGAAAAATATTGGGGGGAAATTGCAAACATTAATAAATGTTGACAGAAATGAAAAGTTGACTTACCAGGTAATAAAATGAAGTGATTTTGTTTGCCCCCCCGTGGAGAACGCCCATGCTGGCCTCGGACGGCGTCACCCCGCCCTCCCAGACGGCCAGCCACCCGCCCGACATGTCGCGCTGGAACCCCTTCGGCGAGGACAACTTCTCCAAGCTGAGCGAGGAGGAGCTGATCGACCGGCAGTTCGACATGCTCCGAGCAAGCAAGTGACGCTTTCTGGGCTTGGTCTCGGTCATTTCGCAAAATGGCAACAAAGTGCGCCAGTCACGTCAAACGCTCGCTATTATTATTATGACAATGCAGGGGCGGGAGCTACCTGGCCATTTATTTATATCTGTTGCATATTTAAAGACTATATTTACTGTAACTGAATCTGCTGAATATATACGAGGAGGCTGCAAATGGTCGGTACGGAAGGAACGCTCATTTTCATTTTGCCTGTCATTCCATGCAGACAAACCTGCAAGCGCGGACGCCGAGCGACTCCCGACCGCCTCCGCCGAGCGACTCCCGACCGAGGACCTGTTTGGCTCGGTGCCGTTTGTGGCCAATGCAGGCAAGTCTTAAGGAGGACCCCAAAAACCCCCGTGGCCTCCCCGGAGCCAGACATCTCTGACCGTCCACGGGAGATTCTTTGCTTTTAGATGAACGTGCTCGTCTTCCCGCTAAGTTGACTCACTTGCGCCTCCGCTGGGGATTGCAGGAAAAGCAGCTCATGTACATTTTTTTTCGTTTACTTTTTTTCATTCTAATCGCAATTCTGACGGTGAATGCTTTAATTGTAATTCACCTTATAGGTCAACAGGAAGAGGCGATCTTTCAAAAAAAAAAATGTAGGCCAGCCAGAACCATTCGAGCTAATTTGGTTGGCTTGGCCGTCATCAATCTTTCCCGCATTTTCAAATTTCGCTTGCAGGTTGCGTTGAACCTCAACTTTGAAAATGGGGTCCATCCTGGTCAAAGTTTATTGCCGCTAATTTTATGAAGTTGCTTTCAAATGTGAATTTTTACATTCCAGCACGTTAGGAAGTTTTTGTTGTTGTGCGCCAACAAATGTTGTACGTTTGTAAAATAACTGACCAACGCGTCGCCATCTGAAGCTGCTCCACATTCCAAACTGACGAGAGTCCGACCGAGCTACGTGCTAATGAGCTCATTCTTTACGGGATGAACGAGACGAGCCGGCAATGTTGCTTAACAACCTTGAGAATGTAGCCTGATGTGAAATGCTCCAATCGCCGCCAGCCTCTCACGGCAATCGACTCCAGCTGGCTTCCCAACTTCGTCCAATATTTGTGTCAAACCCTTGACTTGAAAAGCCGACATCTTCCGCTCTTCCCTCCACGCTGGCCACAATGTGAATTTCTCTGGGTGGGCGGCAGCAATAATAGCGCGTGTGCCTCTTCCTGCTCTCAATGTGAAGGTCAACTTTTTTCTTTTCTTCTTTTTTTTTTTTACGACAGCCGGTTGTTGTTCTTTCGTTTGTAAGCGATCATTTTTGGAGTCGATTTGGCGATGCAATAGAACCCTGTCAGCACTTGAACGTCGGCGTGGGAATGTTTTGGCCAAGAAAAATGTGTGTGACAAAATGGATCATTTTTGGATCTGCAATTTGTTTGATTTTTGTGCTTGCTTGTTGTTTTTTGCGCCATCGGTACGTCAGTTCTACCAGAACGAGCCATTTCTGGAACGCTCCGTTATAAAATAGGATGTTTGAATAGCAGAAAGTAATTGTCCTCGTTAAGTCCTCAGGGCTTCTTTGGAGAAGTCCAGGAACTTTTGCTGTGGCCTCTAAACATCACTTTTAGGATTTTGAGGCGGAAATTGATAAGATGCGTTGATTGTGAAGAATTCTGTTGATGGTGCAAGCAAAATGGAGCGTTACGACTTGACTGTATTTAAATACGAGTTCATAACATAGCGTGAGATCCTCCCATCCCCTCCAAGTATTTGTTTTTAAATTGTTTTATTTTTTCCCCCCATTATCGGAATTTAGTCCATCCATCATTTAGTCGCTTCAAGAGATATCGGCTCAATTTACTCGATTATTTACTACTTGCTTTTCATGTTAATTTGATTGCTATTGTACACCCATTATTGCTTCCAGGTGCAATTACTCAACAATTTGGCACCATTTTTAATCTTAATAATGAATGGATTTTTATGCCCGAGGCTCGCAAATGAATGTCTTGCATGTTTTTGTAGAAGGCTGGAACAGTACGTTGGCCGTTGCTCGCTTCTGTGGTTTAGTTGCTGAGAATTTCTGAAAGCCATTAAGATCAAAAATTCAAATCAAATGATGACAAAAAAGTGGGAGGGAAATGCAAATTCTAACAAGTCATTGGTCTCAAACTATTTTTGAAACTTATTTCTTAAGATAACTTTCAGAAAAATATGCATTATAAGTTTACTTAAAAAAAAAGTAAAATAAAAAAAAAAAAGTGAAATTTTATGTTGCTAAATGTCCAAAGTTGCCTCTTATTTGACTGCATTTATTTATTTGTCTTTCTAAAGTGCCTTTTATTCAGTGGACCAATGACGGAATTGCGCACTTAATGTAACTGAGTTTTTGGCTACTTTTTATCCCTAATGGTCTGATGGCATGTTAGTGGAAAATATCCATTTTCTTGTTGTGGCCGTCCATACAATCCAAAAGGGCTGTATGAGTGTTAGTGTTGGGGGGGGGTCGGTCCATCCGTCCGTCCATTTTATCCCCAAAGGTAAGTCCCATTGTTTCCTCATCATTCAGCCTGCTTTTTCTGCGGCATATTTTTTTCTTTTCTTTTTTTTTTACTATCATTTGCTTCTCCTCGCATGCGTCCGGCAGCCACGCTCAGAAACATCTTGTTTTCGTGTACTGGTGGAAGATTCTAGAGGAACGAGCCATGAAAACATTTCGCTAGATTAACTCACGTGTTGCTGTTTACATTTGTGTCTTGTATTTTATTTTATGTCTGTTTTTTTTTTTTTGTTGCTTTATCCCCCTTTTTCACAAGCTCAAAAAGAAAAAGCTAAACATTTCCAAAAGCATACTGGAACTGGTACGTGGCCTGTAGAAGAAGAAATTATGCCTTTTATAAGTTTGTTTGTTTGTTAAAAAAAAATCCCAAAATCTCGTGTGTCTTATTGTGAGCGTGGCTGTATTTCTTACAGAATGTTACTGAGAAATAAAAACACATTGAAAAAAATAACAAACAAACAAAAAGATTTGCTTTTTTTGAATGTTCCACCACTACACACTGAAACAAGATGTTCCTGACGTGTTCGCTTGGCTGTCGTTCTGTTGCCATGGTAATAAGCCACAAACAAAAAAAGGGAAAAAAAACAACAAAACACCAAGACTGAGCGATCCCAAACACATCAATTTGATATGTTTGGTTGGGAAATCAGTGTGAAACTGTTTTTTTGGGACACGATCGAGTATTTTTTGCTAATCCAGCTAATTACTAAACGAAACATGCCAACGTGACGACGGACATAAAAAAAACAAAAAAATATGAAACTTTTTTTTTTTTGCGCATTACCTCGCTAAACAAACAAAAACAGTAAGTAAAGTAATACTTGTTGCGCTTTTTTGCCTGTTTGACTTTAAAAAAAACGTCATAATAGCCGGCTGGCCGATGCTTAGCATGATTTAGAAAAAATCTTATGCATGTGCCACCTGTTCACAAACTTTTACTGAAATCCATCATGTCGTTTTTGCATTAAATAAACAAGTGGCTTACAAAAAAAAATAATAATAATTAGACACTCCCTGAGCTGAACCAAACTTAACATCCAGTTACAGAATTTCATGGAAAATCAGTTTTTGCATAATCCTGCTAAGGAGTCTACGTCAAAATAATAATTATAATAAACAAGACCTCCACCAAGGCCAAATGATCCTAAACATGTTTGTGTTTCAAAAATCTTGTAAATTTAAGTCTCCATCTGCTGGATGTGCCCAATTTTTGCAGCCCCAATGAAAGTTGTCCAGACCATAAGTTATAAAAATAAATAAAAATCTCATTTGCACCAAAAACAGGTTTACAAAGTTTGGAAAAAGGTATTTTATTGAATGCGGTCTTAAAAGGAACCCCGCTGTAATGAAAAGTTTGTTCTACATTATTTATTTGGTTGTTACCAACATAACTATGAGATCAATTTAAAAATGATAAGCCCTCGAACAATATTTCAATCTAATGGAAAAGTCAAGTATCCTAACGCTTAAAAGTTGAAAGGAAATTGGTCATTTCGTTTTTGCTAATTCCTGCTAACAAACAGCAAAACACCGTAACACCCCTAAATACAAATCTAAATTCACACATCCACCAGTCTTCAGTTTTGTAGAAATGGGTTGGGTAGTTTATGCGTTATCCCGCCAACAAACAAGCGCTGATCAAAATGACACCTTTTGCACTTGTGGACCTGGTGGAGGTAAGAGATTTTTCTTTCTTTCTGTAGCTTCTGCCACGAGATGTGTCTGAAATATTTTTGGGTGAATGTTGTAAAATGGCAGCTTTTATTTTATATGTCGTAACGTTTCAGTGAAGTGTTGAAGAAACTTTCTTTTTCTTCCGCGTGCTCGTTTTCTTTGGGGTAGTGAGAATGTTGGTTATCCGAATGCAGGCTGGAGATCGATGAACAGTCACTTCGAAGCTTTTATTTCTACAGAATATTCCGGGCACAAGTGAGTTCCAGACAATGGCTGCAGCCTCTCACAAGTGCGAAGATTTCAGAGGACTTACAACATTCTTATACTATCTTGAAGGGCGGTACCACAAAGCCCCCAGCAAACAGCCCACCCGGAGTTCACCGGACATGAGATACTTTAAAGACATCATACTAACACATTAACTTCAACCACAGACAACGGCCCATTGTTGTGGAAATAGAGGAGGCCCCCCCGACATGCTGGCAGAAATGGCGACAACACTCACAAAGACACATCCGCAGAAAAAAGTTCTACAGAGGAAATAAGGAAATTAAAACCGTTATGACTAAATGTGGGCACAAGACCCTCTTCAGAAGCTTCTTTTAAGAGCTTTTCTTCTCTTTGGTAAAATGCAAATAGTTTGCCTTCATTTTTAGGAACAACGCAGACAAGTTTGTGGGCCGTAGTTTCGGAGTTTGACGTAACGCCAAGAGCACGTTGCGAGCCGTTTCGTCCGTCAACCAAAGTTTGGGCTGCACCGTATGACAACCATAACCAAAAATGTGAAAACATGTAGCCTAGCGTTAGACCCGAAACAAACGCAGTTTGTCATTTTGTGTTTTATCTACGATTGTTGTCTTGCAAAGTTGGCTGTTGACCCTAAAATAGTTTTAAACCGAGCACTAATTTTAGCGAGTAGGCTAAAGTGTAAGAAAGAAACGAATCTTGGAGAAGAGCTAGTGGCTAACTAGCCTTCACTCTTTGAGATGTTGCGATTGGCTAATAAAACAAACGTGAATGTTTGTGTCATTCCGGCAGGTTCCGACGTGGCGGCAGCCGATTCAGTGACACCAGATGTCGTCGTTCCGGTTTCTGCTTCCCCCGACGATCGGTTGTCACTTACAGCAGCCAAAGAGCACAAAACAATCAAGAGGGGCGACGACTCGGACAGCGACTTTGAGTCTGACCCGCCTTCGCCCAAAAGCAGCGAGGAGGACGAGGAGGAGGAAGAACCCGACGAGCCAGAGGAGGACGAAGGCCCGATCAGTGAACACGGCGACGACACCGAGCCGGAGAATCTGGGCCAGCGACCGCTCTTGATGGAGTCCGAGGAAGACGGCGAGGACGATGACAAGCTGGGCTCGGACTCTGAGGACAAGTTGAAGAATCTCTCCAAGAAGGAAAGTACGAGCAGCCGGGGCCGCCATGCGGAGCCAGTTTTGACGAACCCTCGGGGCTCCCTGGGCTCAGTGGACGTCTTTGGTGCCGTTCCTTTCCTTGGCAGAGACTCCACCGTGGGAGATATCTTTGCCAAAGCGCCTTTCCGGCAAGTGAGCCTCGAAGAGCCACCGGCTGACGATTTTGACGTCTTCACCAAAGCGCCGTTCAGCCGGAATCTCTCCAAGAACGCCAGCGACCACACACCACCCGTTTCCCCCGAGGGTGTGGACATCTTTGGCTTCGGCCCCTTCCAGCCGGGTGCCCCGTTTCCTACCACGTCCAGGAGTGCCGAGGACATTTTTCTACCGTCGGCGGAATACTCCCCGCGGCAGCAGAGGTTGAAACAGCGCAGCCTACAGAAGTTGTCGTGGCGCCAGAGGAAAACCAAGCAGGACGCCACCGGGACGGGCGGCGCAAAGCGGCACCACGGCACCCCCACAGGTGGAAGGAAGACTGGCAAACCCGCCAAAACTGCCTTCCGTACCCCGGAGCGGGTCCGTAGACACAAGAAAGTGGGCCGGCGGGACTCGCAGAGTAGCAACGAGTTCCTCAGTGATTCTAAAGAGAACATCAGCGTGGACGTCACCATCACGGAAGGGAAGAACAACAGTGATCAACTCCAAAAGGACGAGATCCTGGATCCCTTCGGGGCCAAACCCTTTCATCCTCAGGACGGAGGGAGGAAGGGAGGCGGCTACCCGGGGGGTCTCCCTGAAAGCAAGAGCGACCTGGGGACCTCCTGGGCGGTGGCGCTTCACGGGGATCGCAACACCACAGACGATTTTGGGGCAGTGCCTTTCACGGAAGTGGTGGTCCCTGGCGGACCTCAGCAGCAACCGGTGGAACTGGACCCATTTGGTGCCGCACCGTTTCCATCCAAGCAGTGACTCTAACGTCTCATACGTCTTCCGTCATGACCGACTGGTCGCTGTCACGTAGCCCCGAGATTCTTGTCGCGGAACACACACGGTCGGACTTTTAACGACCACTTCAGTCTGCTTCGCTGTTTTTATGCTGCATCGTTACGCCGCAGAAACGTTAGCAACCCAACAAACTGTGATTTCTAATGTGCGACCACTTACAACTTGTATCTTTGTATTTAAAAGCGGCACGGCGACGCTCCAATCTGCCGTTTTGAGGGTGACATACTTTTATTGTGCTCGAGAAACATTGGCAACCCCACAAATTGAGATTTCTAATGGAGCATTTTTATTTAGTTCTAATTTAGCAAGCAGCAGGTGGCATTGTGACAAAAACCTGTTAAAAGTACAAAACAATGATTTTGGGGTTGCTAACAACAACCTGCTGCTCGTGACCCCGTACTTACTGCCAAGATCGTTTTGAATCCTTTGGGTCCAAGGCACCGGCAAAGTCCCGGGTGGCACTTCTGTTAGCAAACCCCAAAATGTGATTTCTAATGTGCAACTGTTGCACGACTACTGGTCTAACCGGAAGCCTAATTTCCACAGAAACAAGATTGTGTTGGATTAGTTTGCGCTGAGGCCCGCATGGTGCCACAAGTGGGACGTTTTTGGCGCGCTGTCCTTCCCTACATTTGAGAAATCTTAGCAACCCTCTGACTGTGATATCTAATATGCAACCGTTCCACTCTGGGCCCATTTTATTTAGCAAGCAGCACCCAATTTGATCCGCAATCCCAAATCCTGAGCGGCTCCCTAAAACCACTGACTGAAAGTTTTTTGCGGGCAGGGTTCTTTTGTCGTACCCCATAAACATGAGAAACTCTCATTCTGATTTCTAATGTGCGACTGTTGCACGACTACTGGTCTTGATTGACCAGTCTGTTTTCATTTAGAAAGTAGCACCGCAACACTGACAAGAGCATGCAAGACTGCCAAGATGATTTTTGGCTTCTCTTGAGACCACCAGTGGGAAGTCCCGGGTGGCTCTTCACAGGAAATATCAAACTAAGGATGGATTTTGGGCTCGTTTCTTCCACAGAACTGAAACATGAGACCACTTTCCATAGGCAAAGATTATTTTTCTTTTGGACCGGATTGTCTACATCTCTCTGAAACCAGGACAGACTGGACAGTTCTTCACAGAGGAAGTGTAAGAACATGGACAGATTTTGGGGAACTGGCACAAGAGAGAATGTAGGCGGGGGCATTTTTGGCATCCCCCACTTTCAGCCGGGGACTCTTTAGTCCAGGTCCCTTCTCTTCTGAACTGGTTCTCACCAAGTAGTGACTCACTCTTGCTAAGTCTTCCTGAGCCCCCCTCCTTTATTATTATTTTTTTTTTCTGGGTGGGACGTAAGCAACACTGCCAAGTTACGCCCTCTAAATCCTGTGGAGGGACTCTGGAGTTCGCATATCGTTGAGCTGGCTGTTTTTATGCTGCAGAAGCGACCTTCTCCAAACTGTGATTTCTAATGTGCGACTGTTCTGCTCACGTGTTGTTTTTTTATTACAGTGGTACCTTGACTTGTGAGTTCACTAACATTTTTCTAGTTAACTGTCACTTGTTTTTTGTGTACTTTGTTGCGAGCCAGAGTTTGAGTAACCAAGGTACTGTAATGCCCTCGCACGTGGGCAAGGAGAGCAGCCTTTTTTTTTTCTTTCCTTTTCTAAGCAATTACAACCAACTGAACTCTTAAGTCAAGGTACCGCTGTATTTGGCACCGCAAAGCCTTACTAGCATTTCTCTACGGGAGCTCTTTTGCTACACAGTACCTCGGGAAAACCTTGTTAACCACTTTTGTTTTGTTCTTGAGCTCCCCCCCGCAACAACCCCCCCCCCCCCTTCTCTTTCTATGCATGTTACCAACGTGGACCAGAAGGGATTGTTTTTGTTCTTCCTTGTTAGCTCTGCGAACCAACCATGCTGATTATTATTTGTATTATTATTATTTAACTTGGACACATTTTCTGCAACACAAAGTGCTCTCTTGATTGTAAGACACAATCCAATATTTTTAGGCTGATGTGGGTTTTTGGTTTTGATTATGTTTGGAAAATGCTTGAGTTCAAATATATTATTTGACAAATGTGACAGAGATGTGTTTTTTTTTTATTTGCACACCAGAACCTGTTCTTGAACGCACACTTCTTACTTGGAGTTACATAAGAATAATTTAATACAATAACGTACATGAAATGAGTTCCTTTTTCTGTTTAAACATTCGTTCCAAAAACGTTGCAGCACACACTAATGCAAAGTGTTGACTATAAATACACAAACCGGCCCTAGTAGAACTCGAGGCGAAGAACCGCTATGCTCGACTACTCTAGCATTGTCTACTATTGTAATAATTCCGTCTCAGATGGCAAGTTGTAGCTCAGGGATGGTCCTGCAGGTTTTAGAGGTTTTCCTCCTTAAACTGCAGCCGATTCCACTCAACAGGATCATTGTCAGGCTTATGCAGAAGAGCTGCGTTGAAGAAGGAAAATTTCCAAAACCTGACGGACTCCTCCGCCATCCTTGTGGCCCAGTCCAGATGAGACATGTATGTCTGGTCGTATGTCGCTGTCTATTGGCATCGTCGTCGGCTTTTGTAGGACAGCAAGAGGACAAGCGGATATGCTTGGCAATAGTAGAGTTGTAGCCTAGTCTCGGACTGACTGCAACGGTTTGGTCAAGTTTAGACAAGGATGGCATCGTCTAGTGAAGTCATAGTCTAGGTTCGGTTAGGCTTGTCAGCTTGTGACAAGACTGGATGGGGTGGTCTAGTTCACCGATTGCATCTTGAGCAGCGGTGGGCGAATTCGGTCCTCGAGGGCCGGAGTCCAGCGGGTGTTGGATGTTTCCCTGCTCCAACGCAGCTGATTCCAATCAACGGGATCGTTATCAGGCTTATGCAGAGCTTGCTGATCATATGATCAGCTGATCATATATCAGCTGTGGTGGAGAATAGAAACATCCAAAACCTGCAGGACTCCGGCCCTCCAGGACCGAGTTTGCCCACCCCTGATCTAGAATCTATTCTGGTCCTATGTAGGGATAGTACAGTCTCAAATTGTGATATAGTTTTAGACAGTCTTATTTAAACTAGATTGCGGTAGTCAAGACATTGATGGATGTATCTAGTAGACAAGTTTTAATTTCCGTCTTTTTGTCTAGTCACAAAGTTCCACACATCGACTCGAATCCCCTTTCCCCGGGTTTCGCACCAGGTCTTCTTTTTCGCATACACAAGCCCTTTACGAAGAGAGTCTCTCAAACCTTCTAACACGACTGTCCGCCTAATAAAAGCCGCTTCCAACTAGTTTCCAAAGCTACAAAAAGTCTACAATACAAAGAAAATGCTAACATTCATCGTCACTCCAGTGTTAGCGGCTGGCGACTTTGTGACGTCGCTCAGTTCTTCGGTTCATTTGCCGGCCAACAACGACATACTTGGAATTAGCATCACATCAACTTGCTGGCAACTAATCAGATGCGCACAATCACTTTGTTTTGTTTTTTTGGGAGTCGATGTCCTCAATGAACATACAAGCAAATTGCAAAGTGCTACGTGATGACGGGCTAGCATACGAAATGCTAACATGATGCAGCGGCCGTGGCGTCCTCGCCTCTGCAGCAGCCGTGCATGCTGGGGGAGGGCATTAAAACATGAGCTGTTTCTGGAGAGAAACGACATCGGCTCAGACAATCGTCTAGTGCAGTAGGAGTCTTGTCTAGGAAAGGGAGAACCGTTTTGTGGTGTCGTCTACTTCAGTCTAGTACAAGGTAGGACAGGTTTAGACAAGAATGAACTTGAATCTTACAGAGGAAGTACGATTGTGTCCACTGTAGCCTAGTCTACATAGTCCAGGCTATCATCATAGACTAGACTACTAGATTTTCCATAATCCAGGCCAGGGTATGATAGTGTCGTCCACTTTTATGGTTGAGTCGAGTGTCATCGTGGCCTAGACGAGTATAGGATAGCGGCGCAGTATATTCTTACCATAAAGCGCATCCTGTAGTCCCGTAGTTGTCTTCCATGGAGGCTAGGAGTGCGCGTTGGCGCCAAGGAGGTCGGCGGGACACGGTTGGCTGTGTCTGTAGGCCATGATGAAGCAAGACGACTGGTGCCACCAGTAGAACATGAGCAGCAGCAGCACGTGCCACAGCTGGTGGCTGGAGCCCACGTAGTTCAGCTGGCCTGCGAACAACACAGCAGATAACATTCACCGGGGAGGGCAAAAAAAGACGTGGAAAAATAAAAAAGATATAGAGCAACATTTCAGCAGGAAAAAAATGCTATAGTATCGATTGCTGCTAAAAAGGATTAAAAGGATTTTTACACTAGAACAAACAAAAAAGTGAACGTCTTGTAAAAAGCTGCATTCCCAAAATGTGTTATTAAAAAAAAAAAACTACCTGGAAAACAAACAAAATATTTTTTTTCAATCCAAGAATTAAATGAAAATGGAGTATTTTTTTAATTACTGATTTTTGTGTCTTTTGTATTGTGACTTTTATTTAGAGCTGTCAAAAGGAATTGATTAGTCGACAAAAGTAATTGATTATCAAATTAATCGACAACTATTTTAATAATCGAGTAA
Source organism: Vanacampus margaritifer (assembly GCF_051991255.1). Classification (NCBI taxonomy): domain Eukaryota; kingdom Metazoa; phylum Chordata; class Actinopteri; order Syngnathiformes; family Syngnathidae; genus Vanacampus; species Vanacampus margaritifer. The sequence continues at coordinate 1,380,255 of NC_135434.1, forward strand.
TCATTTTTTTTTTTTATTGAAAATGGTCCAAATGCTTTGATTTCAGCATGTCAACAGTAATTGCTGATTTTCTTCATGAAAGAAGAATGATTATCGTCTGTGTTTAATCAAAAGAAGACATTTGCAAACATGTTTTTAATTTGAAAAACACTTGACGGTACGACATCAATCCCCCCTTTATTTTTTAATAACTATACGAATATGAAGTACAAAATAAACACCAAACAAACAGTAATCAAGAAAAAAAAGGCTTTTGTAATAACAAAGCAAAACTAAAATGAATCGATTCTAAAAATATTGGTTCGTGATAACGAATGTGCATGCAGTCGATTGCACAGTAAGCAAATAATGAAGGAATTCTTGGCGTGTGACCTGGGAAGTATCGTTCGGGCACTTTGGAGACGTAGAAGAGCAGCGCCAACGCCGCCATCAAATACATGACCAGCACACGGGGGATGAACGCCTGAGGGAGATCGGCATTAATAATAATAATAATAATAATAAGGAAGAAGACGACGACGCGCGGGCGGGCTCACTTGCACGAGTTCTGAGGAGAAGCCGCCGGCGTCGCAGACCCAATGTGCGACGGGCACCAGCCCGCTGGAGGCCAGCGCGCAGAAGGCCAGCCAGCGAGGGCGGCGCCACTGCTTGCTCAGGAAGTTGGGGTGGATGTGCGCCAGGAACACGGCCAGGATCATGGCCAGCACCGTCACCAGGTACACCTGGCGCCAATACTGACACACACACAATAAGGATCAACATTTGACATTTTTTTCATATTTACCAAACTTCTTTTTTTCATTTCTTACTTTAATATGCTTAAAACAACCAGAAAGTTTCACATGACAACGATAGAAATTGGCGTAATAACATATTCTTGTTCTAATTACAAAGAAAATGTGAATAGCATTTTCAAGAAAAAAACATTAAACATTAAACATGCAAAAATGGTTTAGTCGTGCGGCGCCGTCCTCACGTTGTTGCAGTAGAAGGCGTAGAAGACGGCGGGCACGTAGCAGCCCAGGATGCCCACAGACACGCCGGCGTAGTCCAGCGCCATCCAGCGCCGGCTGGTCTTCTCCGAGCGGTGGCAGCAGAACACGTGATAGCCCGCCGAGCACAGCAGGCACAGCTGGACGCACGCCGGTGACCGACGGGTTAGCCATCTTGTGGCGTTTCACAAAAACAACCACGTGGCTACCAGCGGGTTTAGTTTAAGCGAACAACGGAGAAGTATATATCCGTGTATGTCAATAAAAAAATCCAGTACATCTGCAGTTTTTACCTGAAAGCAGAAGAGTCCAACGGAGTAGATGACATAATCCTCGCGCGAGACTCCCAGCTGCGGCAGGACTTGCGCCATGTGGTACACGGCCAGGAAGAAGAAGAGCAAGAAGCCCAGCAGGTGCGTCCAGATGTTGACAGTCTCATTGGACAGGATGAACAGGCTGACGGACGGACGGACGGACGGACGGACGGCACGTCAGCAAAACAACAAACCACATCTTGGCAGCAGGGAAACGATGTCAAAGGTCTCATATTATTCAACTTTTCCACAAACTAAAAGACGGCTCAAATGTGTAAAAGACATGTCTGTGACATGCATTTGTCAAAACAGACTTTGGATCGAATATTTTTGTTGCCCCTCAATCAAGCCCAAAAAATACGCTGCGTTGAAAACAGTCTGTTTTAGGGGTGTGTCACTTCGCTCTCAAAGGGGCGGGATTTGCTAATGTTGTGAATGGAAACGACAGGCCATGGGAGCAGAAGACAAGAAAAATACAGACATGTCTTTTACACTTTTGACAACTATTTGAATATGTAGAAAAGTGGCATAACGTTACTACAGAGACGTTGTTGTAGCGTTCGTTTGTGATTGTTTAGGCAACGGTCAACTCGGATCCAGCCAATAAACTAACCAACTACCTGAATAACTAACTGTCAGTCTAATTTGCTGTCAAACTCGCTGACAAGCTAACAAACGTATGCAGCCTTGTCTTGATATTGTTTTTACCGTTAACCAACTAGCTAACTGACATCTAATTGACTAACTGGCAGGCTAACGAGCTGATGAGCTGAGTGAATGAGAACTAACCAACCAACTAACCAAGCAAAAGCGCTTCCCCCACCTGCCACTTACCTTTTGATGCAAAGCCTGGCGGGCAAGTAGGCCCGGTAGCCGTCCGTGATGTAAGGGTTCTCGCGCAGGTACCCGGGGATCTGCTCGTAGGTGTACAGGCGGATCCCGCGGGGTACCAGCACCGGCCAGTACTGGTAGCCCCCCAACTCGATGTAGTGGGTGGTCTGAGCACTCTTCTGAGGCATGACGATGGCGGGGGGCGCTTTCTTCAGACCTAAGGTGGGGATCACAAAAAGGCAAAGCATGTCACAAAACAAAACAACTATTGTCATCATTTCATTGTAATCAACATTTTGAGATGTGTTCTGACATTTTTTTTTTACTTGGGTGAAGTTTGCTTAAATACTTCCACCTGCAATCTTTTTGTGACATATACATTTATCAGCGTAACACTTGTGTCTAACAATTGAAATCAGGTCGGGAGTCCGAACTTCCATTCAAATAAACTCCAATTGAACAACCGTTCACTAAGCGGGTTTAAGCCGCCAGCGACCACCAAATGTGTCATTAAACCGACATATAGCTCAACAACTAACTGCCGAACATGTCCGAACATCCCATTTAATTCAAAACTTACTTGAATTACAATATTTATTACAACAAGCCTCCATAATTACAGAGTATGTAAATGTGAAGAAATTCCGACTGGGTTTGGCGACGAATGGCTCTTAATGTGGGATTTTTCAACAAGCTACAACAAGCTAGCTCATCTGTCGACTTGTTCCGCCAACATAAGTGAAGATTAACTTACCTTTCAACTTGGTATATGTACACTTGGTTCCATTTGGGGTCTTATAAAACGCGCTATACATTTAAAAGTAAAATAGTTGAACCGTAACTTATATCTCAGAACCGCGACGTTCAACTTTCAGATCCATCTTCCAAATCAGCACTGACGTCATCAACAAAGGACCCACCTCGTCTCCCGTGTCGCCTCCACAAGACAAGAGCGTCCAAAAAGTGCCTGAATAAAAAGAGACAAGTCGCAATTTTCCCTTGCATTTGTGCGAATAATAATACAAACGAAAAGAGGAGTACAGAAAAGATGCAAAACACAGAGTATATATATACACACACACAAAAAAACAAAATAAAGAACAAGAGCAACACAGATATATTTTCAAAAGGTGCCTGTGAAAAATACATATATTCAAAGGTCACCCACTCTTGTCCTACGGGGCCCCTATCTATCCTGCATGTTTTAGTTGTTTCCCTCCTTCAACACCTCTGATTCAAATGATCAGACTCGTTATCAGGCTTCTGCTGAGCTTTCTGATGAGCTGATCATTGAATCTGGTGTGGATCAAATAAAAGGTTTAAAAACAAGCAAAACAAATGATTTTTTTTTTGTTAAAATTAAGTTTTTTATTAATATTCAGTTCATTACAGTGACGACTATTTGAAAATGTAAGATTTATTATAATTCTTGGAGGGGGGAACAATTATTTGGGAATTTTTTTTTAATCATGAAAATAAATCTTTGGGGTACAATCATATTTCCATTTCATTCACAATCCCCCCATGTTAACTGGTGAATTAGCTGACTAGCTGTCTAACTAGATGACTGCTGAAGTAACTAGCCAAATAACTCATTATCTGGCTATCTAGGTTACTCGATATCTGCCAAGCTAGCTGACTGGCTAACTAACTGAACTGGACTAGAATAAATTGTGTACATTTGGGGTTTGTCAGCAGCAGTGATGTTCGTCTGAGATGTGAAAAAAAAAAAACGTCAGTGGAAAGCTTCCCTCAGGAGAAGCTAGCAAACCTCCCTCACACTATGTTTACACCTCACCGCCATGAAGCGTCTCGCGGTGGAGTGTTGTTCATTATCACGTCTAATTCACCTCTCGGCACTCACGCTTTGACAAAGTGAAGACACACTCACTGCATGAGCTCACAAAGACATCCGCTGTTTTTCATTGAAAGAAGACAAAGTTTTCAAAATGACCAATCTTCTGTTCAACAAAGATCTGCAGAAAAAAACAGAATGGCCTGCTGTTGAATATATATTTATATGGCAGGCCAGAAAGTGATCGATTGTCCCCACAAATTTTAGTAGCTAACAAACTAAGCTATAGTCTGTCAGACATACACAAAAAAAAATCAACTTACCAACTGACAAATTTGCTGTATAATTATCTAGCTATCAAATAAATAGCAGATTACTTGATGTAGAAATTAGCAGACTAATTGACTAACTAATTGCAATTTAATTGTAGTAGCTAACTAATGAATCACTAGTTAGCTAACTAATTACAAATTAGCATATGACAAATTGCAACACATTAGCTGACTTAACTGCTTTACTAAATAATTGCTACCATGACTAATTAATTGGCTGACCATCTATCTGACTAACCAATTACTGACTAGCAAAGTAACTGAATAGTTGACCAAATAGCTGAATAATTAACTAGTTAAATAGATAAACTAACTGGCCAACTCGTGGTCAAAGTGACTAACAAGCAAATGAGCTGCCTGAATTTCTGTTTGATTAAAAGCTATCCTGTTGGAATAACTAATGAACAAACTGACAAATATACACTAGTGGCTAGCAGTACTTTGTCTAAACATCGGATTAAATAGCCAATCAACTAATTTAATAACTAACTAGCTAAATAAAAATAGTAGTTGTTACCTATAAGGCCAGCATCAAGTGGAATAAATGTTGGATTTCCAGTTCTGGCAGCCTCTAGTGGCCACTTGAAGCAGTGCACAATACTGTGTTTTAGGCTTAGCATTAATGCTGTGTGTATCATTGTTTAATATTATTGTTAAAATGATATTAAGGATTGAGGGTTGAGGTCGGCCCACAAAAAAAAAAATCCAGTTGACAGCTCATCCCTATTCAGCGTCCACCTTTGCTCTGCTTCTTTGCACCTTTCGTTCCCGTCATCCATTTTGCTCGTGGAGGATGTAATTGCGCGCTAAGGCGGCGTGTAATGGAACATGAAATGGAAGCCGCTTCCCCTCCCAATGTTTCTCGTAAAAAGCTGGAAGTGATGACAAAATATGGCGCGTGCGATGATTGCGCTACGCCGGCGGCGCTGTCGGAAGCGTGGAAGCGCGTCGCCACCAAATGATGGGGAAAAGGCGGCATTACATTACGTCTCCATCAGGCGGGACAACGTTTACTCTCTGTGCTAACAGCAAGACGCTAGTTTGATTCAGATTGACAACTTTTAACTGCTAAAACACATTTATGATGGATTGATTTAGACAAACTTAAATCTTCTGGTATATCTGATAGCGCAAGTTGCGCAACGCTAACACAACTTTATGTCATGGTTTCAGTTCTGGTCAGTGGTGATCAGCTAGATTGTTAGCTAGCTAGCTAGCTAGCAGCTAGCGAGTCAGTTACACTGAAAAAAAGAGAAATCATGATCACAATTACTTAAAAAAAAACCACACTAAACACATTTTTTCTTATATCACATTTAGCTATATAGTTAATTAGCAGAAAATATATTTTAATTGTATTTATATATTGTACTGATAGCAGTGTTTAACTTCATTTGTCACTTTTATGACACTTAACGTAAAAAAAAAGTTTTTCATTGCATGTCACCAAAAACATTTGCCGTGTCGTGCACAGTTGGAGAGAACAATTGGTTTGCTGAACACGTAACAATCACTAAAAGCCTTTTTTCTTGGATTTATAAAAGCTAAACATGTTCCCAATCTTCTTTGGAGCAAGTGAAGAAAAGCAATCTGTGAACCGTGTAACCCGGACGGGGAAAGCGGATCACGGCGCATATGCGCATGGAAAGCTACGCTCTGTTCGCTAATAAATGTTCCGATAAAGTGTGCGCTTTTGTTGTCTTACGCGTCCTGATCCCTCAGGGATTAGCCGCAACTTTCTTTTCGTGTCCAGCTGCAAAAAGTGCAAGCGCTATAACATTAATCTGCGCTAATCCCGGAGCTCTTGTCAAATTTGTTTTCGCCGCTTTTTCCTTGGCAACCAGCTGTATCTCCTAAGACGGAGTCCAAAAGATGCCCTGCAGATTATTACGATTACTACTACCAATGCTTTTCAATATTGTTGTACAGATGAAACTTTTACTGCCATAAAGGAATAAAAAAAAATTAAATAAAAAGGTACAAGGACACGCTAAGCTATAAAGAGCTCAGCGAGGCCAGATGCTACAAAAGGATTGACGGCATGAGCAAAAGTATTGGGACACAACACTGGAAACGTCTGTGCAGATGATCTACAATCATCAAAGACACCGTGAAGCAAATGTATTGGGAGACGTAGTGGAAGTGAAGGGTGAAAATATTCAGATACGGGCAAAAGTAATGGGACATCTACAGGAAGTTTCATTGAGTGGACAGATAATCGAAAACACATAGATACCTACAGGAAGTGAAAAGTCATTGACAATGATTATCAAAGACACATATGGACTAAAGTAACAGGACACCACGCTGGAAGTAAAAACGGATTGAAAATAGGACAAGTCTTTGGACATCCAAATGGGGGAAATGAAGTCATTAAGTGGGGATGTGTGACAAAATAATTGGCATTAGTACAAAACATCGGCAATCATCAAAGACACACATGTTGCCGTTTATTAAAAGAAATATTAGGACACCATTTAACACAGGACGTAAAAATGGTTCACAGTAGTAAAAGACACACAACATCCAACGTATTTGGACAGTGATTGACTATCAATCAAAGACACATACCACATGGACAAAAATATTGGGACGCTTTTTGCGAAAGGCGATTTGACAGCAACAGTCAAAAGACACACATTTAATGGACTAAAGTAATAGGCCACCACCACACATGAAGTAAAAAAAAAAAAAGATTAACAGTCAAAGACACAAACACCACATGGACAAAAGAATATCAACATTATTCAGGAAATTGTACACATATTTTTGATCAGGCGAGGCTCCAGCCGCTCCTTTCCGCAGTTAACCCTGGACGTTGACGAGACGAGACGAAACTCCGCAAGTTCTTGGTGAAGGTGTTATCCTCACTTGCTTCTTTTAAGGAACACAAAATGTCTCCCACCACTTCCTCTTCTCGCGCTGTCGCCGCCATTTTGTGTCAAAGACACTTGCGGTGAAGACCACGAGTCGAGGAAGTGCGCGTGGTGCGAGACAGAGGAGGACGAGGGCGAAAGGTCTCGTCAGACGTCTGGTCCGTGCGGCGAGCAGACTGAAGACAACGAGCGAATGTGGCCGCTCTGGCTTGGCGTAAACAAGACGAGACGAGACAAAGCGTGAAGCCTGCGTGCGTCTTGCGGTCACTTGAGGACATGTGGAGGACAGAGGCAGATGTCTGCTGGCCATACATAAAGATGCTGACATGTCGCGTTAGCGTCGCAACAACAAGCTCCCTGGCGCTAACACCACAGGCTAGCTTAGCACTGCTACGAGAATGCTGCAGTATCTCGTAAAGCTGACGACGGCCCGCAGCTTTTTTGCTCAATATTTACGGAAGGTACGAGGACATTTCCAGGCAAATGGTGCTCACAATTTTTACACCTCCAAAAACACTATAAATACCGCCATAACCAAAGTAAAAAAAAAAAAAAAGTTCTTAAAATTTTAATTATTGCCAAATAAATTGAAAACAAATAAACTGTGCTTAACAATGTACGGTTGTGGATTCAAGCAAGTTTATGCTACTGTAACATTATGCACAATTTTGCCATGAGCCTTTTTGAACTTCCAGTGACCATTAACATAAATTTTTCACCTAGAGGTGTACTCACTTTTGTTGTCGCCGTTTTTAACATTAATGGCTGCGTTTGTCATTTTTTGGGGATAACTGAAAAAATATATATTTTTGTTTCAAATATAGTCAATCTGCCCCAGAAAGTAAATGATAATAATAATAATATAAATACATAAAACACAAACAAGTCTCATCTTTTTAGGTGGACAAAAACGAACGATTTGTATTTTATTTTAAATCATCTGCAGGTGTACAGTATGTAACGAGCAGCAAGTGGGGTGCAGTTCATCGCTCGGCCTGCAGATGTCACTGTTTACCTGCTTTGCACAGAACCCCGGCAACACGCGCTTATTGTTTTCATTGTCTTTCTTTTTTTGGAAAGGTTATACGTTACAATGAAAAATATTATTAATGTTATATTACTGGACTTTAGAAAAACTATTGAAACCTTCAAAAAATTTTAATTATTGCTATTTTTTTGTTTTAATATTGCTGATACACACAAATCAATTCAATGTTTTTTCTATAATTACGTGTTCATACTGTTGCATGTATTTATATGCATGTTTTAATGTCATATTTTTTATTCTTTTTAAACACAAAGAGGCGTAATAACTAAAACGTGTCAAATAAAACCAACCAAACAAAAAACCCTAATTATTATTTTCTATTCACAACATATATGACTAACTTTTAGCCACACGTTTTCACTTTTTAAAAAGCAGAAATATGACCAAATAGATCAGCAGTTATTGGACCAAAATCATTGGTATGTGTTATTGCTAATGCTAAATGCTAACGGTGCCGGTGTCCACCGTGTGACATTTGCACCCGTGAGAAATAAATCACATCCTCCTCCATTTGCTGGACTCACTCATGTGAATTATTGCTAATGTGCTCCTGGCATCCATTTTGACACATTTTTTTCCCTTCTCCCAACTGAGTACGCTAGCTGGCCTTAGCGTGTGCTAACCACGCAGTAAATAAACCACAGAAGAAGATGTGAGAAGACAGAGGAGTGCAGTGTGGTTTTGTGAATAAAAATGATGCAAAGTGAGCAGTCTTTTAAGTAGTGATGATTTATTAATTGTTAGTGCATTAGCTGATGCTAATAACTGATGTGTTTTATCATTTTAGATTTGGTTATTATAAAAAATGGATGGTAGGATGAATAACTTGCAATGACGTTTGGAGTGTCCAAACAGAAAAATATTTGATGTTCTTCACCTTTCAGTTCATTTATTAAAACCACCAGACTCGGAATTTATGTTAATTAAATTATCATCATCACTGCAAATAAATCATATTTTGGGCGGCTTTAATTATAATAAGTGTATTTTTGATTCCGGTATGTTGATCACCTTTTTGTCAGGTTAAAAAATGACAATCATATAATAAAAAATTATTTCACCAACAAAACTGACTTTAATTGTCATTATGGGCTGAGATTTTATGTTTTCATGGCAACTAAATTTTGGTTTGGATGGAAGCTTTAATTATCATCATTATTCTTTAGTACAGCAACAAAATTTTTCCTTTTGTGTATGAGCCTTAATTCTTATTTCAGCAACACTTCTCTTAATGTTACTGCACTAACCGCATTGCTTTTTTATTAAACTAGCAAAATTGGATTTCGGAGGGTTTTATTTATTTATTATTATTATTATTATTATTATGTGGCTAACAGTGACTAAATGCCTTTTTGGGAGATTTCATTATTATTTTTGTTAAGGCAACTAAATTGCCTTTTGGAGAGGTAACTTTGATTATTATTACTATAGTAGAAACTTTTTTTTCCCCCCATGGCTTTGAGTAGGCGGCGAAAAAGGCGCATGCAGCTAGCTTAGCTTGCTAACACCTCAGATAGTCATTTGTAGCGGTGTTAGCATTTGGAGCTAACAAGAAGAAGAGCTAGCTGGGAGAGTACCTTGGCGGGCGGCGTGGCTCAGTGGTATGGTGGTGGTCTCCCCATTCAGTGGTAGTGGGTTTGATCTCATGCCATTGTGACCAGGTCAAGTACCCTTGAGCAAGAATACTGAACCCCCCATTCACCTCCGGATGCCATGGGTAGTCGAATGTAAAGCGCTTTGAGGGCCTTGAAAGGTGGGAAAGCGCTATGTAGCTAAATGAAGTCGCAATTACCAAAAGCGTGCCTGGCGTTTTCATACAGGATTCGTGTAATTATGTGTATTAGCGCCTTTATCTGTTTGGCTAGCATTTTTAGTAAATACATTTTTTACTGCCAACACTGTGTAGATTTTTTTTTGTGCGATCCATACTTTGAAATCGCTATAGATGACAATTGACATTTCCTTAAGCACAGCCTGTTGAATTTGGACTGGATTGAAATGACTTTGCATTGTTTTGTGAGCATTTTCAGCTAACGACAGCGTAGCTTCATTGCCAGCATTTGTTAGCACATTGTTTAGCTATCTACATTGCCATAAAGTGCGAAACCATAATGAAAACATAAAAACTTGAAGTCAACGGACTTCATTTCCAACCAGTGTAGCTTTTTTGTTTTGTTTTAGCAAATGACGAATTTTCCTGCTAATACAACAAAATTGTGAGTAATTCATCTCAAAGTGTAGGAGGTGGTGGTGAGGTGTGTGTGCATGTCTGAAGGTCAAAGTGGCAAAATGGGGCGAGCAAAGTAATGAGTTTTCCCGCCGTTGTACGTGCCCCTGAACACCTCGCCGTCCTGTCAAGACCACCACCACCACCCCCAATCTTCTTCCTGGTGTGTGTAATTCGCATAGCGTCTTAATGCATGGCGACTTTTCCCTAATAGCACATTTGCATGGCGAGCACAGGCGACGCGTCAGCGATTACACCGCTGCAGCCCACCCTGCCCCACCCGAGCCAGCGTCGGAAATATGCTGAGCTTTCGGCTAAGCTCTCATCAAACACGCTGATCTTTATGGACTGTATCATATTGTGCCGTAATGTGCTTTATTGTCCACAGAATAAGCTTTTCTTAAAGGTAATTGGAAAGTGGGAAATGGAGCCCCTCCTTAGCGCTATCGGACCCCGGGACCCCCTGCTCTCTCGGCAAATGTGGCTTGTGTAATGACCCCGTCGGTGCAAAAAGCCGAGATTTATCTTGGCAGCGGGAAATTGATCCATTTCACCTTTGTCTAATGGAAATTTTTTATCAAGGATTATCTGGTTATGCAAATGAGCGTGGCACCCCGGAACGGCGGGGATAAAAAGGAAGCGTGTGAGGGAGAAGAGGAGCCCGGGGGGGGGGGGGGCTGTTAATCTTGGGGCCTCTTGACATGTCAAAATGAAGAGAAGACACCGCTTGGTGTGGGTGGTGTACGCTTGACACATTTTATCCGTAAAAAATGATTAAGTGCACAAGATTTATCTTTAGTAACATTTTAACATTTCTTTGCGGCCATAGAAATGCGAGTGAAACCGTCTCGCATCACTTTGATAACAAGTGACGTGTGCAAAGAAGACAAATAAGCAAAAATTAATCAACAAGAACAATAATGCTAACCCAGCTAAGCTAACGAGGGTGCCCGCCCCCCCCCATGAAAAAAAATAAACGACATGAGACCTGTAAAATGACTTCAACCTTATAAACTGTCAATCTTGTAAAAATGACTTTCACGCTTACTACATAAGAGTCTAAAAATGACTCGACACCTGCAGGCACTAATGAGCTCTGTATGAGAAAATAAAAAAATGACTTGAGACTAGTATGAGACTTTTGAAAATAACTTGAGACTTAAAACAGTTTGTGTGAGACATTTACAAAGCTTTCATGTAACACAAATGAAGAACTTGAGACATGACTTGAATGAGACTTTGTCATAAAAAAAATAACTTGTGTCTGACTTGAAATGACTGAGATTTTACGTGGGACTTTTAGAATAAATTAAGACATTTCAAATGACTTCAGACTTCTACGACGGTTCAAAAAACATTTGAGAATTCCACGAGACCGTTAAAAATGACTTCAGACTTCCAAGAGATTTGAAAAGATTTGAGACTTCCATGAGACTTTTCTAAAATAAATAAATAAGATTTGCATGAGACTTTAAAACATGCTTGAGACTTGCAATACACCTTTTAAAAAATAACTTGACATTTTTGTGTGTCACTTTTAGAAATGATTTAAATCTTTACTTAAGACAAATTGAGGCACCAAAAATAGATTTACGACTTGCGTTATACTTAAATAAATAACTTAAGATTTATGAGACTGAATTGTTGAGACTTGCAAAAGACTTTTACAACTTAAGACACTTCAAATATTTTAAGTTGAAGATCCTAAAAACCTTGAGACTAGCATTAGAACTCTAAAATGACTTGAGACTTTCAAAATACTTTTTAAAACGACTTAAGACTTGCATAAGACTTAAAAAATAGAGATTTTAATGATACTTTTAAAATAACTTCCCCCCCAAAACTTTTTAAATGACTTGAGTTTTTCATGAGACTTTTGAAAATGACTTGAGATTTTTATGAGAATTTTAAACTTGAAACTTCCATGAGATTTTTTTAAAAACGACTTGAGACTTTCATGAGAATTAAAAAAAATGACAGGAGACTTACATAAGACTTGAGAGTTAAAATTGAATTGTGACTTCTCAGACTTTCTAAATGACTAAACTTGCATAAGACTTGAGAAAAAACATAATGAGACTTCCAAAAGATTTTTTTAAAAGTGACTCGAGAACTGTACGGGACTTCCATGAGGCTCACTCTGTATGCTAGGTTAGCATCTAGCATGATTTGTTTTTGCACCCGCGGCCTTCGGGAAGGGTTGTAGCGTGCGTGTTTGATTTGCATTCATAAACCCGCCTACATTGAGATTTGGCGGCCAATCCTTCACCCCGCATACCCCTTGTTGTGGGCCGTTTATGGACCAGACAGGAAGTGCGATGGCTCTCCACCAATGAGCAGCAGCTGCTCGTGTCCTCCTGGTGGCTAGCGTCAACATATGAGCCTCTCCGTGCTTATTACATTACCATGAGCGCGGCGGGACGGGCCCCCGGAATCCCACAGCACCCCCCCCCCCCCCACACACACACTCATGTTACACAGCCTTCTCCTGTCTGTAATTTGTTGCTAATCAGCTGTCAGTTCTGCGGCCACGACGAGGTGATCACGGTGGGCGGAGGAAGGTAATGGCCTTAAAAGTCACAGAGTCAATGTCAATGGGATCTGCGGGATTCAATCAGGGGGCCGGGGGAGGCGGGGCAGCCGGCTTTGGCGGGGGCTACTGTGAAGGATGGCGGCCCGTGCTGACATGACCACTCATTTTGAGCGCCAGCATCTGGGCCCCAGTAAATAACCATCAGTGGGCGGGGCCCGGCGACAGGTCATTAGCCCTGAGAAAAATAAATATCTCCCCTCGTCGTGTCGCTCGCGCGCCCCGGCCCGAAGGCTGCGAGTCATTTAGCACAGAACGGCGGATCTCAGGACAGATTAAGTGTGATGAGCCAATATCAGTCAGGGAGGCGGAGGGAAGGAGAAGGGGAGAGGTAGAGCAAGGGGGGGGGGGGGTAGTGGGTGTAGTGGGTGTAGTTTGAAAGCGAGAAAGTGCGACGGCGAAGAAGCACGGCAAAGTGGACGTTGACGGATGGAAGCTTTTTACTGCTAGCGAAACTGGTGCTGTATTTTCATTCATGACAGACCCGATGATCTATTTCTATTCATTCTCAAAATATGTATCTGTATTGATTATTCAAGAGGACAGACAATCGTGATCGCAAACCACTCGTACCAGTTGGGACTTGATACAGGGATGTGATTTGACCAAAGTGAAATTATCTGAAAATTTAGCCGGGGGTCTGGGGGCCGGCTGCCCCCCGGAGCTCATGGGTTTTCCGTGTTTTTAAGTACTTTCAATGCACTCACATGACAAAGAAATAGACAAAACAACAGCATAAATTTTCAATGTATATTGAACTATCCCATATAAAATGGCAGTTTTAGTCAACTCAAAATCAGTCACATTCAAAAACATTGGACTGCCTTTGCTTTTAAAAACTATCACTGAGAATATCATCATATCTAACTAATGTGATTACTAAGTTAACACATAAATAATGTTGAAGAGTTCAAATTTCATGAACAAATAATTGTATCGTGACCAAATGAAAAGTAACTCATATTAGAGCATACCACAAATGTCTTTGTTATAGCAGAAGATGTTATCTGTCGGAGTCATGTCATGATGTGCATACACAATGAAATACAAAAAAAAAAAAAAAACGGATTTTTTTTTTTGGGGGGGAGATTAAAAAAAAAGCGGAATTCCGCGAATTAGCGGAAAAATCACATCCCTGTTGATAGTGATTGGATGACAAAATGACTTGAGACTTGAAAACAAAAAAAACAACAACGATGAGACTTCTACTGATAACTTGAGATCGGCATGAGACTTTTAAAAGAATGACTTGCTTGTTAAAATGAATCTTGTCAATTCAACTTGCAACTCGAATACGATTTCGAAAATAACTTGGAACGTGCCCATTTGAGAAAAAAAATGACTTCAGACTGCACAACTGATAACAAACATGGACATGGATTTTTTGAGACTTGCGTGAGACTTACAGTAAATGACTTTTAAAACGGACTAGTATGACTTTGGACTCGATGGTGCACAAAGCAGATGAAACAACTCGTGACATGAGAAGTGCAAGAGACTTTCGCGAGTCTGTGAAAAATCAACTTTTCCTGAGACTTGTAAAAATGACTTGAACGAGACTTTGCGAAACCCCTTGAAACTTGCACGTGTCCTGCCAAGTACATTTGGATTGGCAAGCGACTTTTGAAAAGGACTTGGGACTCGACGCTAACGACTTCAGACTTGAATGAGGCTTCAACTCACGACCGGAGACTTTTACAATGTCTCGGGCCTTCCACTAATGACCTCATAAGACTTGTCAAAAAGGACGTCGGCATGATGTGGGACTTGCACAAATGGCACGAGGCGAACAATAGTCCCGCTCAAACTAATTTGTGACTTTGGGCAAACATCTTCCAAAAGTGACGCGAGCGCATCAAGTCATCTCAAGTCTTAAGTGCTCTAATCTTGATGGCCATTAACGACCTCGCTGGCTTAGATCATCCGTCTCATTAATGAATAAGTGATGGCTGACAATCCATTACAGGACGTCAAATATTACCCAAACGTTATTATATTAACACGCACGCACATTTAGTCCAATTCTATCAACATAATTAATCGAGTCTGTTCGCAAAGTGCCACCCTTGATGCATAATTAACACTTCAAGAATGAAATATTCATATTTCCTCATAGATCTGCGTCGCGCTCGTTGACTGAAGCATCTCTTCGCTTCCCGTGGCGTGTCTTTCGCTACCAATAACCTTGACCCAAATTCCCCCCAAAACATCAGCATAGTTTTTGTGACATTTGCAGCTTGTAAAAATGACGTTTTGGGCCTTACATGTGACTTAACGAGATATGTTAAAACAACATGAGCAAGAAATTATTCCTGTAAAAAAACAAACGTATAAAACTTAATCGAAACTTACATTATGACTAACGACTTGTTTTGACTTTTAAAAATGGCTCGGGACTCTCATGTACATTTTTTAAAAATCATTTTCATTTCACATGAGGTTTAAAAAAAAATGCATTAGAAATTACTTGAGACTTGCACGAGACTTTTCTAAAGTACGTTGGTCTTATATAAGACTAACGAAACTCACATGAGATTAAAACAACGACTTGAGACTTATATTCGATTTTTTTTTTAAATGACTAATGTACTCGAGCATGAGACTTGTAAAAACGTCTTAGGACTTACTTGAGACTTTTAACTCTTTGACTGCCAAAAACGTTAAATAACGTTTAGTAAAATCCTACAGAGGAGTGCCAAAGACGTTAAAAGACGTTTGTTTCAAAACAAAGGAGAAACTAGCCATTTTCTATTGTTGATTACTGAAAAACAGAATAAGGTAGAAACAAACTTGTTTTTTCTGATGAAAGATGAGAGTCCAATCTTTCATTTGGTAGTATGTGTGTTTCCATAGTCCAAACACATAATTTTCTGTGGCCCTTGAAAGATCAGTCAAAATGCTTAAATCGGCTGATCCCTTTTCTGAAAACGTCTGGCAGTCAAAGAGTTAAAGATGACCTGAGACTTTACCATGATTTCCAAAATACTTGCATGACATTTGTTAAACTTGAAACTTGCCTAAGATTTTTAAAAAAAGTGGCTTGAGATTTGTATGAGACTTTTAATAGACTTGGCCGTTGCACAACGCTGGGTTGGGCGGGATCTTCGTACATCCAAAACCCCGCATTTTTCAAAAACGCCACGTTTGGTTCAACCCTTAACGTTGCGTCATCAAAGAGCGCAAGCCATTTGCAACACTTCAGATTGGTCAGCAATTTGTAAACAAATAACACCCTCACGTGTGGACTGATCAATTGTATGGATTTGTGGGAAAAACATGAAATTGACCCAATTATGACATAGGAGGTATGCTCATGCTAAGCTAATGATGCCGTTTGAGGAGTATTTATCAGTACTAAGTCCGCTAAGAAACCAGCTAACAGGAAATGATCAACACGAGGGAACAAATTAGCTTTGTGTGTGTGTGTGTGTGTGTGTGTGTGTGTGTGTGTGTGTGTGTGTGTGTGTGTGCGCACATCAACTGATGAACTTGGAAGACGATCATTAGCGAGTCAAATACCAGCACAAATGGCCGCCTGCGATAATGGCCGACATTCATCTCAGTCTGAGCCGCGTTCAAGTAAAGGTGGGAACAAAAAGCGTAGTGTGCGTTTGTGTGTGCGTGCGCGTGCGTGATGTCATCACTTGCAACCTCATCAAAAGTGAACACGAAATCAAATCGGCAGCAAACTCTCGCCTGAAAGAAACGATTGTTGTGTAACATTTTAACACTTCCCCCATGGCGTGATCATGACGCGCACACCCTGAATACACCCCCACCCCCCACCCCCACATCCATCTGTTATGGCGGGTGCTGTCCATATAACAGGCGTCTGTCAATTATTTCGCCAGCGTTTTTATCGACTCATCCTCTGCACCGCCAAAAACGCTGCTCTGATCCCAATTATCTTTTTTTTTTTTTTGCAAATACATTTTCATGAATATATTAGCATCCTCCGCGCTAGCTGTTGTTCGCCGCCCCCCACCCCCACCCCCAGGGCGCTGCACACATTCGCCCGACTGTTGCGTTCTCGCCCGCCCAGAAAAAGAAAAAAAAAGGGAGAGGCCATATTTGCCGTCCATCTGCTGGGAAGGCGTACTACTGGGCTCTGGGCGCCACTCAAGGGGGCGGCGACGCAGAAAAAGCAGAAGTGAGGCCTTGGAGTGCAGATGTTGGCGTGTTGAAAATGCGCCGTTTTGAGCTAGCCTTGCAGATGTTGGAACTCGAAGATGATGCGGTTACAAGCTTTTAAATCAAAATTTCTAACAATTCAAAGAACCTCTGGAAAAGGCCAAAATGTACCTAAAATGGTTGCTTCAAACCAAAATGACATCTTGTGTTTTTACAGACATGTCTTTTCGAGACTTTTTTTTTTTCTTTCCGTGGATCTACTTCTTAGCATCACATACAGAAGTCAATCCCGGAAGATGAGTATTTGAAGCAAAGATAATTTCACGTCCATTTTACGCTTTTCCGCGGTATATTTAAGATACTGGTAACATCCAGTTAGCAGTTAGCATCACAAGTTTCAAACCAGTTCCAAACTACATAGAAACATATGATTTTGGCGCCAATAAGCGCCGGTCCCGGAAGATGACATGTTTACAGGACACAAAAAATAGTTTTGTATGTTTGAATGAACATTCCTGGCTTTGTTAGCATTCAGTTAGCATCAGATCCAGTGCAAGTTTCAAACCAGTTTCTGACTACATGTAAACACAGGATTTTGGCGCCAATAAGCGCCGGTCCCGGAAGATGACATGTTTACAGGACACAAAAGATAGTTTTGCATCCAATTTGTATGTTTGAATGACCGTTCATGACTTTGTTAGCATTGAGTTAGCAGTTAGCATTAGATTTTGAATGTACATTTATGGCTCGACTTTTGCTAGCATTCAGGGAGCATTTAGCATCACAAGGAGATGCTGGCCACGTTGAAACACGTCATTCTTCGTGAGTGTCCTGGAAGATGACATTAAAAGAAAAAAGAAAAAAAGTTATTTCTTTCCAGTTGTATGTTTTCAATAGATATTAAATATATTCACATTTTGTTAGCAGGTAGAATTCCATAATGCATTTTAAACAAGTTTCAAACTACAAGTAAACAGATAATATTCTTTCTTTAGGTTAGTAGAATCTACACAGTAATAGTTTTCTATCTGAAGCAAAGTGTTGTGTATAAAAAGCCTCAAAAACACCAACATGGCCTCATCAATTATGTGCCAAGCAGCCATACTGAAGATCTCACTCTGAACAGCGTGTGGCGCTGTCAGCGTCCTGATGGATGACCTGGCGTCTGGCGGAGGCCCTGCACGGCGCTCGTGACACTCGCCAGATGTTCAAAGCACCGTGCCACAATATTTAGGAACACCTGCCCGTGTCTAATATGAAAGTAAGAGCCTTGGAAATGGACCCAAATGGGCCTAAAATGGTCGCTTCACACCAAGATAGCAGAATTGCTGTCTTTGCAGACATGATGGCCTCTTGAGATGTTTTGGTGGGACTGATCACGGTACTGTAGGCAGCCCACCACATTTTATGATGCCAGTTGAAATTGGCTTTGATGGCTGAATTTTCAAACAATTGGAAGGTCCGCTCTAAACGGTCAACGTGACCCTAAAATGGCCACTTCAAACCAAAAATGGAAGACTTCCTGTGTCCTTCTGAGCATGGGTTCTAGAGACTCATGATAGACATACCTAGCAAATCTCTTGTTGAAACCAGCGCTGGGGGATTCAAGCAATTCAAAGGAGTCCTGGAAATGGACAAATTGACCACAACAAAGCGATTGCTTCAAACCAAAAGAGCAGAATTCAAGTCTCATTCCACGCATGTATTCTTGAGACTCTTTTTTTTGTTGGGCTTCTACGACACGACCACCAAATTTTATGTTGCCATATGAAAGTAGCTTTGTTTTTCAAACAGTTCGAAGGACTCTTGGAAATGGCAAAAAAGACCAGATTGAATTTGGACCAAAATGGCAGACTTCCTTTTTTTGTGGGATCTACCAAATTTCACATTGCTATCATTTCCCCCCACCCCTTGTGATTCTCAATGGCGTCCACCTGCATGGGTGCCTGCGTTGCTAATTAGCCGTTTGCCACGTTAATGTCCAACGTAGCTAGTGAAGATTCAATTGGCTTCGCCGCAAATTAATAGAGCGTTAATCAACATGCTAATTAGCTAATAAGCTGTTAATTAAATCAGGCAGTTGTGAGGCGTGCTAAGCTCATCGTAGCATACGCGGCCCGAGGAGACCCGACGACGTCCATTTAAATGTCCCAGCGCTCTCTGGGGAACCCGACACACAACCCGACCGCCGCCCCCATGCCGCCTGACCCCGCCCACCTCGGCCCTTAACGAGGCTAATTTCTCGCGAGCGGTGACACGACGCGGCGGGATCAATGGCGCCGTTTAAGCCCAGTGGCAGAACGCCAATAGGCATCAGTGAATTGTTTGCAGGCAGTAACGGGAAATCAATACGCCGACTTGACCCAAGGCGGGGACCGATTCTTCTTCTGCTTCTTTCTGGGGCTCTTTTAAGTAGACATTATTATTATTATTATGTGTGTGTGTCAAAGTCACTGTTGTGGTTGACATGTTTCTTTTTTTTTTTTGCCAGAAATCATGTTTTTGGTGAAACCAGCCCATGTTCCACTTCTGATTGCCAAAGAACGGAAAGAGGTAGAAAGAAACTTTTGATGAAGAGACTTTCTTTTGGAAGGTCCGTTTCTTATATAGACTGAACAGCGACATTATTCAGTCAGTCCAAAAAATAAATAAAAGAGCTTTAAAAACGGCTTGTCAGTTCTAAGAAAGGCGTGTGGACACAGAACGAAATCAACTCAAAAGTCAAGGCAGGACTATATTATATAAAGCATTGCTTTTGACCCCTCCCCCGAGGCGGGCCGGGCCACAGATCAATACATTTGATGGCGGGGCGGCCCTCCGAAGCGATAAAGGTTTACTCTGGAACAGCTGGGCTGGCGCGCAAGCCGAGCTTGTCTGACTAATGAATCGTGAAACAATCAGGCCGTCGCCATTTGTGTTTAGATCTGTAAATATGGCGGCGTACAAGTGCCAGACCATCGCCGGCGCTCCAGCTGGGGCCGCAGATGGTCTGGATGGCGAGGCGAAGCTCCCGACTTTGCCCTCCCGCACGCCAAGCTTCAACGCCGCCGCCGAGTGACAAGTTCACTTTGCGCGCTAACTTAGCCCGCCTGGCACGCTTCGCCAGCCGGCACTCACTTCGCGTAATTTTGTTTTAAGAAGCAGGAAGAAAAATCCTTCAAAGACACACAAATCAACCCCAAGGTTTAAATAAGAAAGTAGTTCGCTTCTTTTTACACTTGGAATGATCAATGTAAAATAAAAAGAAAAAAAAATGAACAAAATTGTGGCACCTTTGTCATTAACAATAAGACCTAATAAATGTATTAAAATGAAACTAATGACATAGACAATTTACATATTTTATTCATTTATAGTTGTTTTAAACAATATTATTTTTGTATTTAAATATTTCTAACTTATTTGATGATTTAAGTATTTTTTTACTTGATTATATATTATTAATAGCAATAACATAACTAGATGAATATTTTATTTATTTATTTATTCCACCTTTATGAACGGACATTTTTGTGCATGTCCAATTATTTATTATTGACCATTTATGATGTCATTACTTATAGAAATAAAATTACATGAACAGATACGTTACAATTTTCTTTTTTTAATTTTGCTGTTCAAACATATTTTTACA
This sequence comes from Vanacampus margaritifer, assembly GCF_051991255.1. Taxonomy (NCBI): domain Eukaryota; kingdom Metazoa; phylum Chordata; class Actinopteri; order Syngnathiformes; family Syngnathidae; genus Vanacampus; species Vanacampus margaritifer. Next base: position 1,401,025 of record NC_135434.1, read on the forward strand.
GTAGTACAATAATTCCCCCCAAAAATTTTACATTAAGATTAATGAAATTATTTTCTTTTTATCTGACAATTTGGAGACCAAAACAGAGTCGTTTTTAGACCAGCTAAATGCCGGTCTACGTTGTGGCGCAGGCCGTGAAACACAATTTTGGTGGATTTGATCAAGGCGCGGGCAGACAGATTAGGTGCTCCGCCTGGGCGTGTGGACATAAATTATTGAATGAGTTATAATTATTATCATATTAAAAATGATAGTGGGCATCTTGGTGCATTTCTTTTCAAATATATTTTGCGTGCGTGAATCTGCTGCATCGACTTGCCGCGTAGACTCTCTGCGCTGAATTTAAAGGAAATGAGGGGAGCCGATTCAATTGGCCAGGAGTCTGCTGTGTTCCCTCCCACAACGATGCAAGTGCCCACTTTGACCTGCGTTCATCTATGAAAATACCCCAAAAAAGAAAACTCCATCCGTGCGCACTGTTAGACTGACCTTTGCGCCAGACTTGCGCTGGGAATGAAAATAAAGCCCATAGTGTAAGTAATGTCTTACTACTATATTCACGTCTTGATGTTTTTCATAGTATTAGCTATTTTATAAGTGTATGTTACTGAAAGTGTATTATGCTATTGTTATTAAAGTTAAAGTTAAGTTTATTGCTAAATTTAAACTTATTCCAAAGTACCCATAATTGAATTGAAATTTGTTGCAATTCCAGACGTTTTTGTTGCTTGTTGGCTTCCTGGAACGGATGAATGGCATTTGCATTTATTTCAATGGGACAAGCTGACTTGAGATGCAAATGTTTGGAGCGTGAGTTGAAGTTGTAGGCAAAATTCTTGCACGTTTCACCGAAACGAAGTGAACGGATGCTGAAATGAAGTTTGACGAGGGCTGCTCCTTCCGTGAAGTGTTGAAGCGCAGCTGTTACCACGACGGCAGCGACCTTAAACGCAGCACGGCTAAAAAAAAAATCGTATTTTTTCCATTTGGGACCTGCCGCCCATGTCCCCCCCCCCTCCCCTCAGCGATGGAACGTTAACTGTCCCGACCCGCGCCGGCGGCAAACGGCGGCAAATGGCTTAACTAAACTGTCAGCTCTCATAAAGCCAATAAAGGGATCAGATAAATGTTTATTACGGAGCGGGAAAAGATCATTTTCTGGACAGAAATTGAGGATGACCTTTCCGGATAATTTCAACTCCACCCCCCTCTCGATGCCCCCTCGACCCCCGCCCCATGCATCCCCCAAGCCCTCCGTCTGCTGTATAAATCAGCAGTATCTCCATTTTCTTTCACGGCTGATGTAACCTTGCTGCATGACGTGGGGTTGCTACAGCTGACGTTCGTTTCCATGCTAAAAGCGCTGGAAATCATTTTGTCGGTCGGTCGGTAGGTAGTTAATAAGCAATAAGTTAAAAAGGTAAGAATGCAACTTTGTAGGTAGGTAGATTGCTGGTAGACAGGCTAGTATGTATAGATAGGCAGGTAAAAGGGTAGGTAGGTAAGTTAGGTAGGTAAGTAGGTATTTAGCAGAGGTGGCAAATCCCGGTCCAGAAAGTAAAAATCCTGCCACACTTTGGCTTTAGCACCGAGGGAGCTAGCTAGCTAGCTAGCACCTGGGGCTAGGATGGTTTTAGGATTGGTTAGAAAGTAGTCAGGATGGTAGGTACGTAGGGTTGCTCAGCAGGTATCAATAGGATTAGTTAGTCAGTAGTCATGTAGGTAGGCAGTAATAGGCAGAATTGGTTAGTAAGTAGTCAAATCAGTAGGTAGTCAAAAAGGCTGCTAAGTAAGAAAGGTAGGATCGGTTGGGTTGGTAAGTAGTCATTTAGGTAGGCAGAGAACTGGTCAGTCGGAAGGTAGGATTGGTTAGTAAGGACCCAGGTAGGTAGATAGGAATGGTCAGTAGTAGGAAGGATTGTTAGTCAAGAAGGCTGGTAGGTAGGAATAGGTATTATGGGTCAGTAACTAGTCAGATGGAAGTCGGTAAGTATGCAGATAAGTAGGTAGACGGACAGGTAAAAAAAAAAAAAAAAGTAGCTAGGTAGGTAGCTAGGTGAGTAAATGAGTGAGTGAGGTAAGTTTGTTGTTATTTAATTAGTATGCAGACAAGCTGGTTGGTTGGTAGATAGGAAGTCAGGAAGGCTGATAGGTAGGTCGGTGAGATAGTTAGCTTGTTTGTTAATTCATTTGTCAGCTGAGTGAGTGAGTGAGTGCTGAGGCGGGCAGCGTGGAGGAGCATCTTTGCAAGTGGCCTTGGGACGTGGCCGTACATCAGCCTAATGGCGGCATTAGCGGGTGAAACGGAGCTAAAACAAGCAGCCGTGCTCTAGCGTGCGGAGTTGAAGGAGGGTTCAAGTGCTCCCTAACCCCCCGCGCCACACCAGACCACGCACGGGGTAATTGTCGTCACGCTGATGGCCGCCGTTTAATCTGCTCTATGTCTTGATTTCCTACGACGGGTCACCGGGACGAGACGCACCTCGGGCGGCTGCGAGAAACAAGTTGTGCTTTTCACCGTTCGACGTCACGGAAATCTGGGAACGCATCACCGACCGCCGTTTGCTTCGGCAAGAGTCCCGTCAAATTGGTTGCGGTTAGTTAGACCTTTCCTCTTAAAACTGATCACTTCAAATGTGCTTACATTTTATTACCCTAAAATAGAATTTTAAAAAACTGTACTATAATATTTGTGGAATTAGATGTTTTTTTTAAAACTAGTCAAATTAGTCCAATAAAATGTCTTTTTATCTTCATATAATACAATATATTAGAATATGATCATACCAATTAGTCTTCTAATGGGTTGCCCCTAAATTTGGTCAGTTTAAATGTATCTCTATTTTACAGTAATTCAATTAAAATTATAAAATAATTTTCTAATATCAAAAGAAAACAAATATTACAGTTTTTAAAATACATTAATTTATTTTCATTTTTGGGGTACGTTTTAAATAGATATAAATAGATTTAAAAATAGAGAAATATATTTTAAAACTTGAAGTCATGTCAATCTGACCAGCAAATTGGGAGGGGTTACATATTTTATTTAAAAGTATTTCTTCATACATCTTTTGAAAACAATATTTCTTTCAGATCAATAACTAAGGGTTGGGGTACTAATATGGGTTGAGATATATCTTTTTAACCCACGTCACAACTCCAGCTATTCCAGAATGTGGTTAATACAATTGACAATTTAATAATTAATATTATAAAATCCAACACTAAATAGACTTATTTGTAGTATCTATTTAGGGTAGAGTACGTAAGTAGTCTTAAGAAATTCCGCTTTTTTTCCCACCACATTTCCATAGAAACGGACATTTGGTTGGGGGGGAGGGGGGTTAAACGTGCGCGAGGAACATCAGAAGGACGACAGCGGCGGCTTAAGGGAAGTCAAGATGGCCGCCAAGAAGGCAATGAGACAATCGCGGAGAACAATAAAGAAGAAGATGAAGAAGACAAACACGCCACAAGACCTCCAGACAACAAAGACGAGATGAAGCAAACACTCGGGGAGCAGCCTGTGTTTGGTCACTTGGAAGCGGCCCATCCTCTTGGATGGCGTTCCCTGCAAGCCGCTACATGCGAGCGTGTGCGCGCACGCAGCTGCCAACATCACAAATGAAGCGGTCAGCCGACAGCTTGGCTTGTCAAAGGAAGCAGTAGGCGGCCGCACCGCATGCAGTGGGAGAGGACGGGCCAAGGAGGGGCGGGGCAAGGTGGGGCAGGAGAGAAAAAAAAAAGAAAAAGAGTGAGGTCGATGAGATAGTCATCAGTTGTCAGTGTAGAAAAGGGTGGGGCCCACCTGATGGGGCAGGTTCAACGGACCGGTTATGTGGACAAGAGAGATGGGTCAAGCTAGTGGCGGTGTTACTTGAGGCAGGTTGCAGGGATGTGATTTGACGAAAGTGAAATTATCTGAAAATTTAGCCGGGGGTCTGGGGGCCCACAACAGCATAAATTGTTAATGTATATTGAACCATCCCATATAAAATGGCAGGTTTTTTTTGGGGGGGGGGGAGATAAAAAAAAGCGGAATTCCGCGAATTAGCGGAAAAATCACATCCCTGAGGTTGGGGTAGTTGGGAAAGGGTGGGATCAGGAGCCCGTTACCCCAAAATAAAAAATTGGGTGGGTAAACAAGTCCGACCCTGGGTCACCAGGTCCCCAAAATACCCCAAAATCGTGGCCCATTGTCGGATCCTCTGCTTCATCTATCCTTCCTTTAGTCTTACCTCTGGTCTCTTGATGTCCCCCTAATCCTGTTGGAATTCAGATGTATCTGGGCTTGGTGAAAGATTCTGGATTTGTAACTTTGTGGGTGGAGGGTGGTGTCTGGTTGGGGTTGAATTTCACTTGGCTTATTTCCTTCCTTTGATCCTTCCTCTGGTCTCCTGCCAACTTTTACGACTATGGCGGGACACTGTAGTAGCCAGTTAAGGGTCGTCGATTTATAATAGCTTTCAGGTTTATTAAACAGCACAAACTCGCATTCACGCACACACACAAAACAAAAAGGGATATAGAAGGCCGACGGACAGAGACCCCCTTTGGACCAAATGGCGCGTGTGTTGATGAAGAAGAGAGAGACGGGTAAGGGAAGAGGTGAGGGCAGTTGGCAGGGGTGGGGGGGATGTCCAGGTGGGAGAGAGATGGGTCAGGTAAGTGGTTGGCCCATGTGGGAGGGGCAGCAGTTGGGAAAGAGAGAGGTGAGGCAAGTGGTGCGGTTATACCAGGAAGGGCGAGAGAGGAGATGCAAAAGAGAGCCAGACAGGCAAGGAAAGGAGACACAAGTAATGGACTCGTGTGGAGCAGGTGGGGCAGGTCAGAGGGCTGCCGGGGGGCGGGGGTTAAGAAGCGGTCAGGTAAGCGCTGGTCCCAGGTGGGACTGATGGGAGGGGCGGCAGTTGTCTGGCTGGAATGGAAGGAAAAAAAAGGTGGGATCAGGAAAGTGGTGGGCCCACACAGAGCAGGCGGTGAAAGAGGATGAGTGGGGTCAGGCAAGTGGGGGTGCGCCAAGACGCACCCCTCACCTGCCCCCATCACGCCACATCTGCTCAGCTGTGAGGACACCTGGGACTCACAGGGGGGGCGCCGGCCTCCGAGTCGCTTGACTTGGTCTTACATCATCCGACCGGGACAAGGACGAAATGCCTCCCGTCCCGTCAAAAGCAGATGGTCGCCCTCCGTGAGACATTAGCGGCGGAGATGAGCAAACATCTTGACGACTACGGTCGCCACGGCGACGGCGGTGAGACAACAGATGCTACCGGTCACGTGATGCTTTGCTCACCAAAGGTTTGATCTCAAAGTATTGTCGCCTCCCAGAGCCAAAACCTTCTGCTTGGATTTTGTGTGTGTGGACTTTTGTGGTTTTCATGAATTCCAGTGCTTTAACCATGAGATGAAAACAACTGGCCGGTCGTCTCTGGAGGACAAAGACGTCAAGGTGACACGTCGATTGTTCTCCATGGGGGGCGTCTACAGTCCCCCCCCCCCCCCCCCCCCCCCCTCCAAGGCCACACACACAGTGTCAGCCATGATGTCACGCACACGGCTAAGAACTAAACAAAGTCACCTCTGGAGGATCACGACGGCAAAGACAAAATGTTTCATGCGGAATTTGCAAGCCAAGATGCAAACGCCACGAGACAATCGTCCTCCCACAACTTTTGCACTCGTATTTACTTTTTTTCTTTTTAAATATGTGAGGATTTCGTGGGGTAAACATTGCAGACACACGTGTGGTCAACTGCAAACAACATGAAATACTATTTTCAGTCTACAGCACATGCTAGCATTTTTTCCCCTCATTAACATCACAGACAATGAAATGCTTTTCAAACAGCTGACATTTTATCGGAAACATCTAAGACAATGAAATGTCTTCATCTAAGCTAGCATACTTTGATTTTAAACATCAAAGATAATTCAGTGCATTTTTTTTTGTTGCACTTTTTTCCCCTCGAAGCAACAAATTAAGCATTTTAGTGTCTGTCCCGTACCACATTTTTGCTAAACCTCAAAGACAATCTTCAGTGAACGGAACATAATTTTGTAAACATCAAAGACAACAGTGTTAAACAATATTTTTTTATAAACATAAAAGGGAATTTTTAATGTACATTTTCTGTAGGCAAAGACCATTTTTGTCTTTCACGCATCTACAATTTTGTAAACATCAAAGACAAGTGTCCTATGAGTCTACGTAACATTAACTGTCTTAACCTACATTTTCAGTCTTTATGTCAAAGACATTTATTGTCTTTATGCATCCAGAACCTCAAAGACAAATCTTTAGTGAAGGTCATTTGATAAACATCAAAGATCATTTAGAGTCAAGCCTCAGATTTCGCATGAATATCAAAGACAAGTCTTCAACAGTTCCAATGCAACTTTTATGTCCACATCAAAGACACCTACAGTATTCAATTAACATTTCATTGTAAAAATCCAAGACAATTTAATGTTTGCTGAATCTAATATCAATTATTTGTAAACAAAGTCTTAAATGCAGCTATTTTTTTCCCAAAGATATGTTAGTGACTTTGACGCACCTCGCCCAAATTTGAGGTAAGCAAAGACAATTTAGACGTCTAACTAACGAGCGCTTTGAGTACTCGGAAAGTAGAAAAGCGCTACACAATTCAAGGCCAATTTACATTCCTTTTATAAACCTCAAAGACTAGTCTAAACATCAAAGACAACGTAGTGTTCAATAAAGTGTTTCTGTACGCATTACAAGATTATTTAATGTCTTTGACACACCCTAATGTATGGTTCCTGTCCACATCAAAGACACACATACACACATTAGCACGTGGCAGGCTGCAGCTGTGGCCCATGCTAATGCGCTAATTGACAGAGTGCGCGCATAAGTAGCGGTTTCACAATTATGCCTCAAATTGTCATCATTAGCACAAGCGCTAATTGCCGCGGTGCATTGGCGTCGGTGTTTTTGTTAGTTGGAGGTTGGGGGGGGGAGGTGGGAGGGGGTACAGAGAAGGGGCTGTGTTGCATTCTGTGCAACTTCACCTCGCAGTCTTCAAAGTCAATTAGGAGTCGCAAGATGGACACTGGCCGGAGGGGAATCTTTGTTTTTCCTTTCCAAGCGCAACTTCCAAGGATACCCGGGAAGTCTTGTGAGTGAGACTGTGTGTGTGTGTGTGTGTGTGTGTGCGCGTGTGTGTGTGTGTGTGTGTGTGTGTGTGTGTGTGTGTGTGTGTGTGTGTGTGCGTGTGTGTGTGTGTGTGTGTGACAGGTGATAGAGTTTGGGCATAGGTGTGAAGAATATGTTCGGGAATAGCTCTGTTGACCACACAGACTTCAGGGAAGCTTGTACGTGTGTTTTGTCAACATTGAAAAAAATGTCTCCAATGAAGCTAACGGACCTTACTTTTTTGTGTGTGTGTGTGTGTGTGTGTGTGTGTGTGAAAATGTTGTGTGTTCAACATACCTAACGTAGGTTTTCTTGAATGAAGCTTGTGAGTTTCCATCAACGTTGTTGTGTTGGCGCCGTTGAAATTCAGCGGTGCGTCGGCAGACGTGCGTCGGCAGACACGGAGCACTCGGAGGCGACCGTGGCAGAGCGATGTCGGTGCTCCTCAAGGAAAATGTCTCCTCCTTTTTGTTTCCCACCTCAATGGTGAAGGTGATGCCTGGCGACCTCGCTGTTAACATGACAATAAATGATATTTATGTCCACTATTAATGACTGCTAAACCAACTATTAATGAGTGTCATGATGCCGTTGATTGTTACGCCCACTATTAAGGATTGTTATGCCCTCTATTAATGACTGCTATGCCAATTAATAATGATTGTTAAGCCACACAATGACTGTTTAGCCAACAATTAATGATTGTTATGCCCACTATTAATGATTGTTGTGCCCTTTACTGGTGATTGTTATGCCAACTACTAATGATTGTTAAAGGTGCATTGTGCCGTTCTCCACACTCCATTTTTTTGTAAAAAAGTGATGAACTGCACAAAGATCATTTAAGCCAAAATGTAATGATTGTTATGCCCTCTATTATTGACTGCAATGTCAACTAATAATGATTGTTAAGCCACAACAATGATTGGGATTGTTATGCACACTATTAATGATTGTTTTGCACTTTACTGGTGATTGTTGTGCCAACAACTAATGATTGTTAAGCTAACAATTAATGACTGTTATGCCCACTATTAATGACTACTATGCCAATTAATAATGGTTAAGCCAACAATTAATGATTGTTGTGCCCTCTACTGGTAATTGTTGTGCCAACTACTAATGATTATTAAACCAACAATTAATAATTGTTATGCCAACTATTAAGGATTGTTATGCCCTCTATTAATGACTGTTATGCCAACTAATAATGATTTTTAAGCCACATATTGATTGTTTAGCCAACAATTAATGACTGTTATGCCCACTATTAATGACTCTTATACACTTTATTAATGACGGTTATTCCCACTATTAATGATTGTTATGCCCTCTCTCTATTAATGACTGTTATGCCTTTTAATAATTATTGTTAAGCCACACATTAATGATTGCCAAGCCGACTATTAATGATTGCTAAGCTGACTGTTAATGATTGTTCTGTACGCATATGCTGGCGCTGGGAAAACGGGAAGGTTAATGGACGGGTGGCATTCATCAGCCGCTATTTATCTCTCCTCGGGAGGTGGCAGCTTTACAGTAAATACCTTCTGTCCCCCTAATTTCCTAATGATGGCCCATAATGACGGAGAACGGCGCTGCTCATTAGGCGGGACGAGGCGGCGTGCATCACTCCTGTCAGCCCCGCGTGGCTCACGCTAGCGCCGCGACGAGAGATGGAGACCCAGCTGTTACTCGCGTCCCCTTACCCCCAAAACGAGGCTCTCTGAGCGGGAGCCAGAGCGGGGAGGGCGGGGTTGGCTGTCGTACCAGGGGAGGGAGTAACAAAAAGGACACGGTCGGACATGATCACAGGAAAAAATGTCTGACAAACACGAGGCCACAGAATGTCACGGGAACATTTTGTTTTCAATTCTACATAGAAACACTTTGTGTTTTTTCAAGGCTACTCTAGAATGACGCAACGCAATTCAAGAAGGATAATTGGCTCGCACAGAACAATAGGATTTGTTTCAAGAATATTTGGCTCATCTAGAACGATCTGATTCAATTCAAGACTGAGATTTGCCTTATCTAGAATATGATTCAATAAAAAAAATGATATTTGACTCATCTAGAACTGTAGAATTTGATTTAAGAATCTTGTTTAGCACATATAGAACGATACATTCTAATGTCAGATGAGTCTTGGTGCAGGTTTGATTTAATATTCAACTTTTCTCACCTGAAAGGCTCAGTCAGGTTCAGCATTGATATCTGGTTGATTAAGAACAATGTGAATGAAGTCAAGATAAATATTTTTGGCTCATTGACAATGCTATAATTTGACTGAAAAACAACTGATCAATAATGCCCCCCCCCCCCATTTTTTAGAATCAAATTTGAACTTGTGATTAATGTTTAACGTTTTGATTGATTTCCCATATTTCCAAATTGTTTCCAGAATGATACGATTTGATTGATGAGAACAGTAACTATTTTTGAACTGAACTAAATGAGACAAATATCATCTAATTTTAAATAATGCAAATGTACTTCTTTAAACGCGTCTTTCTAGACGAGTCAAATGTCGGTGTTGAATCAAACCATAACGTTTTGAATGATCTTTTGTGTTAACGATCCTTTCATAAAGACTAACAATGACCGAAATGCCTGCAAATTCTCTCTCTTTTTTGTGAGAGGACATCTTTGGGCCAAAGTTATCACGTGGCTGAGTCTCATTCTCCAAATTAATGTTTTGGAAAAGACGAATATTTGCATGCGAGTGCTAATTGTGACATGTTCCACCAGGCCGCTGCGCAGTGCCGCTAATTCAAAGGCCAGAGCGATAAAAAAAAAACGGGAAAAAGATTCAAATAAAATCACAGTGGATGAAGCGAGGGATTGTGAAGCGGGAAAAAAAAAACGAAACATAAAAGAATGTGCGTTTTTTATTGTGTGTCGTTAACTCTGAGAACGTTATGGGAATACATTTTCAAATCCTTTGACCTGGTTAGGCTTGAATTTCGAAATGAATGCCTGAAGAGCACAAATACAAAAGTTAGCAATGTAAGTACGCAGCACTCATGAATCCGCTTGTTCTTCATGAGCCAAACCATCAATCTCGGAAACGCGATCAAAAAAGGAAACACACCAGAATAAATAAATAAGTACAAGGAAAATATGAATTGAATCATAGATGTGCCACATGTAACTCGTGAATCAAATCGTATCTTTTGATAAATCAAATATTCTTGAATCAAATTGGAACATTGGTTAAAAAAAAACTGTTAATCGGTTATCATTCGATTCAATTGGATCGTAAAATACTGTTCGCAATGCAAGATATCGTCCCTGAACTGATTCTTATAATCCTACATGAGCAAGTATTGTTGTTGAAACAAATTGACACCACAGATGGCTTTCAACATTGTTTTCTATACTTCAAATCATATTGATCGAGATGAGCCAATCAAATTGGAAACGCGGCAAGAAAAATGAAGCAAGTTATAAATAAATAAATAAATAAAATTAAGCTAAACAAATAAAGTCAGCCACGTATCTCAATTCAAATCATATTGCATCCAATATCTATATATATTTATATACATATACACATTTTGAATCCAATATCATTCCTGAACAAAATCAATGAATCCTAAAAATGAATGGATCATTTTTAGAGCAAAAACAGACGAGTCAAAAACAAACAAAGTCGTTCTCAAATGGAGCCATTAAATGCACGGTATAAACTTCCGCTTAAATAATTAGCGCCGCGCTCCAAATAGACTGCGAGTGTGATTTAAAAGTGTTTTTCTTTTCTTTTTTTTTTTTTAAAGGGAAAATTCAAAGTCACCTCTGATGCGGTTTGATTAATTCACGATGCCACCTTGACAGGCCTAATGGCGGCACATGCATAATAGAAAGCCCCCCCCCTTCATGGCGGGTGGGTTGGCTTCAAAGGAATTAGCGAAGGGGAGGCGTCAAATTACAGCTGTTGTCTCGCTTTGCTCAGACTAAAAGTGGAGCAAACAGGCTTCAAATGTGACAACGTCCCCAAAGATGAAAAAAAAAAAAAAAAGGCTCGACGTAAGAGAGGCAGCGTCATGGCAGCAAACCACCAGAGGGCGCCAGTGTCGGCTCCCAACTTTTTGCCTGCCTTAATTGGGCTGCAGAAAAAGTACAAACAGGAAGTTAGGGTCCTCAACATACTCTTTTGTCAATAAAATTTCCGGGCCTTCAACAAACTTAAGAATATCAAAGACAGTTATGTTTCTGTACACATTAAAATCAAGTTTGTAGATATCAAAGACAAGTCTTCAGTCACATGACAACCAATCGAGATTACCGGCTTTTTGTAGACATCAATAATTCATGTAATGTATATTTTTGGAAACATCAAAGACAATTCAGAGTCTTAAATGAAATGTGCATGTTTTTAGAGAAATCAAAGAAATGCAGTTGGGACATTTTGTAAACTTAACTGACAATTTCAAAGTCCTCGTACGCGATTCTGTGAACAAGTTTTGGTTATGGTCTTCAACCAATGTAACACTTTCTTGTTAATATCAAAAGCAGTTTAGTGTCAAACGTCCTGTAAACATCAAAAATGAACTGACCCGACACGTTTTCAGAATATCAAAGACACGTCTTAAGTTGGGCAACTTTGACATTCTGTTAACGTAAAGTACAACTTTTTGTATCTTCAATTTTTGTAAACATCATTGGCAAAAGAGTGTCTTGACCAAACCTTCTGTCGGTCTTTTTGTAACATCAAAGACAATCTAGTCTTCAACAAAGCCAATGGACAGCATTTGGAGTCTTGGATGAAACAAACTGTCTCATAAACATTCTCAATGAACTTCACATCAATTTAAAAAAAATCAAAGACAAGTCTTCAAAAAACACCTAAAACACCTTACGTTAAATTCGCAGAAAATTTGTCTTTGATGTTTCTGAAAATGATTTGTTGAAGCCTCTTGATTGTCCACTGCTTCAATTGTATGAATTTCAAAGCTAATTAAAAAAATAAATAAAATGCTAGCTTCATTGCTAGCGTCATTGCTAGCGTCATTGCTAGCCTTGTGCACAAGCAGCAGTTGTCTTAATGAACGGCCGCGTTTCCTCGACAGAAACTTGTCAGTTCAGCAGTCAAGTGACCTTTTCTGCGTAGCGTCCGCTCACTCCTCGTTGCGTGACAGACTTGTTTGCCAAGCGATGCGACAAACATGCCGAGTCAATCAAGCTTCCGTCGAGACCTCCGGCGGCGGCGACTTGTGTCAAAAGAAAATCCGCAAGTACGGTATTGATCAAGACACGTTTGCTGCATTGAACACTTAATTGTCCTGAAGTCGAAACGGATCATGTTGATGAAAAGGGGACAGCAACTTCAAAGATTTGCCTTTGATGCAGTCATTGATTGATGCTAATGTTATGTTCAATAGAGTTTATATCATCTTTAATGTTTACGTAACCCGTCATCCTTAATTGTGTTGGTAAAAACTTTTATGAGGCTCATCAAAGATGCTAAAGTGTCTTTAGTTAGGAATGTTGAATGCTCTGAATCGGCCAAGAAACCCAGCAACAAGTTTGGTATTGACCAAGACACGTTCATTGAGCACTAAATTGTCTTTATACAACTTTAGGTTCACTGAAGGCTGAATGTGTCTTTGATGTTCATCAAATGGTTTTGCTTTTAAGAAATGTGCAAGTTCGGTTAGTGTCATTGATGATACAAATTTGTGATGTATGGAAATTAAACAACGCGAGACAAACACTTACCGTAAGGAACAAACACCTCCGTACATTTTTTTTTTTGCTCTGGACCCTTGTATAATACTCCTCCTGGATTTGGATCCTTTTCTTGCCCCCCCCCCCAAAATTGCATATTTTTTTGCGGGAAATTATCGTATGTTTTTTTTTTCAAGACTGCCAAAAGTGTCCAATTGAAAACACGGCATTTACGTAATGCCGTAACGAGCGACCGCGTCTGCGACTTGCAGTTCAGCAGTCAAGTGACCTTTTCCGCGTAGCGTCCGCTCACTCGCCGTTGGTGTGACAGACTTGTCGGCCACGCGATGCGACAAACATGACAAGTGAATCAAGCTTCCGTCGAGACCTCGGGCGCCGGCAACTTGTGTCACAAGAAAATCAGCCATGAAGTTTGGTTTTGGGCAATCTGACCGCTGACACCGCCGAGCTGCCACCCCGATGCCCTTCCCCTCCATCAAACAGCGCCGCCCCCGCCCCCGTTCGGCACCTGACCGGCACCCACCAGGGCTTTAGCGTGCCGGTCCGCCGGCGTGATTGACACCTCCACCGATCCCCTGTAAACACCTTGAGAGCCCGCCACCTCCGGCGGGCGGAGGCGGTGGGCGGGGAGCTATTGATAACCCGCCGCCAGGCCCCCCGGGGCCCCTCCCGACTTGTCAGCGGGCGTAACGAGATGCCGAGTGACTTAGCACCTCTGGAAATGTCAGCCCCCGAGCCGGCGCGAGCGGCTCAGCTGCCGCTCGCGAAGCCTGCCGGGCCGACGCGCGCGCTCGTGCGGACGCGCAGCAGAAGAGGAACGCGAGCGGGAACGAACGCGAGCGGGAACGTCCGCGAGCGGGAACGTCCGCCAGGCTTCTCTGGGCTTTAACGTGCATCTGCTGCGGTCCAGCTGCCGCCGCCCGGCCCCGCCTACCGCCATGATGATGCGGACCAAAGCGCACGCCGGGGTGCGCCTAAGTCTCCGGCGAATCAACTTGAAGGAGACGTGGCGGCGAAGTGACACCCGGCGAGCGAGGTGCGACACCCCGTGTCAACACCAGCTGATTACGCATGCTGACGAACTCTGGCTTTTACCTTTTACAACAACACCCGTAACACGCCGCACTCGAATATTCGTAGAAATACTCCAAATTGTCTTGAATGATTACGGGGGGAACCAACAAAGCCGTTAGGTTTGTTGACGATCAGGGACGTACTGGGGCCAAAATGCTGCCTGGGAATTTCAGACATACACCAAAATTTTTGGGCAACGGGGGTTGGCTACACACATGAATTCATTCAAACCCCAAAAACGTGTCAATACATTTTTTAATACTTTGTCCTTCACTCCCAAAAACGTATTCATACAGAAGGCTTTGATGCAGCTTCCGACATGAAGAAGTGTCTTAAAGCAATGGTAGTTATTACAAAAAACGGCCAGCAGGTGGCAGCAGAGTATATTATATATTTATTTATTTATTATATATATATATATATATTGTTTTTTCCTTACTGTAAACTGCAGCTGGACGGAGTCCAGGAAAAAGTTCCCCACGGGGAAAATAAAAGTATATCGTATCGTATCGTATAAGAGATCAGCCAGGGCCATGTCGCAACAAGCTCTTTTTGTCAATGTTTTCACCAGGAATGTGAATTATGATGAAAGTTGAATGTGAAGGAGTTAATCTTGTGGTAAAGCACAACCGGGCAACCGTGTGCTGCAGCCGCTGACTCGTGCGTGGACGAGACACGCCCATTGATGATGATCTTGGATGTTTCAAAAACATTTTGTAAGTGAATTGTCTTTTTAAGTTGACACAAAATGAACGTCGGGCGCATCAGACACTTAAAGGTCATTGATGTCCCTTAAAAACAGAATCATCGCAGCCTATTAACGTAATGTACGTGTCATCAAAGAGTTGATTGCCTTCCATGTTTACCAAAAGACTAAATTGTCTTTGATGTTTGCCACGTTTATGAAAAACACGTTTGTATGAAAACAAGTGTATTGCCTTTATTGTCTGACATTTAAAAAAAAAATGAAAGGTTAATTGAAGACTGGATTGCTTTGATGTTCACAGGAAACAAACATTGGGCGAATTAAAGACACAAAGTTGTCTTTGATGTCTATGAAAAACATAATCTGTTAATGCCATGTACATGTCATCATAGATGTTGACCAAAACATGCATGTTCTGCTCTTTCAAGGTTTTGATCTTTGATGCTTACATAAATGCACAGCTTATCGAAAGAATTGCCCTTGATTTTTTCGAGAACAAGCACGTAAGGTTTGTTGAAAACCAAATGCACTTCAATGGTTGCAAAAATGCATCTAGTTCAAAGACGGAATTGTCTTTGATGTTTACCCAGAAAAACTTATGGTCAGTTGGCGGGAGATTGTTTTTTGATGTTTATGAAAAAAACACACATTTATATTAACTCTTTGACTGCCAGACATTTTCAGAAAAGGGATGCCGTGGGTGCCAGCCGATTTTAAGCATTTTGACTGATCTTTCAAGGTCCATAGAAAATTATGTGTTTGGACTATGGAAACACACATACTGCCAAAACAAGATTGGACTCTCATCTTCCATCAGAAAAAAAAAAGTTGGTTTCTACCTTATTCCGTTTTTGAGTAATCAACAATAGAAAATGGCTAGTTTCACCTGTTTTGAAAAAAACGTCTTTTAACGTCTTTGGCACTCCTCCATAGGATTTTACGAAACGTTATTTAACGTTTTTGGCAGTCAAAGAAGTTATATCGTTAGTCCTCAATGCTTACAAAAACAAATGCATAGGTTGAATTGAAAACTAAATTGTCTTTGATGCTTACAGAAAATGTACATTTGGTCCGTGCGAAAAAAAGCCGCCAATTTATCTTTGATGTTTATGAAAAAGTACAATCTTAGGTTTGTTGGAGATTTGAAATAGTTTTCAATTTTTACAAAAACGTGCTTGCCTGCTTCATTTAAAGACCCTTAAATTGCCATTGATGTTTACAAAAAGACAAAATGAGTTCATCTGAAAGCTAAAATGTATTTGATGTTTTAGGTTTAAAGAAGGTTTGTTAGAGACTATAAAATGGTCTTATGGTCTTCAAAACGTGTGCATTAGCTTTATTGAAAACTAAAATGTCTCAAAAACCTACATTAGGTTCGTTGAATGGTGAACCATCTTAGAGGAGACACCCAACAACACCGTCAACACACTGCACTTATTAAGCATGCTGACAAACACATTTTCTTATATGGCAGCCCCCCCCGCCCCCACCCCCACGCCCGGGGAAAGGCGCGGATGTATAACGCGACATATTTAGCGTCACATCTTAGCAGAAGTCAAGCAGAAAGTCGGCTTGCTGGAGCGTCGGAAGCAGAGAGCATGCTGGGAAATTTCTAATGGGCTGTTTACCGGCCGCCTGCTGGGATTACAGTCCGCCACATTGATTTCTGATTTTGGGGGATTCACGGCGGCGTACGCGCGTCTCCCTTTAATCAAGCTTGTTCCGATCACACAAGCGCGCACACGCACGCACACGCAGGCACATTTCCCCGCATTAACGGTGACAAAGTGCAATCGGTTCAGTGGCAGACGATGTTTTCAGCACATGATGGGCGAGGAGCACATTTTCAAAATGGCCCGTCAACATTTCGGAGTCGCTGGGACGGAAATCAACAACATGAGCGCGCGTGTGGATGAATGAGTGCAATCTGAGGCCTTTCCTAACAAGACAACACAAGAGATGGTTTATGGTTTTAGAGCCGTTTGTTAGCCGCTTAGCATTCTGACACAAAACATGATTCAAGCAGATTATAGGAAACTTTGTGTAAGCGAAGGCGGAACACCATTTGGAGTCTTCATAATGTTTAACGTGCATTTTCCCCCACATCAAACAAAATGGAGTATTTGAAGTCGAGGTTTGAAAAAAATATATTTTGAGTCCTCTCTATCGGTAGATTGACACACCCCCTACCTACCCCCCCCACCCCCCCCACCAGAACTTGTTGGCCTAGCGCTAGCTAGCAGCTGGTATGACGCAAGCGGATAGATTTAAAATTCGAGTCCTGCCGCCGGCCAGTGTAAAGCCAGTAAGTTATTTAGCTATTAGTGAGTTCATTTCAACTTTTACATCATATGTCAGGGATGTGATTTGACCAAAGTGAAATTATCTGAAAATTTAGCCGGGGGTCTGGGGGCCGCTGGCTGGCTAGGATCTCATGGGTTTTCCGTGTTTTTAAGTACTTTCAATGCACTCACATGACAAAGAAATAGACAAAACAACAGCATAAATTTTCAATGTATATTGAACTATCCCATATAAAATGGCAGTTTTAGTCAACTCAAAAACATTGGACTGCCTTTGCTTTTAAAAACTATCACTGAGAATATCATCATATCTAACTAATGTGATTACTAAGTTAACACATAAATAATGTTGAAGAGTTCAAATTTCATGAACAAATAATTGTATCGTGACCAAATGAAAAGTAACTCATATTAGAGCATACCACAAATGTCTTTGTTATAGCAGAAGATGTTATCTGTCGGAGTCATGTGCATACACGATGAACTACTACTAAAAAATAAAAAATAAAAAAAATAAAAAATAAATCGGAATTTTTTTTGGGGGGGAGGGGGGGAAGATAAAAAAAGCGGAATTCTGCGAATTAGCGGAAAAATCACATCCCTGATATGTACACACGGATATGTTTTCAAAAAAAGTGAATCTGACGTCTGGTAAAGCGCTTCGTGCAACCGATATAAAAGCGCACCCCATTGACTATAACGCTCAAATCGGATTTTTTATTTTTCAGACTGACGTGTTTCTGGGCAAAAGTACATTTAGGAAGTTTTTGAAGGTGATTTGGGACTTAAACGGTAAACGAAGAGTGAAGTTGGATTTTGGGTGCGAGACGACTATTCACAACGGCCGCAACGAGGTAAAGTCAACGATTTCAAGCAAAGAGCAAGAGAGCGAGTGATTGATTTTGATGTGTTGGTCTAGCAGTGGATGATGAAAGTCTGACTTACCGGCCCGGGGCTTCGTGTCATATGCTGCTCGGGGCTCGGGGGAGGCGCATGATGGGAGATTGGATGCGGGGGGATGATGGGGGGGTCCCAGTTGTTCTCTAATGGAATCCATCCTCCTCTGTGACACGCTTGTCACTATTGGACGTCGCCTGCAATTGGAAGCGCCTTGTCACCAGGGTACGAGCTGAGTGCCCTTTGACTGACTGCTTGCCTCGTCGCGGAGACAGTCGTCGTCAAGCGGGGGAATTCTCCGGGGGCCCCCAGGAAAGAGAGCACTTGTTCAAGTAAAAAAAAAGAAGAAGAAAAAGAAGATGTGAATGTGATTGTTGGAGGCATTTCCACACTGGAAATTGCCTTTTTTGCTTGAGAAAAAAGTGATGCTAGCTTTTGTTTGAAAAAAACATACATTTGGTTTACATAATAGTTTGTCATTTTCACGTTCACGCTAGGTTTGTTGGTGACGTCTTTGTTGTTTGACAGAAACGCGTACTGCAGATTTGTTGACGATGCAAAATTGTCTGACGTTCCGAAAATGCCAAAACAAATTGACGTATTTGAAAACATGTACTAAAATGCCTTTCATGTTTTCCGAAAACATAATTTAGTTTGGCTGAAGAAAATGATCCCTGCCACGTCATTCCATCCTGCTAGCGCGTGTTATTTATTTACCGTTTGGCTGGCGTCCAATCGTTAATTTTGTCTAACGAAAGCGCTCATTAGTCGTAACAAAACGCCGCCACTTTGTTTGTGACCTTTCTCGCGGCGCTGGCCGTCGAGTCTCCTGCTAGGTCGCACTTTGTCCCCCCCTCATCTTTGATTCCCCGTTAATTGGGAATGATTTGAGCTTTTTCTTCGCCTTTTGTCGGCCGTTAAATTCAGCGAGGAGCTAATGGCAAATGTCACCGGGAATTGGTCAGAATGAGAAAGAGCGCATCATTCCGCTAATATCCTGGCGTCACTGGAGCGGACCTTGGGAAGGCCTCATTAATGGGGGGGGAGGGGGGGTTCCAGGGGGGCTCCCTTGGAAGCAAGATGGAGGACAGTGCCGGGAAGCGAGATGACAGCGTCCCACCGCTAATGAACAACAACAACAATCGGTAAAGGAAAATAAAGATTAAAATGTAAATTGGATCCAATTAAGCGTGTACACCTTGAAAGTGCGTGACATTTGACGGGAAAAGGTCAAGAGAATTCCCCCGACTTAATCCGCGGACAAGCTGCTACTTCCTGCCAGTCTGACTGGAGGGAAGCAAACTTTGAATTTGCTTTTATTTGGACTTAACGTTCTTTCGTGACTGCTTTTGTTAAGGCTGATTGGGGCCAAGCTAAGTTGAACGTTAGCTTTATGAAAGACATGAAATTGTCGTTGACAATTGCAGAAAAATAAACTAAGCGGCCGTAGAATTGAAAACGTCTTTGATGTTTTCCAAAACGCGCACGTTATGTTCTCTGAAAAGGCTAAATTGTGTTTGATGTTTGCAGGTGTGTCTGCTTGTCGGCTTCATTACGCAACTTTTAACTTTTTTTTTTTTCATTTTAAATCCAGCATTATTTTTTCTTCATTGTAACTGCAGTTGTTTGTTTACATTCAAACATGCTGCAGCCAATGCGATTGAAGACGTGCAAGCTCGTGTATATTGAGAGAATTTTTTAAAATTATTTATTAATTTATTGTATTCCTGTTATTGGCATTAGTATTATTATATTTATTGTGTTTTAAGTGCAACATTGGGTACATCACTTTGTTACAGTTTTTTAAGGTGCTCACTAAAAAAGTTGAGTTTATAAAAAAAAACAAAAAAATAAACCTAATTTTAAATTATTTCCATATACCGTGAAGTCATGCATACTTGTAGTTCGGAACCCGCAGATTCTTTTTTATCTTTTTTCCCCCCACTATTTTAATTTTTTTAAATATATCATTTTTGTTTTGGGAGCCAACCAGACTTTTTTTGTGGATGTTTGTTAACAGTTTATCCATGTTTTTTTTTTACAAATTGAAAGTGACACTTGACTCACTGAGACATTTTCAGCAGTAAAAAGTAAAAAAAAATTTTTATCACGTCATTATTTTTCACTTACAATTAAGACCTTTAAAAACAAAAAAAATCCACTTGCTGTTAACTGAGGATGACATCATCTGTGCTGAGGAAGCAGGTAACAACCAATCGTGGTTCAGGTTGCTGACCAAACCCAGAAAACAGGTGAGACATGATTGGTCGTTACCTGCTTCCTCAGCACAGGTGATGTCATCTTCAGTCAACAAGTGGAAACATTTGTTTTTGAAGGTGTTAATTGTACAAGAAAAATAATGACGTTATCAGATTCATTCTGGACAAATTATTAACTTTTTACTGCTGAAAATGGCTCAATAAGTCAAGTACCCCTTTATGCAGCCCCCGCCCCCCACCACCCCAAAATTATTATTATTTTTTTTTTTTATAATTATTCGCCATTTTTTGCTATTCACGGGCAGGACTCGTATAACGGTGGTCAACTTGCAAGGCAAAAAAAGTGTATCAGGGAGACGCATAAGGTTGTAAAAACAAGTCGCTCCATCACGATTTCTCATGTTTAGGGATGAGGAAGGGGGGGTCACATGGGGTGATGGTGGGTGAGGGCAAGAGCGAGGGGGGGGGGGGCATACAAGTTGGCATATGGTCACATGAGAGGCACGACGAGCTGCCTGAGAGCCAAAAAGCCTCGCGTGTGATGATACGCGTGGCGGCCACAAACACGGATGGCGTGTTTCTGAAGGTTGTACGCACGGCTGGTTGCGAGAGGGGGGAGTCGGCGGGGGGCGGGGGGGCACGCATGCAGGGTGGAGGCCTGAATCTAAAAGAGCCACCTTTTGATTTTGGACCGAGGCTCGGCTGGGCTGGCAGCGCGGGGCCGGGCCATAAGGCGGGGCGGGGCCCCGGGATAATGGCGGCAGACGGGGGAAGAGGAGGCCGACAGCTGGCGCATTCCGCCCCAATATGTTTCCATCAAAGAGGCGAGGACGTTTCACAAGATGGCCCCGCACCGCCGCCACCACCACGAGAAAAAGAGATTCAAAATAAAATTAGCAGACATCTTGCCCATTTCACCCCGCGATGCACATTTCGGCACAAGATGGACGGGAGGGACAGGCGGGGTGGGGGTTCTCGGGCGGCTGGGGCTTCTCGTACCCTCATTGTGATGCACAAAAATGAATTAGTCATGCGTCACCCCCCCGAGCTCGTCACAGATGTGGCCTCAAGTGTTTGAAGATACTTTCTTTTCACAATTGCAGCCCATATTGGAACATGCAAATCAGCACCGGACCAGCCCTCCCTTCTGCGGCCAATCAGTTTGTCGCTAATGAGGTATAAATTATGCGCAGTGATAGAATCGTGACCAATCAGTATAGGCTTCACACAATCAGGATTTGGGAGACGATCGGTGATGGGGTTTGGAAAATAATCATTACGGATCAGTGATCTGTTCAGAAGATGGGCCGAACTATTTGAACAACTTGTTTGTTTACCGTACAGTAGACCTAAAAAAAAACGTCCAATCAGCAACTTATGTTGATGTCGTCTTTTATTTCTTTCTCATAGTGTATTTTCATTTATTTCTATATAGCGCTAAATTGTTTTTAGTAAAAAGCAGAGCTTCATTTTGGGTCTGTCATGGATTGATCACAATCCTGTTCATTTCAATGGGAAACTTGACCTTAGTTTACGGACATTTCCGATTCTAAACAAGCTCAAAGTTCGTAATATGAGCTTCTACTGTTACGCAGTAAATAATTGTTTCAACAGATGTACGTGACCCGGCATAGAAAAAGGGGTCAAAAGTCGCACATAAGAGGCAAAAATGCTTCAGTAAGTCCAACTTTCATCAATTACTCAGTTTTGTTTTCATGATCGACACATCTTGAAGAGTTCAAAAATTGGCATTTTGTGAAACGTTCTCAACAAAGAAGTCAGTAAAACAATTGATTATCTTCCTTACATTACCGTAGAACGCCACGTTGAGGAATTGCCCAAATACAGACAGCAGAAAAGCCTTTTGCCAATTTTGCACCCATTTTATAATTTGACGTCATTATGAGCTAATACTGGGCGGTGAATCGGCAGGATTTTCTGTAAACGATGCCCGTCAACTCTAGAATAGCAACTGTTGTTATGCTAGCGGTTCATGACCCCAAAATACTGGCCTCCGATTGGTCGACTGCTGTGCACGCATCTCACACTTTTTTATTGATTTGGCCAAAACTAAATTTGGCTCATTGGGACTCCTTTATAGGCCTGATCCCGTTATTGCGCCATCTTGTGATCGTATCAGTGATTGTTTTTTTTTGTGTTTTTTAAATCTAGCAGATCAGTGATCGGCCCCCAAAATCCTGATTGTGGGAAGTCTTGCAGTGACTTAACATTCTATTACAAGTAGAGTCTCGTAAGTTGAAAAAGTGGCGTTAATGAAGCCCGATGGGACTATTCATGTAGCGCTGTTGCCGGTTCGAAGGATCCGATCCCATCTCCGTCCGTCTCCCCCCTAAAGACGGCGGCGCCATCTGTCCTGGCCGCGTCCGTGTCCAAAGGAGCATGTTTTCTGGATCTGGTTTGAGGGCTGCCGGTTCCAGGGACTCAAATGTGTGAAGTGCGAGCCCGCTCATCATCTCGAGTGGTCATCACATGCTTGGAAACAAAACGCCTGCCGGCCGCTCTCGCTCGCGCGCCGCCAAGCGCCGTTGGGGAGCCTGCCAACGTCGCAAGTTGCTCAGCCCCAATGTCAATACTTACTTTTTATTATTATAGCTTTAGCGATTTAAATATGGAGTTTGGCCTAGCGTCTAAAAAAATAAAAATACATTTTTGCTTCATGCTTCACACGAACACCGGGTGACATCATGACCGATCTGTAATGATTCCTAAGTTCTTAAGTACGTGAATTAATTTCTGCAATTAATTTTTCAAAAGCAACTTCAAATTAAACTACATTTTTGTTTATAACAATGTAATGACCAATCCGTGGTGCTGCTGCAATGATTGAAGTTTATTTTGTGTTACATTAAAATGTCGAATAAATTAAATCATTTACTAATAAATAAAACATTTTTATAATTTAGTTTGAATTGAATAAAAATTATTAAATGAATAATGAGTGTACTCTGTTTCATTTTATTTAATTCCAATTTAAAGTGCAGTTTACATTTAAAATGCTTTGTCATTATTTTTATTTTATTTTTTAACTCAAACACACTTAAAAAAAATTAAAATATGTTAAATTTGACTTGTTTTAATGGTTCTTCTGAAGCAGTTTTGCTACAATGATTGATGTTTTATTGTTAAATAGAAAAAAAAACTATTTTAATAAAAGCAAACTGAAAATGTAAGTTTCCTTATAATTGATTTTTTTAATTAAATTGAAATTTTATTTGAAAGGCCAATTATTGGGTTTGCCTAAATGACTGCAGTCTATTTTTTACTAAAGGTACTTTTATTTCATAATCAATTTTAATTAATATTTGTTATGATATTTTTAAATGGTAATTACTTTTATAAGTTTGGGAAAAAAATTGTTCTGCCAGATAGCTCACCATTTATTTTAAATGGATAAAATGTCAATTTATCAATAATACATTTGAAGTCTGTTAGAATTTTTTTCAAATTTATTCAAACTTGAATTACGCTACATTTAAATAAATGGAAAATAAACAAAAGAATGAAAAGCCCAATGAGTGGCTCAACTAAAATGATTGACAAGCACTTGGCCCAATGACGCATCACCAGCGACTCGTATGCCGACCAATGACATCGCAGCAATGTGATTCCCGTGCACGTTTGTTAAGCAAAAGTCTGCAGCTGCTTTTCGCCTTCCAGTGTCATTAATTGTTAGCATTTGGCTAGGTGGGCCCTTTGGGGTTGGATTGGGGGGACATTGGGGGGGGGGGGGGGGGGGGGTCCTAATGTGCCCCCATGATTCATAGTGTCACTTGCAGAGGAGTCCATCTTCATGAAGGCAGCGAGCACCTAATGGCTCCCATTTGTCAACTCCAATCCAAAGTCGGCCGCAAGGAGGCTGATGAGCGCCTCAGCCAGCAGCTTTTTGTAAACAAAGCGCATTGATCTCAGTCTTGTAAAACTGCTGTGGCCTATTAAACCGATATTGGACAACAAACAGCACTTGAAGTTTTTCTCCGCTTTTCACACTGTACTGTATTGAGCAGCTTTTTGTAAACAAATGTCCTTGATGTTGATTTTGTGTTTGGGTCATTTGCACATGACTGATTTGCCTCGGAGGATCTTTTGAATGAAAAATGTTGACTGATACGTTGGCTTTTTGTATCAGTATTTATTCAGCAGCTTTTTGTATATAAAAAAAAAAAAAGGAATTTGATTTCAATCTTCTGTGGTGTGGTGCATTTAAGTCTACTTGATGTTTGACAAAAAGGAGCGCTTGAGTAAATATTTACTGTAGCTTAGCTAGCTATATTAGCATTTTGTGCCAGTATAGCGCAACTTATTGCTATCAAAGGATGTTGCGTTCATTCTTCTTCGTATGACTGATGTGGTGAATTTTGACACAACTATTTGTGATATTTGTCAAGAAGGCGCTTTTGTAGATTTGAAAATGAAGGCTGCTAGCTTTTTACACGGCTGTATTCATACGTTTCTTGTAAACAAAAACTTTGATTACCACCTTGTGCATTTGAATCTGCCTGCTTTGATAAGAAAGACAAACTACAGACGATGGTTGCATGCTGCTACATTAGCATTTTGGCACCGGTATTGAGTATATTTTTGTGTACAAATTAAGGACTTTAATTTGGTTAGTTAATTCCATCTGCTGGTCGCCTTTAATGATATTTAAGACTGCTGCTTCATTTTTTTTTTTCTTACATTAGTTTCATTTTTTACATCTTAGCGCTGTTCGTTTGTCTAATGCTAACAGGTAGCAACCTAGCATGGTAATTTATGGATTATACCACGCAACCGTGAATTCTCCGTTCGTGTCGTGACTTGGAGGAAGACAATTAGGACGGCCTTAGCATAATTTGCTAAGCTAGCCAGTGGTGTCCATATTGCCGCTAGGCCAATTTGCACGACCAGTCAAAATGCACCCCCCCCCCCCAATAGTCCCCCCGTACCGACGTTTTGTGAGCAGTCAGTTTGATTGACAGATCTAACTACGCTTATTCCACGAAATGATCATTGTTTAGCTCCCTAACTAATCCCCGCGACGCAGCAATTTGATGTGAAAACTGACAGCTCATCATGGAAAAAGTATGAGACATAATTATATGGTGCTCTCACACAATGCAGCAAATCTCATGCTAATTGGCAGTGGCTGGAAAAGACACACTAAATGGCTGCCTTTACACCAAAATAGCAGACTGCCTGTACCTTTTAGGGCATGGCTCCTTGAAACTTTTTTGTGGGTCTGCTTATGTTACACTTGTTTACCAAGTTTCATGTTGCCAAGTTAAACTCACTTGGAGGGCTGAAATTTTAAGCAACTCTAAGGACCGATGGAAAATAACCCCAATTTGTCTGGTTTAAAAATAAATGGCAGACTTCATGTGTTAGGGCACCGCTTTGAGACTTTTTAGTGGCTCTTCTTATGTTAGACCTTCTTACCAAGTTTCATGTTGCTCAGTTAAACTGACAGAGAGCTGAATTTTTAAACAACGCAAAAGGAGCACTGAAACTGGCCAACATACCCAAAATTGCAGACTTCTACTTTTTTTGGGCCACTCATGTTAGAAAATCCTACCAAATGTCATATTTCTACCATAATGTGGCTTTGAAGGCCATCATTTCAAACAATTCCAAAAAAGTATAACAAATGACTCTTAATGGTCTAGTTTAACCAAAATGGAAGACTTTCTGTTTCCTTCAGCTCTTAGCTTCTTCCTGAGACCGTTTGCGCGTTTCCTGAAGCTCGACATGCCGAGCACATTACATGTTGCTTCAGGAGGTGAATTTTCAAACAATTCATACGACGCTGAAAAATGGCCAACACGGCACTAAAATGGCCTCTTTAATGTCAGACGACCTGCGTTTAATCAAGTATGGCTTCTTGAGACATGCAGTACTCATGACCAGCTGAATTTGACACCTGCGATCATGACTGCTATGCCACATGCCATTGGTGTGAAATGGCTACTAGCTAGCTTCAAGCTAAAGTTAGCTTTGTTGTGCCAACATCAATCTAAACCACGCCGAACCCTGTACAGAACAATATGGCAGTTTGCATTCAATATTCATCCCAAAACATGAGAAAACATCCAAACTTGAAATAAAATACATCGCAGTTACCAAAGATGCTAATGACTTTTCTTTCGGTGTAAGCTAGCATAGCGCTCATACATGCTACTCTGAAAGTGCTATGAAAAAATGAAGACATAAGACCGTTGGTAATACATGATTACATTTTTTTTTTTGTCAGTTGTGCTTCTGATCGTTAGCAACAAAAACACGCCACTTTCAAAATGTGACTGAAACCAAGTCCAGAAGACTAAAGCTACGACTAAGATTAAAATGGCTGCCACAAACACTGCACGTCGACAAAACGTCATGTTGACAGGCGACAGAGTTTTTGGCCCGAATTTGTAAAACAGTTCTTGTGAATCTTGTGCTTTATGGCGAATCGTTTCACCACCAAACCCTGCCCACACGCCATGATGAAAATGTTCACAATTCAGTGTCGTCCATCTGTCTAGTTTACGCGTTTCAAACTCGGTAGCAGCAATTGGCCAAAATATCAAAGCCGAGCGGGGTTATAAAAATAAATAAATAAATGTTTTGAAGGACTTTTAGAAATGGTCAAAATGATGCTAAAATGTCCGCTTGAAACCAAAATGGCAGACTTCCCATGTCAGGGCTCCTCAAAACACGCGCAGAGGCTTGCTCTCATTATTTTTGCTCGTGTCAACAACGGCAGGCGCAATGCGGCTGGACCCGCGCCGCCGCCGAGCGAAGGCGTCCACTCACACAGCATTAATGCGCCCCTGCCAGAGTGCTGCATGATGGCAAGCGGGGAAAGCACTGAGGCTGTAAAAAACCACAGTGGACTTTTACATCTGTCTGCCCTCATTGCTGTGCACCGAGCCTCCACACCATCTCCTCCGCCCCGGCCCCCCCCAACTCCACCGCGGGGGCGTGTGGAGCACATTGGCTACGCCGCCTGGCTGACAGATTCCCGCCCGGGCCGCTCGGAAAAAGAGGCCTGCCAGCAGCAGCTGTCCGCTAGCATCGGGAATGCTAATCTGCGCCTTGACAAAGACGGAAGAGACGGAAGGGGAGTGAGCGTCAACAACACTTTGGACCCGCAGCACTTCTATTTTTTTTTTTTTTTTTTTTGGAGGGGCGGTGGTGTAGGGGGATGGACGATGCGGGAAAATGCTACGTTAATTTGGAGCCTCACAGGCTGCAGGCGGTGGCAGCAAAACGCAAGCAGAGCGGTGCTTTCAGAAGGCAAGAAAGTTATGTTGGAATCACGCGTTGGCCGAAAGGACTTGATCAGAAATCAACTCTGCCTCAGTTGTCTGCATTTGACCCAGACATTGTTATATGCTTCCATTGCGTAATTTGAACGTTTTTTTTGGTAGTAAAATTATGACTTGCTCATTATTTTTTTTTCAACATTTCGAAAATGTAATTTATTTAATCCAGTGGTTTTATATATATATATATATATATATATATATATATATATATATTTAACTATATACTATATATATAACTATTTTGTCTTTTCTATTTTTAAAATTGTAAACTTTTTTTTTAATTGACTATTGTTTTTATGTGTTATACTTTTATACTTTTTTTCAGTTTTTCATCTATTTTGGGAATATATTGCATACGTTTATTTGTATTATTTTGTATATCAATATTTTGGACATTTGTAAATTATATATTAATTTTAGTTGTGTGTTAAATTTAAATAAATATTTCAGATTACAAATTTGCTTTTTTTGTTGTTGATCTTTATAGACTTTAATTTGAATTTGTCTTTTTCATTTTTTTATTTGTTCATCACTGCATTCTGAAGAAATAAGGGAAATTGCTGGGTAAAACGGGATAATAATTCATTATCATTTATTTATTTTAATTTTACTTATGCTGAATAGTAATACCGAATTAATGTGAAACAATGAATTATATAATTTTACTGATTAAATTGTTTTTTGTGTGTGTATATTTGGCCTGCATTGTATAATTATGAAGCGGTATAGTTAGTATAACAGAAGCAACAATTCAGCGGCTGTGAAATGCGTGTTTAAATGCAGCAAACCACAAGGTATAAAAAGGAGCGCACCGATTTCTCAACATTTCGTCACGCATATTGCCAATGGGCACCCTGCTGTGCCATTTTAATTGGTGGACGATCATGTGTCATCTTTCCTGACACGTGCACTCTGGCTTTCACTGGAGCGTACGCCGGGTTGGCGTTTTGGAGGGAAAGCGTGAGGCTGCAACCCAACTTATCCGATTACCCACGATGCATCACGCCTGCTGCGAGGGGGTGCGCGTAAACAAGACTTGACTGACATGGCGACAGACGCTTGGTGAGGCTAAGCTGAAGATGGCTGCCACGCGGTGGCGAGACTTCATGACAACATCCTGACCGCTCACGTTTGTCTCAGCCGGACGCAGCTGGCGCACCCACGCTCACCCGCACACACCTGACAAAAAAGTCAAAACAAGGCCAACTGAAACGGTTTTTGCGGAGGCCACAAATGATACTAAAACTGCTGCTTTAAAACAAAATGGTGGACTTTCCTAGTCTTTTCCATCCTAGCTTCATGAGAATTATTTTGCAGGTCAAAATACTCAACATACACATGGCTAGCAAATTTTGTGTTGCTAAATGAGGAACTGACTTCAGGGGGTGAATTTTCAAACAATTGGAAGAACCCTTGGAAATGACCAAAATGATCCTAAAATGGCTGCTTCAAACCAAAATGGTGCGCTTTGCCATCCTAGATTTATGATAATTTTTTAGGTCTATACTCAACATCGACATGACGACCAAATTTTGCGTTGCTAAGTGGAATTGACTCCCAGGGGTGAATTTTTGAAAAATTCCAAGGATCCCCTGGAAATGATCCTAAAATGGCGGCTTCAAATTAAGATGGCAGACTTCCTGTGTTTTTGTGGACATGACTTTTTTGTGGTTCTACTCAACGTGAACATCCCAACCAAATTCTATATTGCTAAGCAAAATTGGCTTTTAGGGCTGAATTTTCCCAACAAGAGGTGACGTACCAACTTCTGCCCTGCAAACACACAACAAGAAAATTCAAAAGTAAGCTAAATACCCCCTTGGAATTTACGATGACATTGGTGCCCCTTTACCCATTCAACACTTGGACAGATGGCACAAACCCTCCCCCCACTTTTGTAGGTCTTATCAATCTTTTCCAAAGGTGTTGTTTTGGTGGTGGGCACAGAACATGAATAAAAAAAATGTTTTTTAAAGCATTTTCTTTCAGGACACGCACCCAGGAAAAAATAAATGGCGCTAGCGGGGACCCGAGCTAGCCATCATCTCAATTTGCATTGCATATGCTTGGGAAAGGCGCCCCGCAGTAAAGTGAGTCGGCAAGGGGAGGGCTAGCATTAATATGCATACGTTTGGCTAAAAGCGCCATCGTGACCTACATGACTGATCACGTTAGCTGTGTTAGCTTCGTTAGTGCTAGCCCCATTGGACTGTGGACCAGGGTGACCACTGCCAGGTAAAATGGTGTTCACATTGAAATCCTAATTTGAAACCTTAATCTAGTCTTCAAACCCTAATTTGAAACCCTTACACTAAAATCACAAATTGAAAGAAATCTTATTTTAAAATTCTTGAAATCAATATTTTGAATCTTAAATGCAGGCTGGAAAGTCAAACTTGAAATTAAAACCCTAACCTTTATTCATAACCCCAATTTGAAACCTTACCTTGAAACCCCCACACTTAAAACTTCTAAATTGAAACAATAATCTAGACTTGAAACCCTACTTAGTAATATCAACACTGCTTGAAACCTTAATGCAGGCTTGAAAGCCAAACTTGAAGCCGTAACACTTACATGAAACCTTGACTTGAAAACTTAACCCAGTCTTGAAACTCAAACACTTATTTGACTTAACCTTAACTCAGGCCTTTGGCTGGCTACCGGTTCAGGGGTGTACCCCGCCTACTGCCCGAAGCCAGCTGGGATAGGCTCCAGCACCCCCGCGACCCTTGTGAGGACAAGCGGTTAAGAAGATGCATGGATGGACTCAGGCCTTAAGTCCTAATTTAAAACCTTAACTGTGATTTGCAACCATCGTTCAAAACCTTGCACAAAAACCCAACCCGTGTTTTAAACCCTAATTGAAGAACCAATTCCCTCAAAAACAATTCTTTAAACTCTAACCCGGGATTCAAAACCAAACCTTAGCTTGAAGCCTTGAACCATTTTTGAAACTCTTAACACTTGCCTTAAAACCTAACCCTAGTTTGAAACCCTTAATTTGAAGCCTCCAATTAACGCCAAGCCTAATTTGAAAACCCAGACCACGCTTGAAAACCTAAACATTGTTTGAAACCCAAAACCAGGCTTGAAACCCTACCTCGAAATCCCAATGGTCAAACATGAACCCTGCATTCAAACACTACATTGAACGCCAAACCAGGATTTGTTTTCACCCCAAAAAGAAGGATGGGAGTGACTTTGATTGGCCGATGGCTGGTGACATCATCACAGCCTCCCCCAGCTGGCTGCCTGCAGTCAGCTTTGCGAGGTACGACACAAACATGACGGCGTGCCAGCGGCAGAAATGAGGCGCCGCTCATCCAAAGTCATTTGTGGCCGAGTCCATTAGCATCATCAGCGGCGCTGATGAATTCCCCGTCGCCGTTATGGCGCGCTGATGACATTCTGCTCTCCTTGGCACAGCGTCACACTCACAACACTCACACACTTGAAACCTAACCCTTGCCTGAAACACAAAATTCAAACGCTAACCCTTAAACTTAAAAAACTTAAATCCTAGTCCTGCCTAAAAATATGTATTTGAAACCCTTGAACTTGGCTTTTGACCAAGACTTTGAGTTTTAATCCTGACTTGGAACTCCAGTTTAAAAACTTAACTCAGACTTGAAACCCTACTTTGTTAGCCTAATTGTGGCTTGTATTGCTAAACTAAAACCATAACAAGAAACCTTAACCTTGGCTTGAAACTCTCAAACGGCCTTGAAAACCGTATTTCAAATTATAAAATGAAACCCAAACTATGGCTGGAAACCCTACCTCATCCTACCTTAGAAAAACCCTAACTTATAAGTCTAACCCTTGCTTAACACCCTAATTTGAAACCCTGAGGCCTGTTTGAAAGCCTAATATAGGCTTGGAACACTCATTTGGGAGCCACACCCTAGTTTAAAGCTTGAAACCCCAATTCCAAATATGAAAACATCCATAACCCTGTCCAACCCCGTCTTCAAACCCTATTTGGAAACTCTAACCCTTATTTGAAACCCCAACTTGAAACACTAAACCTTGTAAAACCTACCAACCCCCCTTTTTTTTTCAACCCTAACCCTGTTTTAAAACTCATTTGAAATTCGAACCATATTTTGTCCACCTAATTTTGAAACTCATATTTGAAACCCTACCTCTTGCTTGCATGGATGTAATGTTTTAAAATCTGAGGTGAAGTACTTCCTTGTAGCCGACCCAGTAGTTCTTTGCTCTTCACAGATCATCAGCCGTCTTACAGCTTGGTCCAAACAGCCCCGCCCCCTTTCCTTTTGTCCTGATGATGTAATTATTTCCCAGCAGCACCTGGAATGGAGTTTGGGGATGGAGGGGGGGGGGGGGGTTGCATTGCCGGCCGCCAAGCGTGCAGATGTTTCTAATTGCTTTCCATTAGCAAGAATAACAGCTGTTTATATCCATCAGCACATCACTCAGCAGACTTACTGGCTAACATCTCCCACCTGGTCAGGATCAGCCGGCCTCGCAGCCCCCCCTCCCCCGAACCCAAACCCCACCCTGCCAGTGTTCTCATGCCAACCAGCTAAATGACTGAGAGTAACCTTCAGGTTAAAGGGTCAAAGAAGAGAGGATTAAAAAAAATAATAATATTTTTTTGTTTGTTTTTTTTTAGATAAAAGAGTGCCGAGTAAGGTGTTTGTGGTTCAACTGTAGCAAGCATTGTGATTGGTTTAGGCTTAATATGATTGTTTGTTAATTGGTTAGTTGTTCCGGCAATAGTTGACTTGTGTGGTTAGTTGGGCAGTCTTAGTTGGTTTTGGTAGATGGTTTGTTACCAAGTGGGTTGGCCCGTTGTGGTTGATGAGTTAGTAGGTTAACAGGTCAGTCAGCTGTTCTTGGGTGATTGATAGTTTGTTGTTTGGTAGATGGTTAGTCTGTCAGTATATCCAATTGTTTAGTTTCTTGTTAGGTGGATCAATAGGTTCTTTGTAAGCAGTAAGCAGGTAAGCAGTTTTTGGTTGTTAGATAATTTACTTGGTTGGTCGGTTGGTTGTTTGGTGGTGTTTGGTATAGATAGTAAGTTGTGCTTGGTTGGTTGGTCATTTGTGGTTAGTTAGATTGCCAGTCACATGTTTGGGAGTTTTATTTTGGTTGTTTGGTGGACAGGTGTTAGGTTGTTTAGAAGAGTGTTATTTTAGTTTATCAGGCCAGCAGTTATTCCTTTGGTTGGTTAGTCAGTTGTGATTGTTTAGATAATTGATCAGTTTGTTGGTGTATTGATGGGTTTGATAGCTAGTGACTTAATTAGTTAGCTTGTTAGCTATATGTGTGGTTGGTTAGTTAATGTATTTTCTGTGTAGCTTGATACTCAGTTTGTCAGTGAGTTAAGGTATGTACTTGGTTGGCGTAGTTAGATGGTTAGTTAGCGGATTTGTAGGTTGGTTGATAGAGATGCACTTTTAGTTGTTTCGGCAGTCTGCCAGTTGGTCGGTTAGTTATTGAGCTGGTTGCTGAGTGAATAGTTGGTCGGCTGGTCTGTTAGCTGGTTAGTTAGTGGGTTAGTTACCTGGCTAATTGGTTGGCCAATGGTTGGATCAGTTGACAGATTGCTTGGTTAGCTGGTTATGTAATATGCTATACAGTATCATTTATTTCTTTTACAACCTTGTAGTGGTGCATTTGATCAATGAAGACCGCATTCAGTTTTGGTATGAAGAGATGAAATGCTTTTGCTGAAATTAACTTGGAGATTTGGTTATAGCGCCACCTGTTGCGTTGGCATGTGCTTTAAAAATGTGCGGCGTGTGATTAAAAGGAGTTTTTGTAGTGAAGTGATTGAGTGCGACACGGTTGGCACGACGCACCTGACAGGTGCGAACTGACAAAGCCGTCAGACTCGGCAGCGGCGAGCATCTGCGGCCGCAACTTGTCCGTTTGTTTCCGTCGCATTTGGCCACTGCGCGGGAAGAATGAGGATATTATTCCCTGCCAAAAGTCCGAAGTGTAAAGAAACGCTGCGAAAGTGTTCCCTCTCCAAATGTCTGAGCGTCACACGAGCACATCCTCCCACAGAGCAGGACAGCAGACATTTGTTGTGGTGATAATTAATTCTGTCTTACAAACCACACACACATGCAGGATATCTGTCGCTATCTTCCGGAATGTTCCCAAGGACACAAAGATGCTTGGACAGGCACATGAAGGAAATGCTGGAACTGTAAAAACTTAGTCAATAGACCCATTGGTTGTGTAGTGCTTCCCATTCCTGACTTGAATTTAACGCAGCTCAGTAGTCTTAACGCGTTCCCCTAAGACCAAACCAGAACCCAAAACCCTCGCCCCAGATTTAACCGTAACCCTCCATGTTAACACCTTCATCTAAGAGGCCTTTGGTTGTGTTGTGTTTTGTTGTGACTCATATGCAGCTGGCTCAGGCTCAATTATCCCTAAACTAAACCTAATTCCAACCCTAATCCTCACCTTTGAAAAACCTAAACCAAACCCGACCCTAAATCTAACTCAAACCCCAACGTAATTCTGACTCAACTCCAACTATATGACAAGACCAACCACTTGTTTTACTAATGACGTGTGTCTATGTGATGAATTGATTTTATAAAGCACTTCTAACAGTTTAGCATACATGTCAACCCTAATTTGGTCCCACCTGTATTACGAACCCATAAAATCCTTATTTTCCCATAAAAATCCTTATGTCAGTTTTATCAATACTAAAGCTGTTTCATGCAATAACATTAATCTTACCTTACTTTCTTTCTTATATGAAGACATTGACAGTATCTTGTTCCAAATGACATTTTATTGCACAAAGAAAAAACTGATTTCTAAATATCACAGGGACGGTTGACTTTTTTGTTGCTTCACATTTCTCTCGTGCAACTTTGATTTCAAATGTTCTTTGACATCGTAAATGCCAGATGCCGCAACCTTAATGTCCCGTCAACAAAGCGAACATGATGCATACTCTTCTCCAAGTTTTGACGGACCAATTACCTTAAATAAATCCGTCCATTCCGAACGAAAACGTCCGGTGTATCTTGTTTTTTTTGGCCGGCCTGTCCCCCATTTTCTCAACCACTGCGAACGACTCGCAATTTTCGCGCTAACACAAATTTCTTAACTGCGCATGTCAGGAAACTGTTAGAAGTCTCGCGCGATAGACGAGATTTTGTGACCGGTTGTTGTTTAAATAGAGCTTATGCACACGTGTAGCACGTAGCCCACAGTAAATACTAAATAAATTTAAAAAGGGTAAGCAATATATACTAATATTATTATTTTCATGAAAACAGTTAAATCCGTATTCATTTCCAAATACGCCCGTATGCTTTTGCAACACTTAAAAATCCGTAAGAAATACGGACAAACCTTATGGGTTGACATGTATGGTTTAGTTGATACTATTATGACGGGTAATCAATCTTTAAGATATTAATATACTGCCTTTGCCACTTTAATAGATAAAAAAAATAAATATTTTAAGCTTGGGCAAATCTTTTCAGTATTAAATTTACTTGCATTGCATTAACTTCGTCCTGTGCCTGAGCCACTTTCGAGAATACATTTTTACCTCGACTAATCCCGACTATGATCGCAAACCCAACCCTAAAACCAAACTCTCAAAAGCTATGGGTGCGTGTGAAAGCTGTAGCTAAACTCACCAAGCAAAAGGCTTCTAATAGTTGAAGATGCAATTACGGGGGTGTAGCATAGCTAGCTAGCTAACTGCATGCTGTCGTAGCAGCTAAGGGCCAAGCAGTAATAATTAACTCACAATTTCAATGGATATCCACTGCTGCGAACAAAGGTGGCTAACTTCTTATACTCTTGTATGTATGTATTTACAAACAAATCTCTAAATTGACTTTATAGGGTGTTTAAGGTCAACGGAAGACTTCTGTTGTCGTGGTGTAAAGGTCACGCGGCTAACTCAATTACCAATGGACCCAGTGACCCTTTGTCTGCCCACCCCAAAAAAAAGAGCGTGGAGACCGCCGACCGCTCGGTGGCCGCGAGCGCGCGACCGTGACTGCGCACATACTTCAAGGTGCGGCCCCCCCCCCCGCTGTGTTGCGCTCATCAACTGTAAATATCAGCGATCAACACAAGTGCATTGTGGGAAATTCCATGCTCACTTGTGTAAGGTGGCAGCTCGCGAAGCTACAAGAAGGTCACACCAAAAATAAACGCAAATACAACCTGACTAACGACACACTCGAGCGCCGCACGCGCGGTCAACTATACACAAAACGCTGTTTCATTGTTACGCTACATCAACAACATTCAACAGCTATTCACATAAAAATCATAGCGCTAATGCTTGAAATGAGTTGAGACTTAAGTTAGCTAGAATAAAAGGTTCTTTAGGTTTTCAAACAGGATTTAAAAAGCCAGGTAGGCTAGTCGGTTGGTCAGTTATTGATGGTCGGTTAGTTAGTTTGAAAATCAAAGACAGTTGCTAAGTTAGTTACAACAATGTGCTTGATTTGGCATTAAACAGAAGCTGAGGCAAGTTTAAGAGGATGAGCTAGCTAGTGAGCGAGTGACTTGGTTTAACATGTTTTATCTTTAAGCGGATAAAACTGCAAAAGCTGACGAGCGCCGGCTGTCCTGAGGGAAACTTCGGAAGGAGCCAGCTACTAGATGGTTGGATTAGTCTTTCGCCCCTATACCCGGGTCGGACGACCGATTTGCACGTCAGGACCGCTGCGGGCCTCCACCAGAGTTTCCTCTGGAGCTAAAGCTAGTTTGTTGGTTGTGTTAATTACAACAAGGTTCTTGAGTTGTCGTTGAACAAAATCTGATAAAAGTAAACAAAAGCTTAAGAGGGTTAGTCAGTCAGTTTGTTGTTGGTTACAGTGAGAATGTCACTTTAAACTAGAACAGAGACATTTCGATGTAGAACAAAATGCCAAGACGTTTTTTTTATTTTACTCAAGATAGTTAGTCGTAAGTCACAACAAGTTTAGCGATTTGGCATTGAACATAAAGCTGACGAAACAAAACAAAAGTTAAAATGGATTAGTCAGTCAGGTTTGTGTTGTTTTGTTAAAGTGACGTTCTCAGTAGAACAGAAACATAAATATATATATTTATAGAAACATGGTCTACGTATATAGAATTTTTTAACCTAATTCTGGTTACTTAATTCTGTCTGTTAGCGAGAGCCACTATATCGTGATAACTTACATTGATGTTTCTGCATTTGGCAATTTATTATTATATTATATTATTAGTATGGGATTTTTTTTAATGGGCTTTAGGTGAACTGATGAATACACACACGCACGCACACACACACGCACATACAAAAAAAAAAATATATATATATGTGTGTGTATATATATATATATATATATATGTATATATATTTAAAAAAAAAATTTAAAAAAAAAGAACACAGACATATATGAAGTTAAAAGTTACAAGATTCTTGATTTGGCATTGAACAAAAGCTTATACAAGTTTAAAAGGGACAGTTTGCCACAATAAGATTTTCACTCACAGAACAAAATCCCACTGTTAATTGTTAGTAAGGTTCTAACTCATATAACTGTAAACATTGAGTTAATTAGTTAGAATAAAGTTGCGATTTAAAAAGGAGCCAAAATAAGTGCACTGCATCCAGTAACTAGTTGACTTCCATGAAAGTAAGGCAGTGACCCACTGTTTTGCAATGTAACTGTTTTGTACAATACTGCAGCCTACAGGATTGGAGTGGAACACAATTGTCAGACGTTTCAAATATTTACATAATTAGAAATACTCACATATGCATATTTTACCCGGAATCAGTTGGTGTAGAATTTATTTTGTGCTATTTCCCTTATTCTAAGTCTCAGAATCAACAGGATATTTGTGAGCGGAAAGCGGGAAAAAACAACTCCTTTTTCCAGTTCTTGTCGAGCAGACAACCTCTCCCCACCAAATCATTATGTTTGCATTTGGGCGTCGGCGGCCGGGGCGGTGCCCTGGGGCGGGCGGGCGAGCGGCAGAGAATATCCGTCACAACGCATGAACCTGAGTGCCGGCGGGCGGGCGGCGGCGAGGCGGGATACGCTGATGCCGCCTGGCGTACCTGTCACCCAAAGCTGCGAGCCTAGCTTCAAAAACGAGGTGGCTGGTGTCACATTAGTCTGCCCAGGGGTGCGCCGGCATGGGGGGCGGGCGGGCCAACACGACAACAGCAGTGCGTCACTCTGTCAGCACTTTCTAGTCCTCGTGTGCCTTTGCTGCTTTGTGTCTGCGATGGAAATTGAACAGAAACACAAGAAGAAAGACCTGTGTCCCAATACTTTTGGCTATCCAGCAGCCACTGTTTTCTAATGCTAAGCTATGTTAATGCCAAGATAGGCTAAGCTAGCTAATACTAGGCTAGGCTAATTTAGTATACTGTATGTTCTCTAGAATAATTTTATACTTGTTTATAATATGTCAGGTTGTGCTACGCTATGATAGAATCAGCGGCTTTCTAGTGGTCGTCAGTGGAATTACACCAACATAAACGGCTCGCAGAAAAAAATATCCAGCTACAAAAAACCTCTGCGAAATAACGTAAACTCTGAAGACGTGACTGTTTACTGTAAATGCTGTAT
Source organism: Vanacampus margaritifer (assembly GCF_051991255.1). Classification (NCBI taxonomy): domain Eukaryota; kingdom Metazoa; phylum Chordata; class Actinopteri; order Syngnathiformes; family Syngnathidae; genus Vanacampus; species Vanacampus margaritifer. Next base: position 1,438,973 of record NC_135434.1, read on the forward strand.
TTGGGCTCATGCCCTGCGTTCAGGACATCAGTCAATCATTCTGCACGAGCCCAGCTGGCCCCGCAAGATGAAAAACAATATTCATAATTGCAGTCAAACACACAACAAAAAACAACAACATGAATCCACGAACTTGCAGATGGTCTGCTCGGCCTTTTTTTTTTAAATAACCAAATCTGCTTTTGTGTTATTTAAAAAATTACAATAACCTTTATGCTAATCCTGCCTGACTTAGGACCTCGTACACCTGGATTTAGACTCCGCACGTAAACCCCCTAAAGCACAATCCCTCCATATTAGGATTATATGCTTCTTTATTAAATATTTGAGATCAGCATATCTGTTTAATTTCATGCACGGGATTAGAGCGCGCCTTCATGCTAACATCTGCACGACATTTCATCAAAGGAGGAGAGTTAGGACAGAGCGGCCGCCTAATTGGTTTAGCATGTGTCCTCTATGGCGTAGCGCTAGCTTGCTTTGCTACGGTCAGATCCAAAATTTTGGGACATGGACGCAAGTCTCATCTTTTTTGGCTGTAAACACCACCACTAAACAAAAGTTGCAATAATAAAAGAGTAAAGTTATATTTTTTGACAAAAAGTTTAAATGTTTTTTTTTTTTTTTAGTAAGAATTGGGTTTTATGATTTCAAATGAGGTTAGGCTTTAATGAAATTGAAATGAAAAATGCCTTATTACTTCTTTTTTTTCCCCATCATACCTCCCTTGTCACCTCTCAGCCACCATTTTCATGCCATGCCACGCTCTGCTACCTTGGGATTCAACGGTTCTTTGCAATGCTATGCTAGGCTACGTTAGCTCATGTCCTGGGTCATTTTAGTCCACATTTAGTCATCATTTTTGCTTCTCCTGAGACCGCCTTAAATGAAACATGACTTGACCATGAGGTCTGACTTAACACCCTACTCTCTGAGGGTCATGCCCCCCCCCACACACACCTTATGTGTATTTGTAGCTTGCGTGCTAAGCTACGTAGCGATGCACCTGCATGTTAGCGAGGGCCCTGGCAGATGGTCATCACCCTTCAGTGAGCGCACGCTCCCTCACCTGGGACGCTTGGGTACACGCACATAGCGGTGAGAGTAGCGACTAGCGTATGCTAATGTTAAATAAAACAAGAAGAAAAGAGAAGAAAAAAACACAACTGAACCCTTTGACTGTGTATGTCTGCTTGCCTCTCGTCTGCTGTTAGTGTGTTTTTAGTATACATCTTTCCAGTTTGGGACGAATGAAGGATTATGATATGCTCTGCTAGGCTATGCTAAGCTTGTTTATATCAGGTTTCTGATCCACCGTGTTGACTCGCAGATTGACAATAAGAGTTTGGTGGAGCTCATTTGTTTGCTGTCTGATCCTGCTACAGTGATGCAGCATTTTAAATGCTACGTATGGCAACAAGCACGTGCAAATTTAATTTATATCGCCCTTCATTCTCTGGCCTGTTTGGATTACATTTCATGTTTTGAATGTATATTTGTATCATAAAAAAAAAAGATTCTTCTTTATTTGTTTACCACTGGACTGTTATGTTATGTACTAGGTTAGGTCGGGTTATGTTATGCTAGGCTAAGCTATGATATGCAAGGTCATGTTATGTTATGCTACGCTATGATATACTAGGTGTGATCGGGTTAGGTCGAGTCATGATACGTTTCAATACGTAACGCAGCGTTACAGTACGTTAGGATATGAAATGCCAGGCTGGGTTGTTTTGGGCTACGTAATGACATGATACAATGATATGCTAGCCAATGTTCTCTTATCTTGTGTTTATAAAGTTATAGCATGCTTGGCTAGGCTAAGAAAGTTTGAAGATAGATTAAAATATTGAGCATGATTTGTTTGTTATTTTTCAAGCAATTCTCAAACACTGAGGGATTATTTTCCATTTTAAATCTGGTGTTTTCTTTTGCTGCGCTCCAACTTTCAGCATTAAATGTGCAACGTCAAAGCAAGGAATTCCAATATTTCAAGACAAAGTTATTTATGTTTTGGTGTATAAATTTGGGTTATATTTAGATTGTAAACTATTAATATAAGCAGTTCTAAATATTTTCAGGTTTTGCCATCTCCAAATTTTTACTCTTCAAATGCTGCAGTTTTTGAACATGAAAAAATGTGGTAAGCGCAAGAAGTGTTTTTATATTGTTGATGTTCGAGGTCATTTGGGAAACGACGCGTTTATCCTTGGCCTGTCGTAAATATTTTGACAAACTGGACTGCACTTTTTTTTGGTTCCGCCTTTCGGGGGCGTTTAATGAAACCTCACAGGATGTTTATTTAACAACGGCGAGCTGTAAATCAAGTCAAGTCAAGGGAACGCGGCGGTAAATCCCGGGAAGAAAGCGCTAATGTGTCCTTACAACTTTAAACTTTAATCACGCCGCTAAGAATCACTCTCACCCGCGGCTCGCTTTCAGGTGCAAGACCTTCACTCCTGTCCCGCATCAATCAACCTCACGGGCGCTTTTTTCATTTTCCCTCACGGCAACGTCAGACCTTGCCTCGCTTTTTTTTTTTTTTTTTTACGTTAGCTCCACACTTAGCGGAGCAGCTGCTTTGAGCACAGTTGAAGCTTACAAAATACATTGCTGGAACACTTGGAAATTTATTACTTACTCATATTAGAAGAGAAAAAAAACACACAAAAAAAAACATCAAAAAGTCGGATTAAGAAAATAGAGTAAGAAACAGACGTGGTTTTCATGGTAACATTTGTAATGAATGATTTTAAAATGTTTTATTACTACGAGAATAAAGCCGTCTTTTAAAAATGAAAACATTCAAATGCAAGTAAAATTGTAACATTCTATTTGTCAATATGAGAAGACGTATTTTCTAAAGATAACAATTCACATTATAGTCAGTTTTAAAAAATGTTTTTGAAATTACTGGTATGTCTCACCACCTGTTAACACGTGACATTACGCTTCATCCTGTTGTGTTAACTTCCTGTTTTTTTTTCCACACTGTGGTCACAATTAAGAACCTGATTTTCACTGACCTTCCGACAAGCTTAAAAATCCAAAATGCAATATCTTTTCCAAGGTGGTCTTTAGATTGGATTACATGGCTTGCCGTGCATCCAATCAGCACAGTTTTTTGGGGTGGGTGATGATAATGGAATTAGATTTGGACGTGATGAGGGAACAGACAGATTTGGTGGGAAATGACATTGCCCAACGTCACAGAGTAACATGTGGAGATTTCGCAAAGGTTAACCCTATTTAAAAAAATAATAATAATTTTAAAGTCTGAGAAAGTCAGGATGTAATCAGAGGAAAGTCCGATATTAAATACAGGTGGACTATTACAACAAAAAAGTCTTTTTTTTTTGTGTTCATAGAGGGTTAATAGTATTATAATAATATTTGGGAAAATTATATTATTGTCAGAATAAAGTTGCAAAGATTAGGAATTCATTTAGATGTATTTTCTCAAATAAATAAATGAATAAAGAAAGGCAAAAAGATGCATGATGATTTTTTGAAGAAAAAAAATGAGAAGGCAAAAAAGCCCCCAAAATAATACGTACTTAAAAAAAGAAAGAAAAATGTAAGAAAGGACAAAAATAATTGTTTTGGTCCCCAAGATAAAAAGTTGTTTACATTTAACGAAACAGAAGAGAACTCTGCCTCTGTGTAAATTAGTCGGTGGCGTTTAAGAGCGCATTGATATGCCCACATGCTACGCTAATGCTAAAACGCCTCTTTAACTCTTCATTAGCATTCCTAATTGCACGTGCGCAATTCGTCAAATTTAGTGGCTCTTAAAAAATAAATAAATACAAATCACATCACAACCATGTTTCTTTGGTTGTTTTTTTTTTTGGAAGTGTTTGTTTAGTTCCTGTGTGAAGGTCTTCTTGCTGCATTTCCCTTGAGGGTTTTCAGCCAAGGTTAGTGTTTTAAGTCTTTCAAAACAAGAGCTAGGATTCGTTTGAAATGACGTGGTTAAGGTGGCAACCAAGAGTTCGGGTTTCAAGACAATGTTAGGGTTTCAAATGTGCGTCGTAAGCCTGAGGGAGGGTCTCAAATCTCGGTTGAGGTTCCCCAAAAAATAATTTGGATTCATTTCAAATTGGTGTTTGAAGCTAATGGGTGTTTTAAGCCTGGGTTCGGGTTTCAAAACAGCGTTAAGGTTTAAAATGAAGGTCATTTTTCAAGTCTGTTAAGGATTTGTTTTAAAGTGTTACAGTTTCATATTGTGGCTCCAAGACCAGGTTAGGGTTTAAAATGCTCATTTTGAATCATATTGGAGTTCAAATGGTATTTTTATATACTGTAGTTAAAAAGACATCTGATGATGATTATAGTGATGATGATGATGATGATGAAGATGTCATTGTTGGTGTCAGGGGTAGTGATGCTATTAGATTAGATTAGATATGGGACTCCCCCCCGTAATCCGCTGACCCTTAACTAAAGTGATGTTTGAGCTCTTAATCCGCGCTGCGCTCAGTAAGTGAAACCAGAAACCGCATTTGATGCATCCACAGACAATAGAAGAGATCATTTTAATGGGGGGCATAGTGGGGGGTGGGGGTGGGGGGGGGGTCGGTGGAGGAGGTGTGTGTGCACGTTTGTGTGTGGCGGGGGGTTAGTTTTGAGGGGAATAGGCAAGGACACATTTACGTGTAATAAATTTTGCAGTAATCTGGTTTTATGGGCATGTTTACACTCACTGGGAATATTTGGTTCTGGCTCCAGACATGAAGACTGACAAAATCTTCAGAAATTGTTTCAAACGGGGATTTAGACCAGGATTAGGGTTAGGGGGTTCAAATGTAGAGTTTTTAGCCTGGGTTGGGGTTCCAAATTTGACTTCCCAAAACATTAGGGTTTAACATTATGACTCAGAAGGCCTTGTTGTTAACTGCATTCTGTGCTCGCCTATGCAATTTCTCCCTTGCTCCAAATAGAACAAATTGGACGTCAAGTAGACGTCTCGCATATGCCTGATCCCTAAAGCCCCCAAAGTAGGTGACCATTAATTCATTTCAAATAAATATGTTGGGATTTGGGGGGTGTCTTGCTGTTGATATTTGGGGGTCTTCTTCGTTAAGACGCTATGAGACATATTTCCATTTTGGGATTATTGCTTCTTAAGGATCATGGGACAGATGTTAGGAAATAAACACAAGGTCAAAATTCTGAAACGTATCCACGAGGTGGCACAATTGCACGCTTGGGGCAGGTGACCCACCACAAACTTGGAGAAGATTCACAATTTTCAGATTTAAAGCACAACTCATTTTTAAAACTTGTTTTGGCTAGCTTTCTCGAAGCTTGATGCAGGAATGAAAATCCGGATTCTTGAGAACTGATCTTTTTTTCTCCAAAACTGTTGGGACTGTCAGCTGAGACATTCCCCCCCCCCCCCCAAAAAAATGCATATATTTTTTTAAATCAGTCAGAAGCTGTTGAGGCGCATCTCGCAAAGGGTGCAGGAAAAACGCGAGCGAGCGTGGCTATTGTGAAATAGCTAGCTTGTTAGCTATGCTATCGAGCGCCGCATGTCCGCGACGTGACCCAGATAAAATCGTCAAATAATCTCGAGCTACGTCAATTTAATTTTAAACCAATTCTGGTTTAAAAATACCCTGCTGCATGTGCGTACAAAACGAGTTATAAAAGAGTTATAAACCTGAAATGACTTTGCGGCCCACTAGATGGCACTCGCGGCCCAATGGCTAAGAATCGCCGCTCTAATAGACACAGAAGCAAGTCTATTGCAATATGGAATTTGACATGGAACGTCTATCCGAAGTTGACCCCCCCCAAAAAGTCTCAAGAAGTTGTGCTGAAAAAGAGGCAGGAAGTCCGCCATTTTGATTTGAAGCGGCCATTTCGATCATATCCAGGTATCCTTCAACAACGGACCGCGAGAGATTTGATCCGATCGCTAGGTTGAATTTGAACCGCATAAACGAGACAAAGAAGTTAAGTGCGTAAGAAGCAAACGCTCCCTCGGCGAAGCTCGTCAAACTGCCAAAAGAGACGTTTGTCTTTATCGGAGCACTTGGAAGCGGCCAACTTTGACTTCTTCGCGTATCTCCAATGTCATCCAGTCTGCTCGGGCGCTCGCTTCTCATTGGCCGCCGTCCGCGACATCGACATCAATCTGCCGCAACTGCTGCTTAAATGACTGTGTAACCTTTACGGCACCGTTAAAGAAAGATGTATCATTTCTGCATATAAAAAAAAAAGAAAGGAGGGGGGGTCGTAAAAAGTCGGCAGTCTTTATGGGGAGAAGAGTCGCCGCCGGCGGGTGTTTTTAATACCCGGTCAAAGAGCGGCGGCCCCCGGAGTCACTTTGTAAAAAGACTCGCTGATATTTAACGCGCACATTAAGATATTCACTGAATTTGAACAGATTTCAAAATGGCTGGCAACAACAACAGATTGAGAGCCGTAAAGGCGGTGGGATAAAGTCGTCTTCTTCTTTTTTTTCTTTTTTTTTTTTTTACTACTACCCGCCGACATTCAGCGCATAATGGAAATATTTAACAATGCCTTCCCCCATTTATGGAGCATCGGTGGCTGTAAATTACAGTGTGGAAGACACATCATCATCATCACGGCCGCCGGCGTTAACTGCCTTATATTAAAAAGCTTTCCAGAGGGGAAGGAAGGGACTGGCGGCGTGGAGGACCCCAGCAAAACTCAATCTGCTGCCATGTTTAATGCCACCTTTTTTATTATCTTGCCAGCATATGTCAGAAGGGCTACACAGGAGGACGCCAGCTCCTGGACAGACAACCCCTTGAAAATGTTGCCCCCGGAGACAGCTGGACTTGGCAACATATCATTGACACGGCTTGTCTATCTTGAGAAGACCCACCAAAAAAAGTCTAAGGAAGTAATGTCCGAAAAGAGACAGGAAGTCGGCCATTTGCATTTGAAGCGACCATTTCGGGGAATTTAGCCCATTTAGGGCTGATTGAATCGTTCAGTCCCCGAAGACAATTAGACTTAGGAGCACATCATTTAGATGGCATGCCTACCGTGACAAGACCCACAAAAAATGTCTCAGGGAGTCATTTCAGAACGGACATTTTCGTTTGAAGTGATTATTTGTGAGAATTTTGGCCAGGGATTGACTGATATCCTTTTTTAATTTAATTAAAAAATTTTTTTATTAGTTTGACTTTAAGCAACATGACATTTGGTAGGCATGTGTAATATGAGTAAACCCAGCAAAAAGTCAAGAAGTCATTCCCGAAGCAGCCATTTCAGGCGGCCATTTAATCAATTCCTAGGAATCGTTCAAATTCAGCTTTCAAAGCTATTTGATGTTAGCAGCATGCAATTTGGTAGGCATGTTTGTCATGAGTGGACTCGCTAAAAAGTGTCAGGAAGTCTGCCGTTTTGCTTGGACGTAGCCATTGGAGGTGAAAAATTCTGGTAAATCTCGATCTTGAGTGAACTCGCAAAAAGTCTCCACGTCAGAAATGATGCGGGGAAGGCAGCCACTTTGGGTTCTTGACCATTTCCCGTCAGTTTAACTCAACAACATAAAATTTGGTAGGCATATGTATCATCATGGATAGACCCACAAAAACAGTCTTTAGAAACCATCTGAGGAAAGACACAGGAAGCCTGGCACGTTGTTTTGAAGCAACTTTTTTTTCTGGGTCATTTTGTCCATTTCCTGGGGTCCTTGAAATAGGGACTCCCAGGTGACCTCTGCCAAGGAAACGCAGAAGCTACTCATCAGCGAGCTCGCTAGCTAGTGACGCACAACAATATACAACGCTAACGCTAGCATTCCCGCCCACCCCCACTTTATTGTCCGAGATGGGAAATAGTTTGGAAACCTTTTGCCCGGAGGCTTTCTTTATGGCGCTGAGCTCAGCAACAATGCTTGACGTCGCCACCTTAGCTGAGCATATGCCACATTGGGTTTTAGGGACGGCGTGCTTGTGTGGCGCAACACGCCCACGAGGATGTCACAGGACATGCGTGACCTGTCCCAAAGCGCAAGGTAAGCAAAAAAAGGCAAACGCAAATTCCGTGCAACTTACCCTCCCCCCCTCGACTCTGACCCATATTTGCATAGATGGAAAGACTGCGGCAAAAGAATTTCTCTTCACAATTATAACCTGCAAAATTGTGCTGATTATCAGGATTACGCAATACTTCTTAAAGAAATGTGTAAAGATTTGCACACTGTAGTTAAAGTACACTATAACACTCCAAATGTTAAAAAAAAAAAAAACATCTAAAAAGTACAGAAATGTTAGAATAACCTATCTGGGAAAAAAAAAAAATACATATATATTGGGAGTAAATATTGGACAAAAAATACAAATATTTTAGACATACAAGGAAAATATATGATAAAATATTTAATTACACTCAAAATTATTTGATGAAAAGGATTTTTTTTTTAACACTAACCACAATTTTTAGACAAAAAAAGCAATATTACATGAAAAATAAATGATAATGGAAATAAAATAGACGTTTGATTTTTTATAATTCATAAAAATACAGGAACGATGAAAGAAATGCATGTATACAATATAATGGGTTGTTGGGGGTTAATCACAATTGTTAAACAAGTATGAAAATATTGCGAAAAATAAAATATGCCTTAAAAAGAAACTAGGATGCAAAACATTTGACAAAAAATAATAAAATATTTAGGAACAATGCAAATATGTATGCAACTTTTCTGGAAAAAAAATTCTAAAATAATATTTAAAAGAAATATACATTAAGAAAATATATTAGAAAAAAAATACACAAAACATTTAATATATTATTAAATATTTGAAAAGAAGATGAGAAGAAATATGATGGGATAGGATAAGAATGACGATAAAAGGAAACTCAATATTAGGCAAACATGAGAGAATACAGTGAAAAATATAACAATAACTTGCTTTTACTTGGAGGTTCGACAGTGAGCAGCAGAAGCGATCTTTTGGGTCACAACTGGCGAAAAGTTTGCTGCAGTAATGTCAATGTGCATTACATAGAGTACAACGCTTGGCAGCCGGCCCACCTGCCGGCCCACCTACCGGCCCACCTGCCTGCCTGGTCATCCTACGTTAGTACAAGAAGAAGAAACCGCAGTAAGCGCTTCAAAAGACGGGCAGGCGTTATGCCGGTGCATCTGCCCGCGGCGGAAATATTGACAGACATATTTCCCACCGCGCCGTGTCACGCCGGGATCATCACACATGATTAGGGCGGAGGGGGCGCGGGGGCGGGGGCTTGGCTAGATCGGCTGTCGGTGACATCTGTCGCCGAGGTGATACAAGCTGTGACAAGGATGGGCCCAGACATGAAATCTTGAGCAGCTTATGAGCCGCGCTGACCGAGCGGGCGAACAAGCGAGCTACCGCGATACTCCATCTGCTTCTTGCAGTCGCCGTGCGGCACTTGGGACGCGACTCCTCAAAAGTGCTGGCATCCACGTCGCTTAGTTGCACTTCACGTGGACAGAGATGGAAGCAAATGAAAGTTCTTCTTTGGAGGACACCCCGCTAATCGCCAAAATGACCTCAAATGGTCCACTTCCTGTATCTTTCTGGGCATGGTTTCTGGAGACTTTTTTTGTGGGTCGACCCAAGACAGACAAGTTTACCAAAGTTCATGTTGCTCAGTGAAGCTGCTTTCAGGGGCTGATTTAAAAAACAAAAAAATAACATACATCCAAATTATATAAATAAAAAAGTGTTTCAAACCAAAATGTAAGAATTCCTGTATGTTTACAGACTTTTTTTTGAGACTTTTTTTGTGGGTCAACTCAGTACAGACAAGCCTACCAAATTGTATTTTGCTTAGCGAAGCCAACTTTAAGGACTGAATAGTCGAGTAGCTTGTCTTCGAGGAACCTCGTCATCAGTCTTTCTGTGTCTCTGCATGCATGAATTCTTGAGCCTTTTTTGTGGCTTGACTCGCAATAACTCTTTGACTGCCAAAAACATTAAAAAACGTTTCGTAAAATCCTATGGAGGAGTGCCAAAGACGTTAAAAGACGTTTTTTTTTCAAAACAGGTGAAACTAATTAGCCATTTTCTATTGTTGATTACTCAAAAAAGGAATAAGGTAGAAACAAACTTTTTTTTTCTGATGGAAGATGAGAGTCCAATCTTGTTTTGGCAGTATGTGTGTTTCCATAGTCCAAACACATAATTTTCTATGGACCTTGAAAGATCAGTCAAAATGCTTAAAATCGGCTGGCACCCACGGCATCCCTTTTCTGAAAATGTCTGGCAGTCAAAGAGTTAAACAAAGTGTACCAAATTTGAAGTTGCTAAGTGAAGCTTGATGCTGGGACTGACTGAATTTCCAAACAATATCTCGATACGATATCAGGGTTTGAAAAGATTGCTTCGAACCAAGACGTCATCCATCCGGGCCGGGGTCTTATTGATTATGGCTTCTTGAAACTTTTTTTGTGGGTCTACTCACAATCGGCTTTGTACCTCAGAATGCAGGAAAAATTCCGGGTCAAGAGCGCCCGCGTCATGCTGACTCTACGAGTGAAAGTCGGCGTAATCCACTGATGTCGCGTCTGCTACTACAAGCAGCTTGAAAAGATGGATTATTCATCCCGGTGTATGTAATTACACGGCTCGTCACAATGAGACGCGGATTAAAGAATTCATCACGGGGGCATGAGATGAAAATCATTTCCTCAATATGGAGATTTTTTTTTTCTCCTAACATAAATCCCTCATTTCATCTCAAAGATTGCGAGCGCATCCTTATTAAACATATGGCTTCCATTGCAAGTAACGACCCGGTCGGCCTGAACTCTCTTTTAATGCGAAATCCATCTTTGATTAAATGTGTTGATCTTTCTCACAGAGATTTTCCAAGAAAAAGTGATTTACTTTTTGCTAGGATGGTCCGGGGTTATTATAGTTTGGGAATTTTTCAGTTTTGAGTTTTGTTTATTTCATTTGTTTTTTTAAATTAGTTTTCAGGGCGTTTTTTTATGCTTAGTTTTGGTTTAGTTTTAGTATTAGTTTTCTTTAACATCTGGTCCAAGCAGCAAGTCCACTTTTGAAGGACACTTGGAAGCATTTAAAAGAGTTGTTTCGAGCCAAAGTAGAAAACCTCCTGCGTATTTTCAGACACGGGTTCATGAGACTTTTTTTGTGGGTCTACTCATGATAAACAAATCTACCAAATTACACATTGCTAAGCGAAAGGCGCTTCGGGGGCTGAATTTTCAAAAGCTCGAAGGAAGTTGGTAGAGAAATCTAACCAAAATGGCCGACTTTGTTGCAATTTCTTGTTGATATTTTTTTATTTGATAATGCTGAGTGAAAGTGGCTTCCGGGCTGGATTTTTATACTTCTTTGCGGGTGCTTTTGTACTCTATTTTTCTTACGATTTGTTTTTCTAGGTTTTAACATGAACTACTGGATTTTTATGGTCTCTAAAGACGAACGTGACATCAGTGATTGTATGGTGAGCATTTCGGTGGTCGGGCTTGTCTGCGTCTCCTTCGAGCTCATTTTGGCCGTGTGGCGGGGTTACGCAGGCCGCTGAAATCAGCGCGCGAGGCCCTCCGTCTTTGTCACCAAACGTGGCGTAGCAAACAATTTATGACTGTTAAGCGTGTCAGCACATATTATGACAAACAACACATGCTGGGTTATGCCAGCTGGTGTAATGATGTGGTAATGCCGGACTCATTAACTGCGGCACACACTTTACGGCGGCCTTCCTTTTTATTACGGCGAAATTAATTGATTCACACATGCATTAAAGGCAAAATAAGTGGAATGGAAATGCGGGCCTCTAATCTGTCATAAACAGTCACGAGGCAGCGGCTCATCATTCATGCAAATGGCCGCTCATATACCGTATAGAAGTATACGCCGTAAACAAGCCTTCACTGTGAAACAGTCACACTTTCAAAGGAACAATCGTTTGTCCTGATTTATACCGTTTTGTTTATTTGTTCATCTGCGCTGATGAAATCGCTCATCGTTGGTTCGACACCAGCTGCTAAATGCAAGAGATTGATCTAGAAATAAATGTGGATGACGGCGTGCTTTTTGTTTGCAATTTCCGCAATCTATGGCGTCATCAAAGTTTGCTGCCATGCATCGGCCACATGCACTGCATTGCATAAAGAAATTCTAGGACTAGTCCCCATTTCAAGGACCCCCCAAAACGGCCAAAATGACGCCTAAAACCAAACCAAAATGGCTGACTTCATGTGCCTTTTAAATCATGGCTTCCTGAAACTTTTTTTTGTGGATCTGCTAATGATGGACATCTCTACCAGATTTTACAATGCTAAGTGAAACTGGGTTAGGAGTCTGAATTAAAAAAATATCTTTTGAGGGTCCATTGAGAACGTTTAACATAACCCGCCTGAAATCAACACTACTAACCAAAATGGCCGATTTCTTTTTGGGCATGGCTTCCTGAGACTTTTTTTTTTTGTAAGTCTGCTCATGATGAGAAATGTCTACCAAATGTCATGAGGCACAGTAAAGCTGGACTCACAAAGAATTTGGTCTTTTTGCCCATATATCATGAAAATGGCTGCTTCAAACAAAAATGTCCGCCTTCCTCTATCTTTTCGGGCACGGCTTCCTGGTACTTCTCTGTAGGTCTGCTCATGATGAACGTGTCTATCAAATTTCACGTTGCTAAGTGATTTTCTCTGACGGCGTACGAGAGCGCGAGGGAGGCTGGCGATGAAGTCTTCAGCAGTGAAGGCGTTATCAAGTCATAAAAATAATGTAGTGCGTGCGGGCTGCGCGGCGAAGACAATGTTGTTGTGTTACACGATGTGTCACGCCGCGTGACGGCTTCAATCAGCGCAGCACATTCAAACAATCAAGTCGACTTTGCGCTAACGGCCTCCGCGGCTGATTTGCAGCCTCGTTAACGAGATGACTTTCACCCCTTTGTCAACACTCTGGCATCCATTGCTTTTCCTTTTTCTTTTTTAATCATCTCAAGACCTTAATAACAACGTTCACAAAAAAAGCCCAATACTGCATCGCCACGTGCAATTATACAAGAGTATATTTACATCATATTGCACGTTTATGATTTCTATTGTGCATTTACTGTATATCGGAATTATCGATCTATTATCTATCTTTAATTGTTTATGATCTCTAATGTACACGTTTACATCATCTTTGATGATCTGCAATATACACATTGACATCGAGTTTAAAGGCAAGGCGTTCTTATTTATTAAAGGTCTATGATCTCTAATGTACATATATTGTAAACGATCTGATATCTAATGTACATTTGCCAGGTTGAATGGAATTTTTGTAAATGTTTGCATCGTATTTCATGCTGTATGATTTCTAATTTACCATGTTTGAATCATTCAACGGTCTATGATCTCTAATGTTCATGTGTCATCATATTAATGCTCAATATGTCTCTATTGTGCATATTTGCATCGTATCTGTGATCTCTAATGTAGCAGTATTTGCATGAAAAGGGATGGTGTATGATCTCTAATGTACATATTTACATCATACTCAATTTTCTATGTAATTCTAATTCGCCATATTGACATTATATGTAAGCTTGTAATTAATGCTATCTCAGCTCTAATGTACATCATTTTAATGGTCTATGATTTCTAATTCATTCTATTGACGACGTCGTGTTTAATGGCCTATTTACGTCTTGAAAAATATTTGCATCAGGAAATGATCTTCAATGCACAACATGTGCTTTATATTTATCAGTCTGTTGTTTTTAATATCATCTGATTTCTAATGTGCGTCTTTACAACCTATTCGTGTAAATCCAGCCACACCGTTTCCACAATTAGAGCCTTGTTTTTCGTGATGTTAAACCCCCCCCTCCCACCCGCGTAGATGGCAGTGCTAAAAGCTATGCTAACAGCTGGGACCGCTAAGGGAGCAGGTGATGCTGGCGCACACGCACGCACACACAAACACACCCTCCAATTGCTCCGTGAGGAGTCTTCATAAATAATCTTGCGGCAATCTGCCTCTCGCCGCACTCTCTTATTATTAATTACTTTTAGGGCCAAAATCAAACATCTGTCATGCTAGAATATACAAATTAATTATGCAGCTTCTCCCCATCAACATCCATATAACCTTGTAGCTCGTTCCTTGGCGCCGCAGCCGCCTCATGAGGGGGCCATGAGGCGGGAAGCACGACCGACCGACCGACCGACCGACCGACCGACCGACACGTTATTCAAAGGATCAAATAGAAAATGGGAAATATATTTGACCACAAGTACAAATTGAGCTGAACTGCAACCTCAAGCCGGTTTTGGAACCCTAATTATTTGAAAACTTTGCCTTGAAACCCAACCTCGAAAACCTTAACTTTGGCTTCAAGCCCTACTTTGAAACCTGAAGCCTACTTTTTCATTTGAAAAAAAATAGTGAAAAAAAGAGAATTTTCTTTTTGAAAAAAAAAATAATTTGATTGGGGTCAGGCTAACATGACCCGATTCTCAAAAATATCTTTGAGAATAAAACGCAACTAATCTGGCAAGACGTTGACTTTGTGACTTCCGCATGTGCCAAAAAGTTGCATGCGAGATTTTTCATTTATTTTTGCAGATAATTGATGACGCAGCGGCTAAATTATTGAGCATGTATATCACAATGTTAGTGACAATATGTTAGCGTGCTTCTTAGCCCCCCTGGTGGTGAACAGATGGCTCCTTTTACTTTTTTTTTTTTTTTTTTGGGCCACCTGCCACTCTCATTATTGATGCTCGCAGGAGGTGGCGGCGCGGTGATGAAGCGTATTGATACGGGCATATTGACATCATTTTGATCATCACTGATGATGAAATACGCTAAATTCGGACCTTTTCTCTGAAGGAATAAAAATCTCTTTTGGCGTTATTCCTGCTAGAATTTGACTTTTTTTCTTCAAAAAAGTTGTGATTCCAGAAGTTAATTTGAGTTGCTTTTCAACCCTCCTGTTAGGTTGGCTTCTCAGGAACAGCAATGATGTACCCGGGTCAATTTGACCCAATACATTTTAACGAAGTTCATCAGAAAATGCTACCATAAAATGTCCTATTAGTAGCACGGGTCGATTTGACCCGAGCTGTTCCAAAAACATTCCAATAAACATGAGCAACCATTTCATCTGAAAATGTCAAAGTGAACTATTTTAATTGATGAGAACTTTCATAGCAAAAAAGCTACTCATTTGTATCTTCAGCTTTAAAATGGCTGAGGCTACGTTTAACTCATTCACTGCCATTGACGGCTATAGATGTCAAAAATTCATTTGAACTATTTTTATTTAACTTTTTTTCCCCCATTTTTGTTAACAAAGTATGAAAACCTAGAATTTTTTTTGTACATTCAGAACAGATATACAATTTGTGAGTTAACTAGTGAAGTCATGCGATTAATTACGATTACAAATTTTAATTGCCTGATGCCCCTTATTTTTATTAATCTTTTCTTTGTAATTTTTTTTCAATTTTAATCTTTAATTTTTTTTTAAAGAAAAAACTGCACTAGTTAACTCACAAATTAAATTTAAAACATATTTTTTAAATGTTTTTTTAAATATTAAAATTAATCAAAAATTAATTGTATAATAAATAAATACAATTAATCACAAATTTTATATCTGTTCTAATGCAAAGAAAATCTAGGGGTTTTTTTGTTAACAAAAGTGGGAAAAAATGTAAAACTAATAGAAATAGTTAAAATGAATTTTTGCCGTCAGTGGCAGTGAATGAGTTAACTCATTCACTTCCAGTCATTTTCACTGAAGCAACCCCCTTCGCTCCAAGATGTGTTACTGGATTTGGACTGATTTTGACCAAAGAAAATGGTGTTGTATTGCTATAAAAACATGGAACTACCTACTAAAAAATGTGTTGGGTCAATTTGACCCGGTATATGCTGAATGTTTCGAATGATCAAAATGAAGCGTTTTTTTTAAATTCTCTTTTGGTGCCCCATCTCGATAGCAAAAAGCTAACATTTGGGGCAAAACGGTTGAACTTAAAAGTGGGTCACTTTGACCCACGACATAACAAGAGGAATAAAAAGCTTATATGTTCTATATTGTTGCCCATCAAAGTGAGAACAATCAGCACAAGTGGCCCTAAAGTCAAGTATTGTTTGAATTAGCGAGCGCGTGTCCACGGTGGGAAGATTTATTTTATTTTTATTTTTTTTTTGTGTCTAATCCCGTCCCGTCGCCATTGCAGGCGCTCCGTGACGTTTTTCCGCCTCGGAAATATGTCAGGGATGACGACTTGGACGCATTCTAATTACGGCGGCCGTCCCGCACCGTCCTAAGCCAGACTCGCTCTTTCTCTGCGGTCCCGAAAGCGCACTCCCATTAGTGGCGCGGCTCGGGGCCGATTTCAAAGGCTTAGGCGAGTTTTATCTCCCCATTTAAGGACAATGTGCGAGCGAGCAAGCGCATTGTGGCACTCAGACAATGCGCATGAATGAGGAAGCGCCGTCAGGATTAGAGAAAATGCCGCAGCACTTTAATTACAGAGCAGACGCGGTCGACGGACAGACGGAAGGGAAATGGCAACAAAAGCTTGCGCCGCTTTCATCTCGCGCAAAACTTTTCATGCCGTGACGGATCCCAGGCGACGCGCGCTCGCTACGGTTTTGACGGCTCGCCACATCGCTTTAAAGTCAACTCTGATCCACTTGGGCAGCAAACAACTTTTTACCCGACCAGCTTTGAAAACGACTTTTTTTATTCAGGTAGACAAAGTTAAGCTTAAAGACTTGGGGATTGCAAATTAGGGTTTCAAGCTTCCAATTAGGGTTCAAAGTCTGGGTCAGAGTTTCAAATTTTAGTTAGGGTTTTAAATTGACCAATTTTAGGGCTCCAATTATTGGTTTGAAGCAAATCTTGGGGTTTCAAATCAGGGTTTCAAGCCATCGTTGGTTTAAGGTTTCAAATGAGGTTAAGGCCTTACATTTCTGGGGTGAAGTTTCAGGTTTCAAACACGAATTGAGCTTTCAAATTATCGTATGGTTTCAGGCGTTGGTTAGGGTTCCAAGCAAGGGTCAGGTATTCAAATTGGGGTTACCAGACTAGTTAAGATTTAGAATTTTAAGACTGGGTTAGTCAGCCAGTGTTGTGAAGCCAGGATTAGGGTTTCAACCAAGGGTTAGGGTTTTGAATTACAGCGTGAAGCCAAGTTTAGGGTTCTAAATTAGTGTTGGATTACAGTTTAAAACAGATAAGGCTTCAAATTTAGGTTCCAAGCAAACGTTAGGGTTTCAAATAATGGCTTGGAACAAATTTAAAGCTTTCAAATTATGGTTCAAAATCCACTTTTACGGTTTTAAGGTAGGGTTGCAAGCCTGGGTTTGGCTTTCAGACAAAAGTTGAGATTTGAAATTAGGGTTCAAAGCCACCATTAAGGTTTCAAATTCAGGTTAGAAGCAAAGCTTTCAAATGAGGGTTTCCATCAAGTGTTGGTTTTTCAAGGGTTAGGGTTTCAATTTATGGTTTTAGGCCAAGATTAAGCCTTTAGAATTATGGTTTGGAACCAGGATTAAGGTTTCAAATGAGGGTTTGAAGTAAAGTTTTGGATTTATGGCCTGGGTTATGGTTTGAAGGCCAGGTTTTAAAACAACAACACATCAGACGAATGCTGGTGGAATTTGCACTTGTTGACAAAAAGGGGGCAGCCAATCGTTGCACTGGTGACTTTTCCTCATTCAGCAACTCCCATTCCCAAGTCGGGTGTGCTCGTCAAATTTGGCACGCAATCACTCCTTTTTGCCAAATGTTCGTCATAACCGCCACCTTGCAGAAATCAAAAGATTGACTTGAAAAGAAAAAAAAGTAGGAAGGCTAACGTTATTCCTACTAAGCTCACCAGGGAGCCCGGGCGACCCGTCACACATTTAATAGGCGTCATAATTTATCCCGTACGCCCCCAAAAGTCTCCCTTAATTAACTGTGCGCCTTAATGAATTTTTTAATTTGATCCCTGTAAGTACTTTGCCATGCTAATTGCAATAATCCACACATTACTTATCTGTCATTGCCCTTGGCTCTGCGCCGTCAGCGAGAAGGAATCCTCGCCATCTGACTGCCTCCCCAACCCCAGCGTCTTATCGACCCAACATGGACGCCGCGGCGCAATAACCAAGCGAGCTATTTAGCGTGACGGATGCTAGGCCGCCGCTAGCGCTGCTATCACTAGCCGGCAGCCTCGTGCTGTGGGCACAATTTATCTACTTGTAATAATAAGGGGAGAGGGCTGCCCATTTGATTCATCAACAGCAATTAGCCTAGCGTAGCGTAGCCTAGCGTAGCCGCGGCGGCTTGTCCTTTCCGTGACTTCCCGCTCGCTAGCTCGCAGGGGACAGTTAGCGGGGAGAGAAGATGGACGTTTGTTAGCTTAGCAACGATGACAAAATATTTGAATATGGAGGAAGAACACAAGGTGTCTGTCCATTCACACAAAATGCAAACATCGGTCTATCCATTCACAGACCCTTACATTGTAAACATCTGAATGTCTGTTTACAGTTCATTTTAATTTCGTTTGGATTTTTTTTTTTTTATCCAGTTCTTTTTAATTAGCTTTTAGAGCAAGTTTTTGGGTTCTTAGTTTAGTCTTATGTATTTTCTGAAACCGTTTCCTAACCCTCCTGTTACAGTATGTTGCGGCTCAAATTGACCTGCTTGGGGAAATTTTTTTTTTTAATGATTAAATGTTTGATCGGGTCACGTTCACCCATGGACATTGTTAAGAAACTAAGACGACAGGAAGGTGAAATATATGTTGCGTATTTCCTGAGTGTAGCATAAAAAAAGGTCACCAAGTGTTAAATTAAAGCTTAAAGTGTAATAAAGTCAAGTAAATTACAATTCTCAAACGATTTAGTTTGACCTTGTTTCTTCACAAATAATACGGGGGGGGGGGGGGGGGGGCATTGTGATAACACAAGATGTAGGTTCGGATAGCTTCTTTTTTTTTTAAAGCCTTTTCATTTTCATTTTTTTTCAATTTTAGTAAATTCTGATTATTTTAATTAATTATTAGAGCAGGTTTGTTGTTTTTTTTTTCGTTTTTTTCATTCTTCCTTTAGTTTAGGTTTTGTTAGTGTTATTTATTTCTATATTGAGTGTTTTGTAACATTTCTTCTGTACCGACTACCGAAATGCATTAAAAATGAAGTGTCACGATTTTTAACAGCTGTTTAAAAAAATGAATGGAAAAATTCAGCCGTCAGAACGTGTCGTCAGGGGTCAAGATGTAGTTTTAGGTAGGGATTGTTTCTTTTTTTAAAGTGTTTTTTTTTTTAATTTACTTTACTTGCTAATGAAAATATTTTTTCAATTGTAGTTTGAGTTATTTCACGCAATTATGTGTCTGTCCACACACACACAAACACACGCACGCACACGCACACAATCGGACGTAAGCTAAGCTCTTTGTAACCACAAGTAGTCCATTAGCACACAAAAGTCGTGAAATCCCAGACCTTAATGGCGACCATTCGGGCGGGTAATTCAGCAGCATATGAAGAAAGTCGGGAAAAAAATCTGTCGACGTGATCCCGCCACCACTGAGAAAAAAAAAAAAAAAGCATTTTGATATCCTCGGTCGTTAGCCACGCACGCTAATCCATGCGAAGATTAAGTCAAATGTAGGCTGCCGCTATTGTTGCAAATAAATCCGCGGCTTATTGTTACACTTTCCATTTTCGTTTCGCCGCTAAGCTAAGCTAAGCTAAGCTAGGCTAAATATGCATTAGAGTCCATCTTGTGTGGGGATGAAAGCAGAAGGTGGCGTTTAATGCCACGTTTTGTCGTGGGTGGGGTGAGCTTTCTTTTCCACAGGTCGCATTGGCGCAACATCTGCAAGCACTTCTTTGTTATCCGCCGACAGATGTTTTCACGCTTGCTCGCCACACACGCAGAGTTTGTCCATTCGTGCACATGCACAAAATAAATAAATACATTTGCTAAATCCGCTATGTTTACTTACTGTACTGTACAACTTTACATTCCCACACACATTGTAAGTTAAAGTTTGTCTTCACATACATGCATTACATACAAACGTGTCTATCCATTCACATACGGGAAACATACCCAAGGTCACACATTCTGACTGCTGAATTTTGTAGGTAGCGCCCCGAACTTTGGAAATGGCGGGTGGGTGGTAATCAAATCTTGTTCAGGCAACATTTTCAGACTTTTTGTAAGCACTGTTAAAAATCAGGACCCTTCGTGGAAACCAAACCCGATTTTGGAAGTCCTGGCATCTTTACATATTCCGACAGCTGAATAGTTCTACTCCATTTTGTAACAGCTGTTCAAAATTGTGTCTTTGAAAGCCAACTTTGAAGTCCTTGCGCCTTTAAAACCTGAACTGACGGCAACGTCTTTCAATTCTAATTTTTTTTGCACCTTGCAAACAAAACGCTCGTTAGCGTTTATGAGCCGTTGTGCTGAATAATGAATGGCGGCTCATTAGTCCCGCCCCCTCACAAACGCTAATGATGCTAATGCTCAACAAATTCCTGTTTATCATTCGTCTAATGTTTGTCTTCAATAGCGACAGATTGCCGAAGCCGCCATGGCTTGCATCTGTCCATTCACGTACAACAGATATGAACATCTCTGGGTGACCAGTCACATGCAATTTAAACATCTGTTTACCAACATACAAAGTAAATATAAATGTGTGTCCTTTCGCATACTGGTACACAGAGCAACCACGTCTGTCCATTCACATACTGACACAAATGTCTGCATATATAATGTAAACATGTTTGTCCATTCACATACCTTCCCGGCCTGCCACATCACAAGCGTATAAACACAGGCGGCAAATCCGAATCCAGGAAGTAAAAACCCTGCCAGAGTTGGCTTTAGCCCCAGGTGCTAGCTAGCTCCCATGGTGCTTGTTTACCTGCTAGGGTGCTAGCTGGCTAGGTAGCATCAGGGGTTAAAGACAAACTGTGGCAGTTTTTTTTACTTTCAGATGCTAGCTAGCTAGCTAGCTCCTTAGTTAGCTCCCATGGTGTTTGTTTACCTGCTAGGGAGCTAGCTGGCTAGCTACCATCAGGGGTTAAAGCCAAACTGTGGCAGGGTTTTTACTTTCAGATTCTAGCTAGCTAGCTAGCTCCTTAGTTAGCTCCCTAGCTACCTGCTAGGGAGCTAGCTAGCATCAGGGCTAAAGCCAAACTATGGCAGGGGTTTTACTTTCTGGACCTGGATTTGTATAAATAAGCGCTGTCTTCAATTGTTTAGCACACAAAAGCTTCAAATGGATCTCGCTTGCTAATCCCCATTTACTGTAAAGCGTGTCGCTAACAGGGAGGGGTTGGGGTGGGGGGTATTGGTTGGGGGACCACCCCCTGGTTTATCCGTACTCGCATGCTGAGTGACGAACAATTTACCAGTGACCTGTTTAATCCTGCTTTCACGCCATAAAAATTGTGATCACAATGTCAACGAGGTGCGATAACCTTGGAGAATTCAGATATTCAGATAGGGCGAATGGACGCTATGCTAACTGCAGCTTGGTATGCGGATGAGAAAGCCGGACAAGCGTCTTTTCTTTCACGAAGGGGAAAAGCTTTAAAGCAGAAGTTAGGGTTTGAAGCCAGAGTTAGGGTTGCAATTATGTTAAAACAGGGTGAAAACTTCAAGACTGGATTAGGGTTTTAATTGGGGCTTTAAAAAATAGAGTTGGGGTTTATAGGAAGTATTTAAGGCAGTGTTTAGGTTTGAAATTTGATTTTTCAAGCCTGGCTTAAGGTTTCAAGTTAAGGTTTGAAGTTTGTGTTGATCCTGGGTAGAGTTCCAAGGTTCCAGGTTTTTTTTTTTTCAATTAGGGAATATTTAAGACATATTGAGGGTTTAACAAGCAGGTTATCTTCAGAAGGGTTTCAAACAATGAATTTAAATTAGGGTTTCAAGACAGAGTTGAGACTTTAACCAAAGGTTGGGGTTAAAAATCCACATTCGGGTTTCAAGTGCAAAACGTAAGCAAAACATCATTGTGCAGCGCTAGCATGTGCAAGCTAAATTACTTTGAGCGTGGCGCTTCCTGTTGCTGTTGCTAAATATGTTCACTCACATTTTCCATTTATATATTTTGGATTTAATAGAAAAAATGAATTTTAGATTTCAATTCCCTTAACGAGAAGACGTGGATGAAAAGCACTCAACATCAGGATGTTCATTTGTGTTATTGTTTGACTGCGTGCACGCAGATTTGTCAATTTATCGTCGTTATGATGATTATCAGATTAGACCCGAATGGTCCATTCCAAGGATTAAGATTACAATACCTACTTTAATATTCATATTTATTTCCAGTTGCGTGTGACGTATGTCTTGTGACTCATTCCACATTTATCATTTCATTCATCATAGCAGCGCTCAGGGGTCAAGGGCGCCCTCTGTAGACTGTAGTCGGTAAAATACTGTGATTAAAGTGAAACTAAAAAAAGACAAGAGAATATTCATGATGACTTCTTATCTAAATCATGTCACAAAATTAGCATGCGTATTAAAATGATCTCTTCCGGTACACCATGTCATGTTAAAAGGTCTTACTGTACATAAACATCATACTAAATAAAAATAATTTAAAAATTACTAGACATCATGTTATAAAAAGTCAACTGTTCATAAAAAATATTTCTTACTAATATAATAAAAAATTATTTCTTCCCATTACGTACTCATGTCATTGAAATAATATTTAGCTATCCATCACATCATAGCAAAAATTATGTCATAAGAAAATGTCTTCCTACATATCATACTGTTAAAAATGATGTCTTACTTTACATGTCATCAGATTTCTTATTACGCATGTAACGTTTCACAAATGTACTTCCATCATGTTAAAGATGACGTCTAAATATTGGAACTGCAACTGTATTGAAAGGTTTTTCGAATTCGAGGCCAATAAAAAAAAAAAAGATGGCCACGAAGTGTAAAATTGCTGCTGTACTGTAAAACTAAAGACATCACCAAAATATTATTTTAAAAAAATACTGTACGCACATTTCAAAACACACAAATCTTGACTTCCTCTTATTAAGTTCCAGAATAGAAAGTTCAACACTCAAACTTGATTTGATTTTTGTTTGCATTTGAATCATTTTCAAATTATTTCCCTTTCTTGAGCTCAGCGTTCTAATTTTTTTTTTAGTCTTGTACCAATGAACTTAACTTGATCCTGTCGTTTTCCTTCACTTTCACTTTCGTTTCATTTTCCCTCTCGTACCATTCACAGCCCAAATGCGCTTACCTGCCGACTCGGTTGGTGTTTTTTCATCGTGTCCATTGTTGGTCCTCACCTTCCATGAAGCGGCACCACACAATTTGTTTTACTTTTTGGTCTTAAAAAAAAAATAAATAAGAGTTCATTTGTAGAGCGTTTATCTCGTTCCATTGTTCTTATCCAAACATTTCGACCTCTTGTGCCGACGCAGGTGCGGCCCAGTTCTTCTTCGTTGGTGTCTTGGCTGCCATTTTCTTCTTGTGGTCATGTTGGTGTGTTACCTGCGTGCGCGCGCCACACTGCCCCGAAGAGGCCAAGGTGTGCACAGCAGGAGCAACAAACAACAACCTCAGCAGCTCATTTGATTACAAGGCCAAATTGTGTGCATTTTATTTTAAAATGTATCATATCATACTTCAACTACTTGTAGCTTTCTGTGGTGCAATTGTTTAGCACATTTGGCTATTAGCCAGTTAGTGGTTCAAGCCCAAACACAAATGAGCACTATGTTATGCAACATACAGACATGCACCATGCCAACCATTTAATTGTACTTTTATTTTTTCAATGTTATTCTTTCTATATGGCCTTTAAAAATAAACATCAAATCTAGCCTTTCAAACAATATTGAGTATGAATGTCATCAACTGCTCAATTATTCATCAGCGACATGTGACGAGAGCCAGCAGGAGGTCCGGGCCCCAGTGGAGGTTGAGGCCATGTCGCGGCGCCGTACTTTCAAGCTGTCACTCGTACCAACAGGAACAGCCCACCTTTAAAGCCCCCCCGATAGCGCTGGTGCTACTTCCCGTTGGAGATCAAGTGTATTAGCGCGACCCCCGAGGACGCGGCTTTAGGTCGTCCGGCAAATGTGCCACTTCAGAGACGTTTGGGTAGAAGTGACGCCACAAATTTGGATCTTGCATTTTAGATGATCTCGAATGTGCACATTTAATGGTCTGCGATCTTTTGTGTTTGTGAAATTGAAAGGTCCATGATTTCCAATGCATCCATATATAAGCAAATATGTATACATACTTAAAGGTCCATGATTTCTAATGTACAAATGTTGTGAAGCTAATGTCAATTGACGTCATCCTCATTCAGATCTCGAGTGCATTTGGGTTAGGACCGATGATCTCTAATGTACACAGCCTATGATGATAATGATTTCTAATGTGCACATTGAATTGTCTCATTTCTCCAATATACATTTTTTTACATCCAATTTAAAAGTATTTATCTCTAATGTATGCGTTTAAGGGTCAGTGGGCTCTCATGTATATTTATCAGTCTATGATGAGCGCTAGTGTACATACTTACTGTCGAAGATCTCCAATAAAAACATTTGCATCATTATTGAATGGTGTATGATCACAGTTTTTGGTATATGATGATCTCTGATGTACAAATTGACATTTCTAAGATCTCCAATTTACATATTTACGCTCAATTTAAAAGGTATAATCTCTAATGGTGGTCTCTCATGTATATATATATATATGTGTGTGTGTGTAAAATGGTCTATGTCGAAGATCTCCAATAAAGAAATCATTATTTAATATCTCTAATGTACATAGTTACATCATAATTTTGGGTATATGATGATCTCTAATGTACAAATTGAATTTTCTAAGTTCTCCAATTTAGATATTTACATTCAATTTAAAAGGGAGTTGATTTCTAATGTGCACGTTGAAGGGTCTGTAGTAGCCCATTCACATTTGTGCATCCTATTTAATTGTTTATGATCATCTCCAATGTGCATATTTAATTTATTTTATTTTTATTTGAAATCACATTTAAGAGTTTTTTGCGCTTGTCATTCTACGGTCCCATGATGTGGTATGCCTTGGATGACAGTCATAGAGCGTGTGCACTGCAAATACGTTGGAAAGTCGCGCTTGTCCGCCGCACACTGAGAAACAGCGGTTTCTTTTTCGCGGTCAGAGTATGTAGCGTGGCAGTGGCGAGCGGGCGGGCGGGGTGGAAGCGGGCGTGTTAATGGCGGCGGCGACGGCGGCAGATGCCGGCCAGCTGTTTCCTTCAATGTTTGATGCTCGCAGCTCGGCACAGCTGCTGCGCAAATGAGAGTTAATATTGCAGGGGGCGCCGTCCGTCGCCGGCCAGCACGAGCGGGCGAGCAGGCGGGCGGGCGGGCCTTGTCGCAGGCTCTCAATGTCAACGCCGGCGCCCCACAGCGGGGTGACGCCAAAGGAGCGCGCCCAAGATGATGATGACGATGATGAAGAGGACGTCTGGTCGCGTCGTCCTCACGCTGGGAGGAAATGAAACGTGAACGCGATGTCACTTACGCGTGTGCCAATACGGCGCCGGCGTTAAACATCAGCACATGTTGGCAATGTTAGGCTGCTGTTGCCGTGGCAACGAGGGAGCAATGGCACTGGTGCGAGTTGGCAACGTGAATACTGAGAAATGATTGTGGTCGTTTTTTAACATTTCAAAATGCAGGAGCAAAAGTTGACACGTTGCACTTCGGATTTTTTGTATGTAATATTTTTTCTTTTTGTCTAATAATGTTTTGTAGTTGTATCAAAACATTTGATTATTTTTACTTACTATAGTTTTTTTTAAATGTCATTTTAAGTAGTATTTGTATATTTTAATTTTTGGGGGTCTTTTTGTATCATATGTTTGCGTTTTGCATTTGTCATAAAAAAATTTGTGCTTTTAAACTTCATTTTTACAAATTTTCGAATATTTTGTCTTTTTTCAATGTTCCCTAATATTTTTGCATTTTAAAACAAAACATTTGAAATAAAAATTTAGCTATTAATGTCTAGTGTATTCTTTTAGAAATATTTGTGTATTTTTGTCTATCGTTTACTATTATTATTTAGCTGTGTCTAAATCTTTTTTGCGCATTTTTACTTACATATTTTTTTTCTCTATAATTATTTCTTCTGTCTGAAATGCGTTTTTGTTTTTTCTGAATATTCTGGATTCTTTTTAAATTTGTTATATAGCTATTATGATATTTACTGTTTTTATTTGCTGTAATATATATATTACATAACTAATTACTCATATTAGTTGTAATGGTATTCCTTATATTATTTAAATGTAATATTTTTTGTTGTATTTTTTTTTTGGGGGGGGGGGGGTATACGTATTTTGTGTAGTATTTGTACATATATGTTCAAATAGTTTTTATGAAACATGCATTCCCGAACTGACATTTTCCATCCAATATTTTTGTCTGTGATGTTCATTTTCAAACATTTGTCTATTGTATCCACAACAAATGTTTCAAAATATTCGCAACAAACCAACATTGGTCTGAATATTTGTCATTTGTCACAAAGCATTTCTGTACGTTGTGTTTTTTGACTTGGTCAGCTTGTGTTCGTCTCCCTAAGTTGACGTCTGAAGACAAATGTGAGACGTCTGTGGAGACGAGACCGATGGACGTCTTTTCAATTGACGGCAACGTCGAGGCTTTTTTCTCGTCTTGGTGAACGAACGCCGTCACCCCCGTCCGTCGCTAATGAAAAACGTCCTTCAGCTGCGGAAGTTGCTGATCGCGCACGCGTATGTACGATGTAAAGCTAATCATGTGCTGACTTCACATAATTACAAAAATGCGTCTTGTCGGAGGATTTCCCCGTTTTGGGATTGACAGAAGCTTGTCCCCGTGAGGCGCCTGCGGGAAAAAGTGCGCCTATTTTTTAATGATGTCTTTTCACGGCGGCTTGTTTTAGCCCAAAGCGAGTCGGCCAAAACATTTTTCCAAGTCAACGAGTGGCTTCGAGCTTCGCGACGTTGTTTTTATGAAACAAGCTCATTGTTGACTGCAGGCTATTATTAACTTTGAACACTTGAATTCCCGTCTCTTCATTTGGGAAGAACGTGACGCGTTCCTCTGGGAGATTGATTGTTTGATTAAAAAAGAAAGAAAGAAAAAAAAGCATGCAGTACGGTATTTAAAAAAATACGTCATTTTCGATTGATTCTGAAAGTATAAATGAATAATGCCAAAAGGATTTCATAGCTTTGGTCGAATAAAGTAAGTCAAATGTGTCAATGTAACAATTTTTCATCAGCATTTCTGGAAGGTCACATAAGACTTCCTAACCTGGTGTACGCGATTTTAGATATGAACAAAATATGTGCAAAAATGAGCAAAATACGTTCAGATTTCGTTCATTTTTTTTCCACCAAAAAATGAAAATAAAATGTTAATTATGATTGCGGTATTTTACTTGTCCCGCATATTATCCCAAATCCACATCAACGAAAAAAAGAATAATAATTGGCCTCACATGTCGTAATATTGGGCAAGTGTAAGCACAACTAAGCCATGTCTGCCGTCTAGTGGTGAATGGTGATATTACAACTCCAAACGACCGTCAAGTATATTCTGAGTTCGGCACACAAATCTGCATATTCACAGTTTTTTGTTTTTTTTTTCCCCAATATTTTTTAATATTTCGTTTCTTTCTCCATTGGCCTCTAGCTTTTTTTTGTGGGAATTATTATATAATGGACTTAAGCTATTATAAATATCAACGATTGAAAAACATGCTTGTTAAATCATGTCACCATCGAATGCATAGATTCAAATGATACTTCATTTGAATGCAAATCATTTGTCATTTTTTGGGGATGGAACAATCACTGTTAACAAGTTGTTGGTGCTCTTTTTGTGACCTCATCAACTGAGGCTGCGGTCCAAAGTTCGTTTGAAGCAAAACGTGATCCTCTGCTTGCAATCTCATTTGAACACGACTGATTTTAATGTTTTGTTTTGTTTTCTCTTGCCAAGCCTCCAAACTTCCCGCTAATCCTGCACAGCGGAATCTCCTTTGGCCAAACGGGATCATCAACATCATCGCAATTATGATGCCAAGTTCAAATATGATTGTTTGACCAAAAGCCGAAAGGGGGCCGGGCCCGCATGGCAGGATTTAGCCCCGATGTCCGATCTGTTTGTGTGTGCGTGTGTATGCCACCTATTTAACATAAAAGGAAGGAACTACATTATTATTCATTTATTTATTTTTAATGACATAAAAACACCATTTGTACTCATGATAAAAAAGCATAACACAGCAAATTTTTTACATATTTTAATATTTATGTATTATGGAAGAAGACTAAAAGGTTTTTTTTAACTACTTATTTATTTTCATTTGTAACATTTTTATTTATTTAAAAAAAAAAGAATTTTAAAATATCTAGCATGAAAAGAAATTATACATATATTTTTACTTAAGAAAATAATTCAATAAAAAAATATTTTAAAAACAATGTTGATGTTAAAAAATATATATATATATTTCAATTTAGAAAAAAAAACAGATTTTATGAAACTAATTCACATAAAAACTCATTTTGTCACGATGCAAAATATGACTTCAACTACCCCAAAGTGCAAAAAACCGTGTTGGGCAATATTAAAAAGTCGACATGGTTGAACAATGTCGAGCATACTTCACGATGGCTCGTTTAAAGACGTCAAAAAAGTGTCGTGCGTCGCGTGTCAAGATTGATCGGCGACATTGGGCCAAATGAAAACGATTACTGAATGCCTTAAAGAGGCGCGGGCTCGTTAAAAGGCCCGACTCAATTAAAAATGACCAGCAGACGCAGCAATTATTAAAGACATGATATATAAAAGCGGAAAAAGGAGTGATTATTAAAGACATAACACGTAGAAAACGATGTCAGGTGACCTTGCGGGAAGTACGGGGTCGGAAAACGCAGACACTTCAGCCATCTCGCTAATCTGTCACTACAATGCTATGACGCAACGTCGCTAAGTTACATTGCTAAGATACGTTGCTACGCTACATCACGAAGCTTCAACCCGACGAAGCTAAGCTGTGTCACAACGACACTAAGCTAGCTTGCTGTCGCTCGGCAATGTCGCTACCTCACTGAGCTACGCTGCTAAACGAGTCATCATTGAGTTGTGTCATTGCGGTATTTGGCTAAGCTACATCGCTAAACAGCATCGCTAAGCTAACGTAAAATACGTTGATAAAATATGTGGCAACATCATCGAGCTATGTTGCTAATCTACATCATTAATAATTTGCAACACTGAACTACATTGCTACATTGCTTAAAAACATGGGGGGGGGGGGAAACTTAATCCTCTTTGTTTGTTTATCACTTTTGCAATGCCAGTCAAAAAGAGGTAAATATAAAGATCTTTTTTTTTTAATGACATTTTGAATTGTTTGAGGAATTCATCTGTTCATGGGTCAAATTGTTGGCATCAACAAAAAATGTATTAAGAGTCCATTTGAGCATTCTTAATGGTGGTTATGTATATTGATGATTCAAAATTTACAGTTAATATTTGTATTTTTTTTCAAAGAAATAAGAATTGTTTTGTTATTAATGCAAGCAGCGTGTTTTGTTGACATTTCACACAAAGTCAAACATAATCATTCAAATCATTTCTACAAACCTTCCCCTCGTTAATACACAGTAAGCTTTTAAGTCCTTTAATTGAACCCAGCAAATTTGGCACCTTTTCATCCTCAAACATGTTTCGGTTCGTTTTGCTTCCAAGGTGACAAACGTGTTGATGTCCGTTTTTAGAATCAGTCGGCATGCTAGCGCGCGCTGCTAATGGCTAGCGGTCAGATTAACCAGTTGAAGGCGAACACGTTTGCCTGTCACCATCGGAGGCTTGACTTTGACGAGCCAATCGGAGGCCGGCGTGGCTCGCCACCTCTCACCCGCGTTGCCCTTCGCTGAGGATCAAGCGTCGCTAATCCGCGGATTTTTTTCCTTTTTTTTTCATCCGTCAAAAACAGATTGGGTCCATCAGCAAATTGCGGCGGCATACGGAAACAATTCCTTTATATTGTTTTGACGCCTCTCACCCTTGCTCACATCCCGCCACGTCACGTATGATTTGAGTGTCTTTTCAGGTATGGCTGCTTGAGACTTTTTTTTTTTTTTTTTTTGGTGGGTCTCTGGATGATAGACATGAATACCAGATTTCACGTAACTACAATTTGTGAATCGGGCTTCAAAGTCTCTCTCGGAGGAGTTTGTCTTCAAAATGGCCACTTGGAACCAAAATGGCAGCCATCCTGTGCCTTTAAAGGCAAAGCTTGAGACTTTTTTTGTGGATGATCTTGTGGTAGCCACCAAAATTCATCAGGGGGTTGAATTTCCAAACAAAAAGTCTTGGTGGTTGAAATGTTGAACCACAGCTATCTAACGTCCACATTTCTTTCTTGCGTTTCATTGGCCAGCGACAAGCAGCTAAAAATAGTCTTGTTTGTATTTCAGTTGTGCTCACAATCAGTTTCCCCCGCCGCCCGTCGAGGCGGCAGCGTGCTCACATTAGCGCCATTTCCAAACATCTGCTGACCGAGTCAGAAGCGATCTGCTGCCTCTCGCGCCAGCTCGACGTGACATCGTCCTCATCCTCGTCCTCATCCTCATCAACAACACCTCCGGACACGCTCCCCCTCCGCCTTCATTAAAGCGCCACGCAGAGCGCTTCCGGCAAGGTGACTGCAGACGCCCTCCCCGCCTACTGCCGGCGTTCCCTGCCGTGCGATTGGCTCTCAGGCCCGTCCGTCAGCTGCCTGCTCGCTTCAGCTTGGGTTCAGACGGGCGCAAACGAGCGCAAACGAGGCCCGCCGGGAGCTGAAGGACAGGCCACGGGATGTTGTAGCTTTAGCTTTAGCATTAGCGTTCACGCCCCCTCCAACACATCCCCGCCACAGCAGCTGAGCTCACCGAGCGCTACAAACGCATGGACTGAATAACACTGTTAGCATGTAGCTATGAAGGATAGCACGAAGGATGGTAAAAATAATTTTGTTAGCTTGGAAACCAAAATACTTTCAACTTGATACTACTAAAGCGAGGCCGATTTACTATCTGTGGTCACTGGCAAGTTTGGACAACTAAGCTAGCTTGTGCTTGTGTTGGAATTCATGAAGAATCCATCGATCTTTCAATTGACAACTTTATCATCCAGCTGTCCATTGTCCAGCTAAGTCTTAGCCAGCTAAGCTAGCAAGGCTAGCTCCAGTTGCCTATTATCTGCAAAAGAGTCATACAGTCTTTACGGTATGCTACTAGCACAAGTTCTGCTTACTAGTTGTGGAGAAAACTGTGCTTGTGTTAGCTTTTAGCTTGGATTCTAAAATGCTTATAACTTTATACAACTAAAGTGAGCTAGCTAAGCTAGGATCTATGGATCTGTGTTAAATTCATCTATCTAAAGCTAAGTGATACACTATTAGCTTGTTTGCGCAATGCTAACGTTAGGCAGGTATTAAGCAACTTTAGCTAGCCAGGCTAGCTTAGCTGGACGATGGATGGATGGACGATAAAAAAAAGAATGATAAACAGATGGACGATCGGTGTCATTATTTTCCCTACCGCTTGCGTCACAACTCTTAAGGCGCTGGAAGGCACCGCGGCCCTCTGCCTTGGCGGAGGTCCGCCAAGTTTGGTTTTCCCGCCGGCACCTGTGCAAACGAGGGCAACCCGGCGAGCCAGACGGCCGGGGCGGGCGGGAGGAGGCGGAGCGGCGCGCTGTCAAAACACAACCTTGTGGCACCGGCTCAGCGGCGGATTTAGCGGCTAGCTGTTAGCTGCCGCGCCGCCTGCGTCGCCGTGAAAATAGACGGCGGCAAAGACCCCGGCGCGCCGCCGCCGCCCTCATGTGCTGCTTGGCTTCCAGGCGGGTAAACACCGGCACGCTCCTGCCAAACTTTGAGCACCTCCAGACAAAAGCTATGGACTGGTCGCCAGTCCTTTCAAACCCTAACCCTGTTTTGAAGTTCATCATCTGAAACCCAAAGTAAAAGTTAACTTGAAAACATAACGTGAAACACTTCGATTGGGAATAAGAGGACTTTAAATTTGAAAAGCTAACACTAGTTTAAAACCCTAACTGCAGTTTGAAAGGCCACAGTTGGATTTACAAGCAGGTTTAGGGTTTCAAGAGACACGCGCACGCGCACACGCACACGCACGCAGCGAGCAAACACGGACAAAGCAGAAGGTGCGCGAATGCATATTTTTTTCTAAACGCGAGACCTGATTTTTGAGGCGATGAAGACCTTGGAGGGATCGTATGTGCATATGTGTGTGTGTGTGTGTGTGTGTGTGTGTGTGTGTGCGTGCCACGCCTCCGGTGACTGGACAGAGGGAGAGGTTGCACATTGTCCACTCCGTCCAAACACACACACACACACACACACACACACACACAAACAGCAGTGTATAATGGCGCTCGCTGTCGGGCCGCATAAATCTGCGAGGGCCCAATTAAAGATCCCCTTTAGCGGGTTCACCACCAGCACATGCGTGTAAATATGGACACAAAACAACAAAACACACACACACACACATGATGTCTTTGTATCATCGTGGGGCCGTCTCATGGACATCATGCATTTCCTAGCCCCGCCCCCTTCCCCGAACCCCAACCATGAAAAATGATTGCCTACCCCAATTCAAACCTACACGCTAAAACCAAGTCTTGACCCTCAAAAAGAGGTCTGAACTTTTGGGGACCACCACAATTTCAAGTCGGTCCCCACAATGGTAGTTAAACCTGGGAAAAAAAGGCGCGTATGGGCCCCACAATGTAGCAAAGACATGACTTATTTGTATGTACTGTGTAACTAATTCACAACTTCTTTTTGACAGTTGACAAAATGTCCGCCATGGAAACTGTTGAATGTGGAACTGGTTAAATGATTTCTTATTTTGGCAACATTTCACATGCATGAGTCTTTCCATCTTTTTTTGGTTTTCATTAACAAACTCAGGCTTTATCTTTTGTCAATTAGATATTGTAAGAAAAAAAAAAAGCAAATTATTGGCCATGTATTTTTCTAACCCACTTGTGTTTTTGTTTGATGTTCAGGTTCTTGTCCGATGTACCTGATTTTTGATTGTCAATTGAAATTATTGAATACAGTTTTAAAAAATCGCCAAAGAAATAATTCTAAATAATAATTAATAATAATATATAAATAAATAATGCATAAAAACTATTACCTACAAGACATTGTATTTTTGGGAAACCAAACAAAACAGATAAAAAAATATATAATATAAATATTACACTATTATATATAATATATAATAGTTATCTGCAATTGTGTGAATGAAAAATGGCTGCCTTGCCTCACAGATCCCTCTGGTGTATCGCAACAATATAACGAGGCACTCTTCTGTAGGATTAATGTTAATTGAGTGACTAAGATGGACCGCATGAAAAAAAAAAAACTTTGAAAACCTTAAGACGCATTTGCATTCGTTTTCATGGAATAGCAAAAAAAAGGGAACTCGCAAGTTGCGAAAACATGTCGCAAATTATGAAAGCGAATTTGGGTAAAGACATTTTGGCATTCAACGTTTGGAAAATATGTTATTGTGATTTTTATCCTCCTCACTTTTTTTTTTTGCATTGAAGCAACTCCCACATAATAATTCCGGTTGACAAATTTCAACTTGCTTCAAAAATTCACGCCTTCCGAGTTCAAGTGTTCTTTTTATTCATTTATCTTTCAACTACTAATTAATACTTTGTCATTTTCACATCATTTATCTCTCCATTTTTGTCAAAAGCATTCAGCTTAGCATTCAGCTTTCAGCATTCCCACGCAATTTCGGCAGAAAATTCTTAAAATGTTATTTTTTCTTCTTGGAAAAAAATAACAACTGTCAATAGTGATTTTTATCCAAGGAGAATTTGAGCAAATGGCGTTGATCATTTACCCCAAAAATTGAATTTGGACTACCGAAGAAAAATTCCAGGAATAAACTACCATTTTTAAAAAATGGTCAAAATGAGTCTTTTGAATATAAACTGCAAAAAAATGTCATATTTCATACAAATTTTTAAATAAAAATATTTTGTTGTTATCAAAAAGGTCTATTTTGTAACTTTTATAGACAATGGAGAAAATGTCAGCCGTAGAAGCCGACGCCGGTCGGGGGCGTCTCGACGAGTGGCGAACAAAGGAATAATAATTAGACGGGTATGTCGGCGTTGACGGCACTTGTACTTATTTTTGGTGTCATGCGCCAAGGCGGTCGGGCGAGGGGGCGGTCGGGCGAGGGGGCGGTCGGGCGAGGGGGCGGTCGGCCAGCCGCCACCGGTCATTGTCCATAGCGCTCGCCGTCAAAGGGGCGGCGGCCTTGTCAGCTTTTCCACTCCAATCTCCACGCGGCCCCATCGCAAAGTGACTGCGTCGTTTCGGCCTTTTTTCTTCACATGACCAAGAAACAACAAGCCAAACCCCCGACCGCCAACACACAAGCAAGCACAAGCGCCCCCCCCCTCCCCCGGCTCGCCCCCGCCCCGTCATTTGGGATCGCTAAGCAAAAATAGGCTACATCATTTCTGGAAATGAACAATACTTATCCGTCCGTCGCATCCGTTGCTTTGAGTTTGCGTTTGGGGTGCGGACGCGCTCCACGACAAGGCGTGGCCCCCTTTTTTTTTTTTTTTTTCTTGATCTGTTTGCTTGTGTTGTCCGTCGTGCAGGTTTCGGGACGCGGACAAAGTCAATGGAGCACCCTGGAAATTTCGCTTGGAAATGAACTTTCTAACGCTTTCTTCACATTTAAAGAAAAGTTCCATTTTGAACGGAAAAAGACGTTTATGTTTTCAAATGTAAACAAAAATCCAGGAGTTCAAAGGTCATAACTCAAACTGCAATGTAAAAAAATATATATATTTTTTTTAAACATTCTAAATTTTGCAATAAAAATGACTTCGAATGTCAAAAATATTTTGTAAATAATTGAAAAACTAAAATGTCCTAAATTTGTCGTCAAAAGGTAAATTAAGTAATATATATTATGTACACATAGAATATACACACATAGATATACACTGTATGTACATGCATGTATACATATATACTGTTCTTACATAATATATGTATGCATTTATACATATATAGACATACACACACATGTATGCGTGTGTGTAGATATAGTCAATATAAGATTTTTTTTTTTTTTCCCTATCACACGTCCCCATGTTTCAGCGAGGAGTCACTTCACGGGCATCAAATTATTTTAATGAACATTTCTGTTCTTTGTTGTCCATTAAAAAAAACAAAAAACAAAAAACAAGTTCATGCCTTGCCGAGCACCAGCACGTGTCAAGAGAATTCAAGGCATCAATCCTTCAAAACTAAATCTCAAGCATCCGTCAGTCCGTCCGTCCGTCCGTCCGTCCGTCGCCCTCCCCGGTCGCTCGTTCCCTCCGCCCAGTCAGGTCGGCCGGGCGGCCCCCCCGGCCCAAATATGCTCTATT